>NC_134833.1:44986078-45316727 GCF_004210375.1 Tachypleus tridentatus | reverse complement strand
AAGAAATCCCAATAGAAAATTAATATTGAGTGCTACATAATTCCTAGTGTTAATCAACCTTCGCGTGCTGTCACCCCAAGAAACAGTCATAGTCACTTGTGACGTCATCCATATGGCCATTCTATCCTGTTGAAATCTCACCCCAATAGCCCACCACCTCAAGGCCACCAATTAGTGCTTGTGACATCGCTGACAATCAGGCAATTAGTGTAAGGTGGTATGCTTTTGTTACCCAAGTTTCTCTATTGCTATTTTCGTTATTGTTAATAATTGATCGTTTCTTAAAGTGTCTGCGTAAAATATCTTAAATCATTTCTGTCTGAAGCATGTATACAGTAGTTCAAATAGATGAACTGTTCATACCTTTAAGGTGGGTATTTTGCCGTTGACCATGCAATGGTTGAACAAACTCGAAGGCTCAACCTGTTTTCTAGATTTCAGTAGCTCTCAGGGTGTCAAGGAATATTATTATTAACTATAATTTATACACAAGAAGCTGCTAAAATTGTGCGATAATAATTAGAATAAACAATAAATAGTTCTTAATATGAATAACAGGCAAATTGCAAAGAGTCCTAGGCCATCATTTGGGTGCCCTCACTGGTAGAGGTGTTTTCGTTCATTAGGCCAGTAACACCCACTTGATGAGGTTGGATATGATTAGCGTAAATGCCAAGCATCGAAACAAAATTGTCACATGTAAGATGCTGTGTACTATGCCTGTCACATTTGATCTATACAGTTTTTACTATTAAACAAATGTTTGTATTACATATAAAATCTAGTTAATACTATACATTATCCGTTTTTACCCATCGTTGCCTGAAGAGAGAACCGATGCTCAGCTATTTTTAAATAGAAAGAATCAAAATTTTGCTTTTCACACGACAATAAACGTGAAATCGTCACATTTCTGTGATATAAATAGCTTAAAAGCATAAAAAAATGAAGTCAAAGCTTTATTGTATTATTACCCCTCATCCCAACAGTAATTGTAGTGCCTCTGGAAAAAATGACATTTTATTTCTGGTGGAATCTCACTACCACTGTTGTTGAATACGTTTTGATGCTTGTAATTTGCATTCAGAATTGTGGTTTTTACTTTGGTATTTTCCTCCTATATTTTACATAATCAGTGTCAGAGATGTTTACCATATGTAGCTTCCCTTTGTCTTCTCAACATAAAGTAAATAAAACCTGTTTTTTTTCGCAGAATTTCGCGAGTTCATATTGATTATTGTAACGAAAAACTAATTTTGTTTGTAAGTAGACATAACAAGAGTTTGATGGATTTTTATTCTGACACCACAACAGCGGAACACATCTTTTTAAAATACACATACATTTTATGACATAATTTCCACATAAGTCAAACAAAAAAATCCTGTCAGTATTCTGTGGACAAAATTAGATTTGAAATTTTTCATTGTTACTAAAACTTAGACATTATAGACAATAAACCTGAATACGTTTATTCCATATATTTATAGGCTTATTATTATAAGGGCTGAAAGATGGGAACAAACAAACACAAACTTAGCTTGAAGAAAGTTTGTATCATTTATATCTCTTTAATATTTATTATTATTATTTCTAAGTAAGGTCACATTTGTTTTTTGATGCACGGGTAATGACGAGTTTTATTTAAAATTTTTTTTATCAGTTTGGAAATTAGAAATTATATTTGTTCAAACACACAACCACCGAAAGAACTTTTAAGTTATAAAAATGCAAAAACACCATTTTTACTTCAACTTTTTAAATCGATATATAAGTTGAAATTGTTCAGTATAAAGTTTTAATTGAAATAATAACTTTATAAAAAACATACTTCCACTCACCTATTTTGAAATTAGTTTCAAATACAGTCGAACAAACATTTAACTATCATTATTTCCGCAAACAATATTCCAAGACTTTTATACGTGTTTTTTTACCCGTTGTTACAAAACTGTTATTGTTTACATTATTGGCAGAAATTATAATATGAATTGTAAAACTTTTGTGTGTGTTTTCTTCTAAGAAAATGTAAATCAGCAACAGACTTATAACAACACGTCTTTAAAAACACTTTTATGCATAGATTCTTTTAAAAAATATAAAACAATAATAGTTTTAAAACAACGTTTTATTTAAGAATAATATTGTACAGAATAAAACCTAAATTAGTGTTCATCCCTCAATTTCACAACCACTCGCTCAGAGAAAATATTTATTAACTTACAAAACCACAGTATCTAGGTGATTTCAAAGTAGGTCCGCATGGCCAGGTAGATGAGGCGCTCGACTCACAATCCGCTGGTTCGAATCACAGTCACACCAAACATGTTCGCCCTTTCAGTCGTGGGGCGTTATTATGTGACGGTCAATCACTCTATTAATTGGTAAAAGAGTTGGCGGTGAGTGGTGATGACTAGCTGCCTTCCCTTTAATCTTACACTACTAAATTAGGGACAGTTAGAGCAGATAGTCCTCGTGTATCTTTGCGCGAAATTCAAATAAGACGATTTCAATGTAAAATTAAACCTTTAATTTGACAATGTATTATTTGAAAAATTAAATATTGCTTGATGTTTCTCTACATAATCGTCCCCCGCTGGTACAGCTAGCTATAAGTCTACGGATTTACAACGCTAAAATCAGGGGTTCGATACCCTCCGTGGACTCAGCGAATAGTCTTTGCTATAAGAAAAAACACATACACTACATAATACCTATACTTGTGTTTGTCTTATTTTCATAATTTTAAAGTTATCGATTTATATTCAATACTAGCTGGAGTACCCATCTCCTGGATGGAAGTTATGTAAATTTATGATTAATGAAAAGTTATCTTAGGACATGGAAAGTTACCGCCCTTATATGTAGTTGTAAAACCAAAAAGTCATAAAAACTGCTAAACACAAAATATGAAACTGTAAAATTGTCTGTATCTCGTCAAGGACCATATCAATTTTCATACCCAATTTCGTGAATAAACTTCCACAGCAGGTAAGGTAGTGGTCATAAAAGACACAAAAGCGTCCATAAAAATCGCAAAATTCAAAACTGAAAATTTGCATGCACACCCGCTTGAACATACTGAACCACCATACTAATTGTGGTGAATGTTCATCAACACTGGGCCCGGCATGGCCAAGCGTGTTAAGGCGTGCGACTCGTAATCTGTGGGTCGCGGGTTCACATTCCCGTCGCGCCAAACATGCTCGCCCTTTCAGCCGTGGGAGCGTTATAAAGTGACGGTCAATCCCTCTATTCGTTGGTAAAAGAGTAGCCCAAGAGTTGGCGATGAGTGGTGATGACTAGCTGCCTTCCCTCTAGTCTTACACTACTAAATTAGGGACGGCTAGCACAGATAGCCCTTCGAGTAGCTTTGTGCGAAATTCCAAAACAAAGAAACAATCATCAATTACATGGAAAAACAACAGAATTAGAGAGTACTGTGATATTTATATAGAGACAATTTTGCTGCTAAGCAACATGACATAAAAGCCATTGTTTGAACAGATTGTTATCAAAATGAACTAGCTTTTCTGTATGTTAGAAGGTGTTAATCTAAATGATGTACTACAGGTTATGCTATGGAGCTTGCACGCTCGCACACACGTGAATAAAGTAATAATACCCAGATGCACATCTTCAGGGTCCACTTAGCATGGGTGAAAAACTTTAAAAGTTTCATGGTTCTTTTCTTTTGAAGCTATGGCGATCACACACACAGACACACCTTTTTTTATAATAGATTACTAAAATACCTGTAGAAGTGTTTAGATTTAAGACTGTGAATTGCTATAAGTTACAAAAATACATACAAACTTGTTTCTCTTATTTCATACATGGCAAGTTCCAGCCAGGTATTCAGAAATTGTTTATATATCTGCTACTTTTACCTGTTTCAGTCCTTTATAATGTTTAAGTATGGCCTTATTAAATAAACTTGAAATGGAGTCTTATAAATGGAACTACCGAAAGATGACGAGTTCTTAAAATCGGAATAATAATTTAAGAAGATCTATATAGAATTAGAGATACAGTTTTAAATTTCCACTGTGATACATTCTCGGTCTTCAGTGGAGTAGTTAAGGTTAAAATAAAGAAAGTTGTTACACAATATAAAGATTATGTGGTCTGTATAGTCAACTACGAACGATTGACCATAAGTGTGAAAAGTCACATGCTTAGGTTTGTATCTAGGATAAAGAAGCTTACTTAAGTTCTGTATTGGTCATGCTAATTTGTTGTTTATACTAAAACCACATCTTAAAAAATTAGGTTAATATTACTTATGTTAGAATTAAATAAAAAGATAACTGTAAAATGAAAAATGCTTAGGTTTCGTTAGATTATGTAGGGCAACGATAAACAAAATTATGCATTATCAGTAGTTATTCTGCTTAGTTACAAAACAAATTTTCGTATTATATTAGCGTACATAAGCCCGGCATAGTCAGGTGGTTAGCGCACTCGACTCCTAATCTGAGAGTCCCGGCTTCGAATTCACGTTACACCAAACATGTTCGCCCTTTCAGCCGCCTTCCTCTAGTCTTACACTGCTAAATTAGGGACGGCTAGCGCAGATAGTCTTCGTGCAGTTTTGCGCGATATTCAAAAACAAACAAACAAATTCTTATGTGAAAAGTGGCGAAATTTTCAATGCCACTAATTTCAGTTAAAAATAAATTGTACTTATCTCTAAATTGAAAAGAAGAGGCTGTGTTTAACTGATTTCGATTCACAGTAGCTAAACGGATGACCTTCTAAAACAAATCTGTCCAGTCTTGAAACGGATGACCTTCTAAAACAAATCTGCCCAATGCCCAGTCTTGAAATAGAAGAGGCGTTTGAAGTAAAACAAAACAAAAAAAGTTTAAGAGCTCTCAAAAGCGCAAAGAAAATTTAGGAAAATTTAACAGAGAACCCAAGATTTAATTAATTAAATCACTTATATCGTTAAGATACTTATCGTATAAATTGTTCTCTAGCAGCGAAACGAGCTTGGACACTCCCCTCATTTATATTTCTGATACTTTGATAATTTTCATAGTTTTGACTTACAGATGTGAATTCAACTTTGTTCAAACATGTTTACTAATGTTCCACACTCCTCCCGGTGACTCAGCAGTAGGTATGAGGGCTTATAATTTTGCAAAACCTTTGCTGCTTCATCAGGGTTAAAATACACAATTCGTGTATAAGTTTATATTAGCCCTGAAGAAACGCAAATGAGGAACATTGGTTAAAATTTAATTTTTTTATATATTTCTATTGTGCAAAGATATTTTGTTTTTCTAAACGTTTTATCAAAATTGAATCATGGACGTTTACCGTGCGCTTGATAACTAAATCCTTCAACATCTGAAGTAAATACCTGACTCCTCGCTCTCTAGTATCAAAACAAACAAGGGTTTATTTTCTTTTTATGTGTGTTTACGAGCCCTCAAGTTATTCTCTAAATTCAGATTGATTAAACAATGTGTACTCTTGTTCTAATTATTAAATATGATAGTCATTGTGTGAATATTTTCTTGTTGACACTCTAGCGGCAAAAGGAACTCGGAGATTCACGTTTTTTTCTTATTTGAGTAGTCCACAAGGCTTCAAGTAATATAGGTGATTGGTTTGGTTTGTTTTGAATTTCGCGCAAAGCTACACAAGGGCTATCTGTGCCATCCGTCCCTACTTTAGAATTGTAAGACGAGGGAGGAAGGTAGCTAGTCATCTCCGTACACCGCCAACTCTTGGGCTACTATTTTACCAACGAATAGTTGAGTTGGCCGTCACATTATAACACCCTCACTGCTGAAAGGGCATGTTTGGTGTAACGGGGATTTGTATTCGCGGCCCACGGATTACGATTCGAATGCCTTAACTATCTGGCCATGCCAGGCCAATATAGGTGAAGTCCAACTGGAGCGTCTCTTTTAATGAACGGCAAAATGAATTTAGGGATGATAATTATATTGTGCGCAGTTCGGAAATTTATCTAACTGTTGAGTAAAATCCGTTGCACGTTTAATATACTTGTCGTAATTGAAAGCTATAAGTAAATAGTGTACGCATTATCCTCATTTTCTCCTTATTTGAACATTCTTAAATGTCTTTAATAAATAAGTGAAATCCAGACGAATTAAGCATTTTTATTGTGACTTTAATAAATAAATCCTTGATACTTATATAAAGTTATTATTAGATGTTCATGGACTTCTAACGGCTAAACGAATTTGGATACATCGTTTTTTGAAGTATTTCAATAATCCCTGAGGTTTTTATTATCATATGCAACATCAAATCAAGAGTAAGTCTGTTTATTGTAGTTATAATAATTAACCAACCATACTTATAAGGGAGGCGTTATATTCATGACTCTCTAGCAATAAAACGAACTTGTGAACCCACATTTCGTTTCTTATTTGAATAGTATTTTATAACAGTGGTTCCCAACCGCAGGTCGCAAGACGTTTGTGAAAAAAACAATGTTTTAAAGCATATTTTATGAATTATATTGTTTACAAAGTAATTGGGAATTATTTTCAAAAGTTAATATCGTGTGAAGCTGTTTATAGATTTAAGGTTAAGCACAAAATTACATATTGGGTTACCTGTGATCTGCCCACAACGGGTATCGAAGCCATGTTTCTAGCATTATAAATCCGCAGACATGCCGCTGTGACACTGGTGGATCTGCACGAAGCGGGCCATGAAAGTTTGGGAGCGGATTTAATTGCTTTTCAGTTAGAAAGAAAGATCATAGACCACCACTTTAGGATATTAGTTCGTATATGCAAACTATCCATATCAGTCATGCCTAGAGGAGTCCAGTAACACATATTAAATTCAGCTCAATTCAAGCACGTTAACTGGGACTTTTTAAAAATAAAACCCCTTAATTGTTTATTATTTACAGTAATAGGAAAATAGTTTACTTTCAGATTCAGTTTGCTTTATAGTGATCAGTAAAACTGTAAACAGAAATGATAAGTACGACAACATAAACATTTTTCTTATCAATGTGAAATGTGAGGCTTGAGGCAACGCTAGCATAATCCTAGACGTACCAGCGTCTTGGCATCTTCATCATGTAATTAATTTTCGATTCTCTTTTGCACTGACCCATTCAATCAATATTTAACAAAATGCGCTTTTTTGAACTTCATTGCTGTAGATTACTATATTTATTTCACACTTTATCTTGCCCATTGAAGTAGTCATCGTGATAGTCTGTGTATCATAACAAACACGAAATTGTTAAAGATTTATCGTTAACCAAGTACCTTATCTTCAAAATGACGTCATAATTATCTTTGTCAAATTGGTATCGTTAATTTTATGAACAATATTAGTGAAAGAAATTAACTGAAATCAATAAATTTATTTATATGTGTTATTTGAATCGTATTTATTCAAAAGGATATCGAGAAAAAAATATTTGAGTCATCCAAATAATTTATTACATACTTTACTTTGTAACCGTAATTAAACCTACGAAATCTCTCGCTATGAAATAAAATTTTTGGATTCTGGATACAGGTATAATTCAACACAAAAGCGTTTTGAAAAAGGATAAGTTTATAAAAAAATAATAGATATTTGTGTCCTGTTACTGAGCATTAGAAACTTTCTATCAAAATCTGTTGTTCATCTATACAACGGCCTGGCATGGCCAAGCGCGTAAGGCGTGCGACTCGTAATCCGAGGGTCGCGGGGTCGCGCTAAACATGCTCGCCCTCCCAGTCGTGGGGGCGTATAATGTGACGGTCAATCCCACTATTCGTTGGTAAAAGAGTAGCCCAAGAGTTGGCGGTGGGTGGTGATGACTAGCTGCCTTCCCTCTAGTCTTATACTGCTAAATTAGGGACGGCTAGCACTGATAGCCTTCGAGTAGCTTTGTGCGAAATTCCAAAACAAACAAACAATCATCCATACAAAATCTTCTGGTAGTCAAATATATCGTTGAACCACAACTGGAACAACCACTTAGCTTACGTATATATATTTGAATTTGAATCTATTCTTCCCAACGGTGTTTAGCTATTGGCTCTGGCTATTTTCGAAGCCTTATGTACTGTTTAGATCATATGCTACGGTATCATAAAGCGGTGACACAGAAGGGTTGCAGTAAAAAAGAAAACTGATAGAGAAGGAAGATATGGCATGAACGAGTATATACATACATATCTAAGATACACTATTTTGTTTTAGAAAATTTAAATATGTACTTTTGAAACTGGTAGAAACTTCTTAAACATCGATAAATGTGTTGTTTTCAGATGAGGCTCCTTAGAGAGGTGTAGAAACCAAAGGAGAGATTAGTTTGATTTGTCTTTGTCACGTACATTACAAATTGCTTTAGAATGATACTGTATCAAGTCTAAGTTAGTTTTGAGAACAAATTGTTGAAATAAGTTTACAGTTATGCATTTTAATTAAATTACGAAATTTGATGCGTAATTTGTGCACTTAACATTGATCATGATAAGTCTATAGACAGGGTTAACAAAAGCAGCAGATAGCGCTTTGCTGAATTCATTGTTCCGTAGTAACTCTTCTATGTTTTGATGCGAATCAATCATATAAAAAAATGTTGCTATGAGAGTTATATTTTCTGAATACACATATATGTAGGAACAATGCCAGATTTAAGTAAACCTTCTGAATACTATAACTGAAGCAATGACGTTCACCACAACGTACTTACAACTACCTTGTTATGACGCATTCAGATTGGACTGAAACCCGCCATGGCCAAGTGATTAGGGCGTTATGCCGTAATCTGAGTGTTGCGGATTCGATTCCCCATCACATTAAGCATTCTAACCTTTTCAGCAGTTGAGGCGTTATAATGGTACGGTCAATCCCACTATTCGTAGGTAGAGGAGCTGGCGGTGGGTGGTGATATCTAGTTGCCTTCCCTTCAGTCTTACACTGCTAAATTAGGGATGGTTAACTCTGATAGCCTTCGTATAGCTTTAAGCGAAATTCAAAACAAAGAGAGAAATTGGACTGAATGTGAAATGCTAAGTTTATATAAGCTAATTTATGTAGAAAAAAATGTTTTATATATAACAGCACACTTTAAGCTCCCCGAATATTAACCATGTTTATCTTGAATAGCTTTCTACACTTGTAGTTAGTAACACTTCACATCTTAATTTTGTGAAGATAATTTTAAGTTGTTTGTGATTATGATTTACTCCATATTAGTGGTTGTAGAACCATTATCAATAATTTTGCGATATAACACCTTCTCCTTTGATTGTGGGCTACTTTTTCAATCAGTAAGCGTTTTTAACAGAAATTTACTGACCCCCACAGAAATTTATTATACTTTGACCCCCACTTTTAATTTATTTTTGTCTTTCGAGAGAACACCAGTAGTACTGGAACTGATCCATTTTTCATTTTTTTGTTTTATTAACTTATTTAAAACAGTCTCTAATACTCCTTTTTTGAGATTTCTTTTAATATTCTAATTTCTGTTCGTGGTAATTTCTTACCATAACAATGAACTTCTGCGTAGGTTGTCTTTAATACCAGTAGTGTTTTCTCACAAGCTACATGTATTTGTGTTGCCCTTGATATGTTTATTCGTAAGCCGTCTTTATTTGTGTTGTTTTTGATACGTTTTGTTTGGGGTAACTGAGACATAGTTTGAATATAGGTTCTTGGACATAAATTGAAAGAAAGAAAGTTGAATAGATTGTCATGTCTGCTAAATAATCATTTGCATGGTTTCTTATAATTATGGTAAGACCCAAGTGCACATTTACTTAATCTTTCGATGTTTTGTCTTTACTATGCTTCTCGTTATGATATTTTTATTATCTGTTCAGCACAACTTTCGAGAATGTGTTTTCTTATAGCAGAGCCACATGGGGCTATCTGCTGAGCCCACCGCAAGGAATCGAACCGCTGATTTTAGCGTTGTAAACCCGTAGACTTACCGCTGTACTAGCGAGGGGCAGCAATTTCGGACATTCTCAATAATTCATAAATACCAACTGACTTAATACAATTATGTTTCCTCCAGTTTCATCTAAATCGTGGATATTTTAAGAATACTATTACATTCTTTTGATAAGGATGATATTAATACTCAAAATATATCTACTGGAGTTTGCTTGATAAATTTAATTTATTCTTTTATAATTCCTTTGCATGCTTAAAATTTTCTATTTAACTGTCATATTTCTGCAATGCATTTATAAATCATCTATAAGGTTTTGTTGTAATTTTGTCACGTTCTTACTTGTGTACTTTGAATTCTCCACACTACTTAATGTTTCGAATTTCTTCTTTGTGATGTTCTTACAAATTATTTACGATGTTACTGTAACTTTAGTTCAAGATTTGTGACTTGCAGTAACTTTCAAATTATATTTTAGTCTTGGCACTCATATAATTTATATAATTCAAGGAAAATGTGTAAAATATATTTTCTAGGTAACTAGTTTACTCGTACAAAAATCACCAAGTATTGCTTGTTTGTTTTGTTTTGTTTTTCTTATAGCAAAGCCACATCGGGCTACCTGCTCAGCACACTGAGGGGAATCGAACCCCTGATTTTAGCGTTGTACGTCTGAAGACATACCGCTGTACTAGCGGGGGGCACCAAGTATTGCAAAGCACTATAAACATCCAAACCAAAAGCATGCTTACAAGTAAGCTTTCTAAAGCGCTAACAACCTTTAACACTTTGATAGATTGTTTAGGCACAGTATTTATGGTTAAACTTTGTAGAATGGACGGCAACTGCCTGTTGTGGAGACACAATGGTAGAGGACGACGTTTTGAAAGTCTTTCACCTTTCGGCTTCAGGTCCATTCTACAAAGTTTCAACTTTTAACACATTAGAAAACACCGTCAGCACTGTCAGGCCAACATTTTGAGATATATGCACAAGATGTTCAAACAATTTCACACCTGAAGCAGCATAGTACTTTTCATCATCATCAAAACCATACTTAAGTGTAAAATAATAGACTAATGTATAAATTTCTAAAAATATAGACATTAAAAATAACGTATTGCTAAATAAGCATCAATTTAAGGTTTAATTTTTAACAATGACATTCACGATAGTGAAAGAAATTATCCTTCAGTATGTTTTCTCTTTTACTGAAACTGCTAATTTATATATTCTTCTCTCAAGTATGAATTAACTAGTACAGTTGTTCGATAATGTATGAAAACACTTAATAATTACATGCACCGAATCTCTCAATAGATCGCTGGCTCCTCTTATTACTTTCAATGACTTATGTCAGATAAATCAGCAAACATTTGCAGCAGGGACGGACTTGGGGTCGGAGCGGCTCGATGATGTGGCTATAAGAGTTGAAACGTAATTAAATTGTTAAAATTGTAGGACTGGCATCGACCGTTTTTATGGATAGTCCGCTACTGATTTGTGTAAACAATACTGTTTTTGACATTGTTTTTTATGCTGTTTTTGTTTTTCAATACTCTTTTTTATAATATTTTTTCATACAGTGTTTGGCACTGTTTCCGAGGCTTGAAACTAAGTGGTAATTACCCACGCTGTTTTCTCATGACTCATGTATAAAATTTAAGGATTTATATGCAAGTTGGTTCTCGTGGTGATATTCATGCATAAAAATATCATTGTCGTTACGCTTAGTAAATTTATCATCAAGTAACATCAAATAGAATTTTGATAGGAATAGTAGAAAAACGTATAGTGGGAGGAAGCTGTCGTAAGATAAGTCTACAGATGTATCGAAAGATCATTAGGTATTTTGTAACAGACATGTATGGCTCATAATGTATTTCTAACTCTATTCTCAGAACTACATGTAAGCTCTTCGAAATAAAAACAACCGAATTATAACTAAGTGTTCGAATGAATTTTACATTGTACATAAGGTAGGTTGATAACTTTATTTTTAATGTTCCTGTAGTTGTTTAAAAGTTAAAAAGTTTTGGTATGTTAGTAAACTCCTACACTTAAAAACAATAAACATGGGACCTTAAATCAAATGTAAAGAAAAAGACATACACTAGCTTTAGTCATTATAACGTTTTGCAATAGGCAAAAAACTGTTTTCACTAGCAGCATCCAAAAAAATCATAAAGTGCTATTTCTAAATTACTGGGATCATGCGATGTATGAATAAGTTTGAAAGTTTGGTATAAAACCGAGAAATGTTGTTACTTTCGCACACCAGTATGAACATAGACAGCAATTTAAAGAAACTGTAGTTAAATTGCACCAGAAGTGTTACCAAAGATAGTCTTTCTTTTTGTACTATTATATTTCGGATTCACTGATTCAGAGTGAAAAGGGAAAGAAAGGATTACCAATACTCTATTGGAAACTTAGTTCTTTAATTTTTTTTTTTCTCTCCTAGACATGAAAGAGAGACTGAACACAAACTAGTGTTAAATCACAATATTTATTTTTACAACAACAACACCACGGTTTTGACAGAAGTGTAAACTTGACCTCACTAGAGAGAGGGACAGATGATTGTGTTTATTTTATAACATAATCTTTATTTGTTTGTTTGCCTGAAAGTACATTGATGCTTTCTGTCCCTAAAGAAAAATGTTTAAATCTCAATATAGCTGAATCTGAATATTCAATTTGAATATGTTCTCTAAGCATTCCTTAAATTCTAGCATTTCATTATTTAAATTACTCCTTCACGTTAACTATATATATATATCTGTTTGACATGTTGGTTTTAGCAGTGTTAAACAGTAACTGAAAAAAAATCAACACATTGATTTATAGCTAATTCAAATTTTCAAAATAAAGTTAAAAAAGTTTCTCAACCTCAATGGTGTTTTGTTTGAAAAATCATAATTTAAAAAACTCATATATTCATCAACAATCTAACCTTGAATATTATAATTTTTCTAATTTTTCAACAACGTGAACGGTTGGATTGCAGATAAAGGAAACATTGGAGGACCATAACTTGTGAACTATTGGAATGGAACATTATCTGTTAGAATTTATATGTAGGATGAAACTGGGCACGTGATTGACAATTAATGGGCAAGTTGAATAACTGAGACATTGGGTTAGATGCAGCCCTCGCGTTGGACACTATGTCTTAAACGTTTTCCTTTTTTTTTTTAACCTGAAATACAAAATATGCTACTTAAAGTTGAGGTCTTGATGTTTACTGTAGCAAAACCAGTAATAGTTTAGGGTTGAGGTGTTGATGTTTGCCATAACAAAACCAGTAATCGTTTAACGTTAAAGGGTTGATGTTTGCCATAGCAAAACCAGTAATCGTTAGCGTAACAAATTTGATTTGTGTGTTTGTATTTAAGCACAAAACTACACAGTTATCTATCCGAGCTGTTCCCATCACATGTATCGAAACCTGATCTTTAGCGTTAATAGTCCATAAAACTTACTTCGGAGGCACTGGGGGTGTGGCAAAAGTTTTGAATTCTTGTTGGCTACAATGCCATAGCTTGTAATATGGCTGCACTTGGGAGGCTTTCCTTATAATATGACGTCATCTAATTTGCTATGCGCAGTGATGGGCATCATTCTCAGTTCATAATCACGGACAGAAGTCATACATACACTGCTAGCCAAAATCTTAAGGCCAATGAACATAAAGAAAAAATATGCATTTGCGTTGTTAGACTCAACCATTTATTTGAGTAGAGCTTCGAAAGATGAAAATAAGAAAAGGGAAAATAAAAATAAACAACTTTTTTAGCATTTAATAGGGAAAATGTGAACACTATGAAATTAGTCAAAATACAGGCTGGTCAAAAGTTTAAGACCATACTACAAAGGAGTCCTAAACAGGGTAGGAAATGCCCAACAAGAGGTCTCAGTAGTGAGTTGCACGGCCGTCATTGCGAATAACTTCAAATATTCGCTTTGACATGGTCGATATAAGCGTTTGCAGAAGGTCGGCTGGAATATTATTCCAAGTGGTGAAGATGGCTTTACGAAGATTATGCATTGTTTGGAATTGACGTCCATTTCTATAGACTTCCCTTGCCATCCACCTCCAAACATTTTCAATGGGGTTCACTTCGGGCGAACACGCTGGATGGTCCAAAATAATCACGTTATTCGTCATGAAAAAGTCCTTTGTCCTGCGGGCATTGTGGATTGCAGCGTTGTACTGCTGAAAGATCCAGTCATTTCCACATAAGCGAGGGCCTTCAGTCAATAAGGATGCTCTCTCAAACATGGCAACGTAGTCAGCTGCTGTTTGAGGCCCCTGTATAACCTGAAGCGCCATTGTTCCATGGTAGGAGAAAGCACCCCAGATCATGATGGAACTTCCTCCACTATGTAGTGTAGAAAATGCCATCTGGACCATCCAGGTTAATTTTTTTCTCATCAGAGAACAAAACCTTCATCCACTTTTCTACGTCCCATGTTTGGTGCTTCTCAGCGAAGTTTAATCAAGCTGTTTCGTGGTGTGGAAGGAGGCGTGGTCTTTGAAGACGTTTACGGTTTTTAAAGCTTTTCTCTCGTACATGCCGTCTTATTGTTCTTGAGCTGCATTCTGCGTCCGTGAGGGCCTTAATCTGATTCGAAGATCGGCTGATGTCTTGCTGGACAACCCGTCGAATCCTCCTGCTCAACGCCGGCGAAATTTTTTTGGGCCGACCACTTGAAATTCTCCTTCCGTATCCCTCAGGGTCTTTTAAGAAATTTGCAACAGCAGTTTACTGCGCCCAATCTCACTAGCGATGACACGTTGAGAGAGACCTCGCTTTTGCAGCTTGACAATTCTGCCACGTTCAAACTCTGTCAATTTTTTAGCTTTAGCCATGTTTTTACCCAATGTAACACAGGAGATGTCACTGGGAGATGTTGACAACGCTAATGCTTGAACACAAACGACTAAATTTCGTTACGTGTTTACCGATTAACGCTTCGTTTCAGTATGGTTTTAAAGTTTTGACCAATTAGTATTTAGGCTAATTTCATAGTGTTCACATTTTCCGTATTAAATGCTAAAAAGGTTTTATTTTTATTTTCCCTTTTCTTATTTTCATCTTTCGAAGCTCTACTCAAATAAGTGGTTGAGTCTAACAACGCAAAATGCATATTTTTTCTTTATATTCATTGGCCTTAATATTTTGACCAGCAGTGTACCTATTTGTATGATTTTAATAATCATAAGATGGTTTTAATCCATTACCTATAAATAGATTAAACATAAGAAAACGAAGCATGTTTTGTATTTGATCATTCGGTGATTTTAAAAAGCTTTACAACAGGCATGTGGGTGTTTTGTTTGAAATAATTATTATATATTATCAACATCTACGATAATTTAATTGTGCAAAGCATTTATTGTGACGTCGAACAACCAAGACATGCTGTAGTGTGTCGTGCAGCCAACACAACGTACAGGACACACTCAAGCACGATTTTATGATATAGCAATTTTCCACTTTCTGTACTTTGGACTGTGGTGATTCAAACTGATGCATTATTCTATTGGATATTTTCTACTGTACCCTTTCCTTCCTACCCATTTCAAAACTATGCATTAAAAATACACGATATACAAAATCTTCAGTATTAATTAAATTTCTTCCTATTTTTTTTATTCACGCCGAAAGCACGACACTAAATATATGAGAGAAAAACATATCTAATTTTCATGGATTTTTTTTTCAATTTTGATGTAATGATAAACCTCTACAATCTACAATTAGGTGTCAAATTTGGTATAAATGTAAAATAGTCACAAGTGCAAAGGTATTGAATAAAAATCACTCAATTTCAACCAAAATGTTTGCGCACGCCTACGCAAAAGGTCTCGTGAGCTACAGGTCTGAAATTTTTACTAAAGTTTAACATAAGTGTTCAGGTAGACCAGTGGTTCTTAACCTTTTTCATCGTCTTACCCCCTGAGACTCTCCAGGTTATTACCGTGACCCCTATAATAATTTTTGTAATGGAGAACTTTGAGTAAAGGTAGAATAAAACAAAACTATATAAAGATCCTAATTTATTGAAAATGTTACAAATAAATAACCTTGAGAAATGCTACAAGTGCTAAACAAATGCAAAATCCATGGAATTACTGAACATCATACAAAACTTTCTTATTTACTCAGTGTGAGGGTTGATATTGTTTTGCAGCCATGAGTACATCAAAGCGAGGAGTAGTGCTCGATAGACAACACCTCATGTCGGCGTCAATCACAAGCCTATTGCGTGCCGTTGTTTTCAGAGCCATCATTGCTGAGAATCCAGCTTCGCAGCGATAGGTCGAGCGGGACTAGATTAGCATAGTCAGTGCACACATCGAAAGAAGAAAATAGTCGTTCTTCAGTTTTGCCCAAAATGTAGAAAGCTCTTGTTCAGAAAAAATGACATTCATCTGAGTATCCTCATGAATTTGAAGAAATTCTACCTTGGTAGCAACATCAGTATCACTGATGGTACTCTCCTTCACTGAAAAGGGTCTGAATATCCACACATTAGTACAGCGGTCATCCAATCCTGGGAAGTAACTTTCGATGGCGGCCTTCACTACCAGAAGATGAGCTGAGATTTTTTCACGGAAACTGCATTCAGCTTCTGACATAGAAACCAGGATAGTTGTTATCTGAGGGAAGAACGTTGTGTCACCGTTCTGAACTCGTTTCTAACAAAGTTGAATCTTACACTTGAACGCTGCCACTTTGTCACAAACTGTGTGCAGCATTTCAAGATTTCCTTGGAGTGAAATGTTCAGGGAATTCACTCCAGAGAAGAAATCAGCCAGGTAGGCAACCTTTGTTACGAAATGGTCATCTTGCATCTTTTCATGAAGAAGATTCTCTTTCGAGGTACGACCTTGTTCCAACAGCATCGTTATTTTCTGTCGAAGTTGTAGCACCCGATTCAGAACTTTGCCACGTGAGAGCCAACGTACCTCCGTGTGAAAATGAAGAACACAGAAGTCAGCGTCCATTTCTTCACAAAACACTTTAAAAACTCTTGAAGTTGTTGCGCTCCCTCGGATATCGTTCACAACCTTCACAACGTCTGTGAGCACTTCTTGAAGGCCAAGTGGGAGAGTCTTCATCGCCAAAGCATAACGACGAATCATGCAATGAGTGAACGAGAAATGCGGAGCGACATTCTTCACGAAGGCTTTGAAGCCGGATCTGCAACCAATCATGGAAAGAGCCCCATCTGTACACAGACCAATAAGTGCTTCCCAACTCAGCCCATGTTTAAGGAGAAAGGTTTCTAGGATTTTGAAAATGTCTTCTCTACGAGTTGTTGTGGCCACTGGTTCAGAGAACAAGTACTCCTCCTTCATAACTTCTCTGTCAGGATAGCGAACATAAACAATGAGTTGGGAACACGAGGCAACATCTGTCGACTCATCCAGTTGCAATGAATGCACATGACTACTCTTCATAGCAATCACAACTTGCAGCAGAATATCCTCACTCGTGGAGATCCGACTTTTGACTGTATCATTCGATAGGGAAATTGTCCTCAACTGGTGTGCCTGCTGTTCTTCAAGAATTGCCTTCGTTGCTTCCAAAATGCAAGGCTTAATCAAATCTTCACCAATGGTATGAGGCTTCTTGGTCTGTGCAATTTTTAGAGCAATTCTGTTGGTTGTTTTTCTGCTGATGCCACGACTTCTATATTGGAGAAACAAGTAGAAAATGGAAACTAGATTTAAAGAACATAAAAAATCACCTTCACACTTTTTTGAATACTGCAAGTCAAATAAGCACAACATCACCATAGAAAACACCAAAATACTAAATAAAGAAACAAACATAAACAAAGGCAAAATTAAAGAAGCCTTACTTATACAACAACTGAAGTCCAAAATAAACCAATACAAAGGAACACCTTTATACCTATATTAAAAAAAATAATATAATAAATAATATAAAATTATATATTCAAATATCTAAGCCCGCCCTCTACATTCCGACACTTAGTTACACAACCCCTTTCAAACATGTGGCCAGCTTCCGGTCAGTTACCTCTTTCTTTCTTGTCACGACCTCCCGGTTAAGAACCGCTGAGGTAGACCGTATTCAGTTTTCATTCGTGTTAAAGACGTATGATTTAGAGCAGCAAAACTATAACTTATAAGGCCGAAAAACGTGTAGTTGCATAAATTTGAGTTAGACTTAACCAGAGTATCAATTTCTAGCTCAATTTTTCAAATTTATTATTCGGGTGGACGGTTACTATTAATTAATTCATTCACAACTTTTAAGCGCAAGTTTGTTAAATTTTATGAAATTCTAGTAATTTAAGAGCATTTAGCGTTATGTCATATTATTTTAAGCAATTTGCATAAATAATAGTGCTTGATACGGCTGTATCGAGTGTATGCGGATAATGACAAGAAATTGTTAATTTAGATTTCGTGACGTTGCTATTAAGAAAGCTATTAACATTTTTTTAAGAGACGAAAACTACCACCATGCATTTTAAAGACTCTGGTTGGTCTGTAGAGTATAAGTCTATTTCGAATAATGGTATGAGATCTTAAAGCTACTGTTGGTTACTATAGAGTGAGCCCAGTATGGCCAGGTAGTTAGGTAGCTCGTCTCGTAATCTGAGGGTTGTGGATTCGAATCCCCGTCACACAAACATGCTCGCCCTTTCAGCCGTGGGGATGTTAAAATGTGACGGTCAATCTTACTATTCGTTGGTAAAAGAGTTGGCGGTGGGTAGTGATGACTAGTTGTCTTCTCTCTAGTCTTACACTGCTAAATTAGGCACGGCTACCGCAGTGGCCCTTGTGTGGATTTACGCAAAATGCAAAAACCGAAACAAAACAAACCGTCACATCGACTTTAATTAATCTAAAGATTAAGGCTTATCGAAATATTTCAATTAGAATAATTAATTTATAATTAATTCAGTCACTTAGACACATATAATTATTTTGTGTTTTCAAGAATCATGCTGAATACTGTTGTCGGCTCTGTTGTCTTTCTCTCCACAACAATAAACAGAGGTTTCGATACGTATATATATATAGATTATATATGTATGTGTGCACATTATCACGTTGGAACTCTCCTACACATTAAGTGATACAACAGAAAACATACTGTACTTGAAAGTTTTTAATAACTCTTACAATCATGCTTATACGTATTTGTTTAGCATATTAGTGCTAACTGAAAAATAATTTTCTTCTCGGCTAAGATAAAATCTGTCGTTGTTATAGCTACTTGCATATATGTATTTGTGTCTATTAGCCTTCCAGTTTGGCCGTTGCATGAATATTTTTGGATACTGTACAAGTTATATTTGTGGAAAAATAGGCAACACAGGAAGGTGGGTGGTGAGATAAGTCATTTCTCGCCGCTTGCACAGGTATTACTATTATACATTATACAATAGATCACCAAATACAATTGTTATATCTACTTGATTTCCTATACAGGGTACGTCGTGCATAAATAGTACATTTTAAACACCAAATAAAAGGTTTCACGCTTTAGTATGAGTTCTGACTAAGCGACGTAACTTACAACAATTTCACAAAAATAGTAGAAATGTCCTCTCGAAAGTATTACCATAAAGAATTTAAAGTTTATACCGCCTTGGAGAAAGGGGCATTTTCCTTTAGTCCTCTCAACTGTATCAATTTCATGTAAGTAAAGTAAAGAAATATTAAAACACGTATTTTTGTTTTTTAGTGTGTATTGAAAAGTAAATTTGTCACTGGCAGATTAATTTATTATTGAACATAGCTATGAAAGAGTTAAGTGTATTTAAGAAAGAAAATAGTGTTTAACGAGTTGTTTTAACTAATGCCTACGAATCTCACACTCATTTAAATTGTGTCTATATTTTTTCAGTTAACGTTTTCGCTCCCACATTTTTTTGTAGAAAGCTTAGACCACATTTCAGCAGGTCCTTACGTCATAGCAGCGTGGTCGTATGATCTTCTCCTCGTAAGTCGATAAACTGGCAGCAGCTACTGACGTAAAAAATGACGTCATAGCGTGTTTGCTGGCGTGCACTAAAATCAGGAGAGGGAAAAGGTATGAAGTGTGAAAATGAACCGAAAAACGGCCTTTTAGCTATGCCGTCAATTTCAAAGGTAGGAAACTAGATGAACCCATGGACATAATACAGTTATGGGTATGGCCGAGAAGCCAAAAGGCCCGATTCGTGTAGGATTTTATGACATCGAGCGCACAATAGGAAAAGGGAACTTTGCCGTGGTTAAGCTAGCAAGACATCGAATAACTAAGACAGAGGTAAGGCTTAGTTCACTCATGTTTCGGCCGCTGGGATATAGCAGTCGCTTGCTAATGAAAAAGTTTGTAGTACCCTGTCAGATTTTATTAAATTTATCCGGCTGCGCTTAGTTCAAAAATAGCTTAATTAATTTCCTTTTCTTTATAAGGTCACTGAGTGAATTTAGTAGAGATGTGATTAATTTATAATTTATCATAATTTATCGGGTCAATGTATGTTAAATCAAAAACGGATTTTTCCAGAACTTACTAAAGTTATATGTGATTCCTGTTTCAAAGCGTTTGGAAACACTAACAGTATTGTCAGTATAAGTTAATAGTATTATAGTTTTGTTTGTTTCATTCCATCATAGAAATAAAATTTAAAACGTTTGCTTGTTTGTAATTAAGCACAAAGCTACACAAAGCGCTATCTGTGCTCTGCCAACCACTGGAATCGAAACTCAGTTTCTAGCGTTTTTAAGTCCAGACAGCTGTGCTGCTGGAGGTCATTTTAAAAGTGATGTAATTTAATTTTAATAGAAATCATAAACCTAAATTTGATTTGAAGAAAGTTGTGTAAAACGTATAACATTTACAGTCACCAACTTCATCTTGTTCAATAAAAACAATTCTTAAAGTAGTTTGGTGATATAAATAACGTCTCAACAAATATTATCTTCGGCATTGGATACAACATACAGAGTGTCTTTGATATATTGTTGCATTCTTCTTTGTTTCCACTCATAATTACTGATGATGTAGTCATTTAAGTCTTTTCGGAACCAAAAACTGAGAAAGACTAGTTTACTGGTTCGCCATTTCTGAGTTTAATTGGAGAAACTAAAATAAATATAATTAATGATAAACAATATGGTGTTAAAATAGAAGTATAATTGACCGTAATGAAAAAGAAACAACTAATTCTGCTTTGTAAGAACTTTGATAAAACTGATAAAAATTACATTTCAACAATTTAGTTTACACCGAGACAGATGCTGTTTAAATTATTGATAATATATATTGTGTCTCAACCATAATTACATATGTCGTATCTAAGCCGGCTTGATGATCCTTGGTATTAGACGAAACGCTTATAATGTGATTGATATGTTATTATAGTCTTTATTTTTTTTTTTTTTTACTTTTACTCATAATAACTTCTTATAAACACTATGCACTAGCATTGTAAGTAGGGTTAGATATGTTGCAATTTACTTAAGAGCAGCAGTGCTGTTATGGCTAAAGTAATCAACCCTCTGTGATCCATTTTTCTCAAGTTCAAATCCCATTCATATCAGCTACAAACAGTTTATTAGCCATTGTATATAGAGTTTTGTCGAAGTAACTTTTAAAACGTTACATATTTAACATAGTCTTCAATACTTAAAAAACAAAAGTGATTATCATATCAGCTACATCAAATAAATGTAATATTTGTGCTTCTGGAATGTTTGAATGTGGACTCTTTCGATAAAGATAATTTCTGTATCGCAAGATATTACATAGGAAATGTATTAAGTATTTTGCATTGCTAATATTACAGTTAAATACCTAACATAGCCATTTTAATGAATCTTGATCTTGATAAATATTTGATAAACGTTGTTATTTTATGTTCTTATTGAATTGTTTTAATTCCCAAACCAATATTATCTAGAACACTAGCAATGATGTGATCACCTTGAATTTCTATTGAGCAGAACTAAAAATTTAATAATTTTTTTAAACAAATAAAGTTTGATTTTGCTGACTTTAGCTTTGGGCACAGCATGGCCAGGTGGTTAAGGCACTCGACTCGTAATCCGAGGGTCGCGGGTTCGAATCCCTTTCAGACCAAACATGTTCACTCTTTCCCCTTTGGGGGCGTGGTAGTGTGACGGTCAATTCCTCTATTCGTTGGTAAAAGAGTAGCCCAAGAATTGGAGGTGGGTGGTGATGACTAGCTGTCTTACCTATAGTCTTACATTGCTAATTTAGGGACGGCTAGCGCAGATAGCCCTCGTGTAGCTTTGCGCTAAATTCAAAACAGACCAAACATACAGTTGTATGTTTGTAATCATATACTGTCGGAGAAAACATTAATAATCCCATATTACATCTCCAACTGCATGGTAGTTGGAGAAGCATAGTGATATATAGAGAAAAATAATAAAAAAAATATTATATAAAACAATAGATGTGACACATGAAGTTCATGCTTTATTTTGTTAAATTAAAATATAGAGAGTTGAAATACCATACTATGTGTGTTGTTTTTGTTGATGTTATTTTTGAAGAAATATCTAATACAAGATATGTTACCAAATCAAATTATTTTATATATTTTTTCTGTAGGAAATGACCGAAAGTTATTTCCAGATATGATAAAAAAAACGTAGTATATAGTATTGTTGTAATGTTGTTGTTTCTTTGTTGATGGATTCTTTTAAATTAGTCATCCGCTGGGATAACGGTAAAGCTACGGATTTATAACGTTAAAATCAGGAGTTCGATTCCCCTCGTTGGACACAGCAGATAGCCCATCTAGCTTTGCTATAAGAAAACACAAGCAAGCAAACAATTCTCTTTTAAATTATCTGGTGAATATAACACAAGTATAGGCTCACCTAGTCTATAACAGATTAGTTTATTTCTTCCATAACGTTTTTTTAAAGACTTGTACACTTTTCAAGTAAATATGTGCGAAAAACAAAATAGATTCAAGAATATAAACAAAGTAACTGATTCATGGTGAAAAAAGGAAGTTTATATTCTTGATACTTCGCTGTTTCACCACATGCTTACTTACCCAGAAGAATATCTCACTTGTATTTATATCTTAATCGCTTTTCTAGATATTTTGCCTAACCTCTCGCTCATTAATATTTCCGATTATTCTAGGACTAACTTGGTCTTAACGTGATTCGCGTTCTAGCTAACATCTAAATTACAACAAAAATATAGCTTGTGAGACTACCCCATTTCTAGATTGTGAAGTCCCTTGAACACTCTTAATACAAAAATAAAATGTAACACTACACAAAATTATACATTCGCAAGTCTTTCTGGTGGTATTCATTTGTGAGGCCCATGTCATACTGTTGGAATGGCATCTTATTTGTTGCCACTCGCTATCTTGTTGCTGAAGGTGTTCGTCCTGGTTAAGTGATCCAGTGAGTTTACTGGTGGCTTTATCTTTCATTATCCCAGAACGGTCCATAACTTGTACTCTTTCATGCCCATTAATGTATCATTAACAGCTGATGTGAAGTGTATGTGTACCTGTGGAATACATCAATAAACTGCATGCATAACCAGGATCCTGAATGTGAGGTCAACGAGTCAGAGGTGGGAAAGGACTCCGTCTCGATTCATGTTGCCCAGACAGCGAAGGTTATCATCTCTAGTCTAGGATTTGGATGCTTGTGAAACTTGCCGATCCTGACAAAACTGACTGAGCTTGCTGCATATTATGATGTCATACAAAGCAACTGAGTAGAGATCTAGAAGCTACTTTCTGAATATGATCATGTTTCTCAGGAAATACTACTTCCTGTTGCATAATATATATGCATATATATATATATATATATATATATATATATATACCGTACTCTCCTCTATAAAAACACATCCTAAAATGTTCACAAACATACGTGGAGCTCACCGCACAGCAAATAGAAAAAGTCACTTAAAAATGGAAGTGTATGATAAGATGGTAAACGAATGGATGTTCCATTATGGAGTTTTGGTCTGATTGTGGTATGTTATAACAAACTGAAAGCAACTTAAATCTGATTGGACTGGTTCATATCTTGTGCTCTTTTAGATTGTCTTATCAACCTCCAACCTACAGCTGATGTCAGTATATGAGTGCCCACAGAACACGTCGATAAACTCCTTTTGTATGAACTTCTCGTACACTGACATGACCAGGTGTCTGAAGTTGAGACAAATGAATTAGAGGACAATGAGGAGACCGTCTTGAATCATAATTACTCACCTGACAAGGGCGAAATGAGTGAAAGGACTTACCTCACTGCCCATGATGAACGACCTGTAAAATTGCTGATGTTAAAAGAAAAAGAAACATATCTGACAATTAGTCTAACATTAACCTTGTGATTGATATCAATGGAATTGATCCATCATAATTCATCAGGATGATTAAATAGTTGAAAGATTCGAAGAGGAGTTGCGACCATTGCATTTTGAGCTATTAAGTGTCATTGTAGAGCACAACATATACACTACATTGTACAATTACTTGTTGGTCATTGCTAGTTAGAACAGTTACTAATTTCGGACGATCATTGAATTAAAAAAAAGATGCTATTTGAATTCTGAGTTATTGGGTAGTGTTGTGCAGTAGAATGCATGGACTACATTTTCCACTACTACTCGATCATCCACAGTTAGCACAGTTTATTTGCTGTAAGATGAATGGGATTTAAATGGCTTCCATGAAGACTTTCACTAAATGAAATATCTACTGAACGGCAGATAATATACTGCTAAAAAATTAAAGTAACAAGTACATATTTCAGTATATTTTTGTCATAACGAAATTTATGTATGAAAAACATATCCGTTCGTCTACAAGTGTATTTTTTAAGCTTGTGAGTGAAGTTTGAAGCAAATCAAACAAGACTCACATCATTCAAGGAGAATACAACTCAAGGTACCCTATATAAGGCTGTTACATGAATCTATGCATTTCCCGTTAATTCTCGAAACAAACACCAACATGGATCTTTTGTGGCTCGTTTTTTCAGTGTATACCTTCATTTTGTGTACCCAAGCAGTCAGGCGCCGTCTGACAGAGAACGAGGTGGCCAGGGCGGTCCAGATGCTGGAGGATGGCCAGACCCAAAGTAAGATGGCACAGCGCGTCGGTGTGTTAACAAGCCTCATCAGTCGACTTTGGCGACGATATCAGGAGACGAACTCTTATGGCAGGAGACCAGGTCAAGGCTGTCAACGCTGCACAACAACCAGAGAGGATCGTTACATCGTGATTATCGCTCTGCGGAACAGGTTAGCTACGGCTTGGTTACTGTGAAATGACCTTCAGCATTCCACTGGAACCAGTGTGTCAACTCAAACATTTCTGCACGAAGGACGCCTTAGGGTCAGACGGCCTGCAAGAGGAGTTATTCTGGCAGCGCGACACTGTGCAGCTAGGTTGGAGTTTGCTCGTCAGGACCTGGACTGGGAACTTCGTCAACGGGCCACCATGCTGTGAACAGACGAGAGCAGGTTCACTGTGTCTCGTGATGATGGACGTGCGAGAGTGTGGAGACGCAGAGGAGAGTGATAATCATACAGAACATGCTACCTTTTTATGTTAGATTCTTGTCTGTATTATATAGGGAGGCATGAGGATTCTATAAGAAGTGAGGGATTTGTTTTAGTTCTGAATGTATATTGAGATACAGTTGTGGCAACACAATTATTGATTCTGACTGATTATAGTGTAGTTTATCCAGACTTTGCTGCTGATTCTTATTTTTTGATACTTGAAATGAAAAATGAGGTGAATGTAATGGAATTTAAATGACAGTATAATAATTATTGAGGTATTCCAAGATGGGCAATCTGTTATAAACTACTAGAATACTGTAATGGTATTATACATATATAACAATATATATGTATATAAATAAATATATATGTGCTTCATGTTACATACATCAACATCATACGAAGTCATTAATGAGTGTTATATACAATGACTGGACTAATTTCACAAAGAACAAAACAGTAGGCAAATAGGCTTTAAGATAATGGATTCTATCTTGATGTTAAGAATTGATGAGTGTGAGATTAACCACGATAACTGATCTAAAAGATATTATTTGAAAATACAGTGCACCTGTTATGTTAATTAATAGTAGAAGTAGAATAAACGTTAATATAAAATATATGGCAGATAGTGAATTTTCATTGAAGAAATAAAGGTAAGAAACAACCTCACTGTCTTGTGGGACAACTATATGGTAGGAAAAGTATGAAGCTAGGTCTAAAAATATGTTTTTTATTCTAGCTGTATGACAGAGACAGCAAAAGTCATTTGATCAATTTCTGGTATCAAAGTCTATGATCATGTCCCTTAACCTGTTCATAAATGCACATAAGCACATTTAAGACTGATACTTCACAAAACTTTAAATTCTTAGTTGCAAATTAAGACTATGCTCACTGGAAAGTCTAACCTAGAATTGGTGGAGCAGAGAACATGGACAGCTGGTTGCTGATTTTTAGTGCAAACTAACACATACACATTACTGTTAAAATCTACCTAGCTTTTACACAGAATTTATAGATGTTATATTGCTTCTTGGTGTGTAGCACGTGGCTAAAATTCGGTCATTAACCAAACTGAGGTCATCAACTCTTGATCTCATGATCCCAGCACAAATAGCTTCGACTGTTTGTAAACTTGCAACATAATCATTGACATCATTATGCTTACTAAATCTCACTATCTGCCTATTAAATTTACTTTAAACGTATTATTACTGTGAGATAGCAGATTGTACTTTTATTATATTATGATTTTGTTTACCATCCAGTTATTATTTCTTTTATCTTGGATTTTAAATATGAATATTTAGTTATATGAAAGTGCTAAATCACCTTCTAGTTAAAACACATCGAATATGAATATGTTTGTACTATGAAACTGATACAAGCTTCCTATAGTAACATGAGATGTAATTTCGTGGTGAAACAACTAAATAAACTGACTTGAGCTTATACGACTTAGTTCTTGAAATATAGATAAAATGTACTATTAGTAATTGTTACTCAATATTGTTATTGATCTTGCAGTTATTTAAATTTGGAATATTGAGAGTTTTTATGAAATAACTATTTTCTACTTCAGTTTCTTCTTAATTCCTTTGTTTATTGAAATAATTAATAATATTGATATTTATTTTATGTTGCTCTTTAATGTTAGTATTAAGTTCGGGACAGGCGCATATTAATTAACCGTGTTTTTGGTAAGTGATGAAGTTCATATTCCAACTGTTTGAAAGTTTTATTTTGTATTTCTGTCGTTGAAAATTTGTTATTAATTTGCTTCTGTTTGATCCTGTCTGAAGCGGCTGTTTGTTTAAGTCTGTTACATTAGCACCTGAACAGGGACAATTTCATATAGGGTATTTGAACTTTTTACTGAGTGGTTTATTTTTCAGTTCAGTAAATAGTAATTATTTTAGCAATAATTTAAGTTAATTTAAGTATAAGTTCACTTTGAACTGAAAGTAACTCTTGCTACGAAATGTAACGATGCTGGTGTAGCATGTTTGAAGCAGTATATGGCAGTATTGATATAACAGGTTCAAATGTTAACACACGTGGTGACTGATTTACTAGAGAGAGAGAGGGAAACCAAATTTCCCTTCCCTCCACCTCAAACTCTGAGAGTTCATTCTACCTCTAGCCCTGTGGAAAGTTCTGTCACCACACTACCCCTACCTGTTGAGAAATTCGACAGTAAGTTGGATCTTAATGTCTCGGAATTTCTTAAAAGTTTAAAAAGACATATTTATGTGTATCAAATATCTGAGAATATATTGGCTGAAACTGCAACTTCTTGTTTGAGGGGAGGGATACTAGAATGGTGGAAGGCTTTAGGATCAGAAATGTCTTTTGAGCACTGGAGAGAGGTTAAAGAAACCTTGACTGATTTGTATCAAGCAATGTTAGATAACATAAAATTCGTGAAATAACTCTCTAGTAGCAAGCACCTTAGTAATACCGGAGAATTAGTTGAGACTTCTTTTGGAAAACTATAAAAAACATATAAACTACGAAACCTTAAAGCTACAAAGAGAGAAATTGTGGAGTGTATAACATCCTGTTTGCTGTATTACAACCACACTAGTGTCTGTCAATACGGATTGACTTTGGATGCCTACATTACTCAATTTGACTGTTCTACGTTGCGATATGCTTCCATTTTGACATCTACTCTGTTCACAATTTTTCCTATATCTACTGTCATGGCATCAATTTATGTATTATTGTTATTCTTATCGCATGAAAGACCTATAACTTCATCTTCTATTTAGTCACCTCGTACTCTGTTATCATTGGTCTTAATTTTCTTGTCTTTTATCTTTTTAAGTTTGTTTAACTGTTTTTAATATTTCAGATTTTTTTCTTTTTCATATGGTTTAGTTTAGTCAATCTTTTTTAAACCAATTAACGTATATCAGATATGCGCCTTTACCAATTATTTGTTGTATTAAGAAATTTACTGGTCTCATTTGTGTGAGCTCTTTAAAAGGGCCATTTCATAATTTAGTCATTTAAATGTATTTCCGTTTTAACAATGGCGGCGTATAACAGTACCTTATCATCTAACTTCATTTTATTAATTTTTCAATTTCTATCTACCTGCTTTTCTTTACTTTCGGCTGTCTGGGTCAAATGTTCATATGCTATTATAAATGCTATTTGCATTCTATGTAGCATTTCTGCTTTATATTCCTCATCTATAGTATAATTAATCTTTCTTGGAACCAACATCTATTGAGTTGGCAACATCACCTCTCTCTCCTCCATGTAGTAAGAAGGAAAGGACACTCTTGAGTAGATTCATCTACTGTGGTCCTCCGCTAGTACAGCGTAAGTCTACGGATTTACAACGCTAAAATCAGAGATTCGATTCTCCTCGGTGGACTCAGCAGATAGCCCGATGCGTCTTTGCTATAACAAAACACGTACATACACACACATTCATTTGCTGTGCTTTTCTAAGATAATAACACTATTTGAACTTGCTTATCCCATGTTTTCTGATCT
This sequence comes from Tachypleus tridentatus, assembly GCF_004210375.1. Lineage (NCBI taxonomy): Eukaryota > Metazoa > Arthropoda > Merostomata > Xiphosura > Limulidae > Tachypleus > Tachypleus tridentatus. The sequence goes on along the minus strand of NC_134833.1, from coordinate 45,287,738 downwards.
GCTTTTCATGCCCAACAAGATTTATTGAATCTTTCTATTAATTTGTTAACAGCTGTGTAGTTATTACGTTGTTTCTTATTTCATTTTCACATTGTAAGTCACGTACCTTTATTTAATTTTGAAATGAAGCATGTACTTCCACCTCTCGGTAAACATTATAATATTACTCATTGAGCTACAATTTGATTCTTACATTTTTTATACGTTCACTTGTAGTATGATCTCAATCCTAAACTTTTTTATACCCATCTCCACTTTATTTTCATAATTTTATTTATTACTCACTTTGAGCAGTCTACTGATTCTCCTATTCTAATCTTACTTAATGCATTCTACATTAGATTTTTTTCTTTTTGAATTACTTAAAATTGTAGTCTTTTAATACTAGCACCCACCTTGCTAGATGACAGGTCTCTCAGCGTCATTAGCTACTATAAGGGTACATGATCCGTAATTTTGGAGTATTTCCTACTGTACATATAACAATAGAATGTCTAGGTACCACGTAAAATAACCATACTCTGTCATTGAGTAACTTATTTTAGCTTTTTCCTACTCTCTGCTTTGATATATTTAAGAGTATTATTTATCCTTTAAATCTAACTGAAATATGACTGCTCCTTTATTGAATTAAGGGTAACTCAAAATTACCGGCGTAATTACTGAATTCCCTTACTTTTTGAATACCCCTTGTCTTTTATATGCTCACTGTAAACCTAGGCCTTCTTGTTTGTTTTTGAATTTTGCGCACAGCTAAGCGAAGGTTATTTGCGCCAACCTCCCTAATTCAACAGTGAAATATTAGAGGGAAGGCAGCTAGTTATTATCACTTGCTGCCAACTCTTTGGCTACTCTTTTACCAACGAACAGTGGGAATTGACCATAATGCCCTTACAACTGAAAGGGCGAGCATGTTTGGTGTGACAAACACAGCAACCATCTGGCCGTTCCAGGCCTAAACCTTATTTGTAATTTGTGTGAGAGGGCTTGCAAATACTACAAAATGTGGGATTAATCTCCCCTAAAATTATAAAAAACCTTTAAAATGCACGATTATGTTGGTACTGAATAATTATTACAGACCTCTAACTTTTAGGAGCAAGTTTTATACCTTCTACACTTACCATGTGACCTAAATAATCTACCTCTTTTCTCATGAATAGACTCTTAGCTTTAATGCTGAATTTTCATTCTGTATATCAGATACAAGACTTAATCTTTCTAATTGTTGTATAACACTTTCTGAAAAAAAATTATGCCATCTCACTGACAAAGAGCATTATGTAAATCAAATCAAATTCTCTTGAACTGGTATTGTCCGGATGTTAATATCGATAGAGTCTTCCTCAACCACAATAGCTAACTTGCAGATTCATAGACGAATGTTCATACTTTTACTTACATGAACTGTCCAATATCTCTTGACACAGAAGTAAGTCATTAATAGGTACTGAATTTCATTTTCTAAAATCATTTCAAAATTTTACCACCTGTTTCAGGAATTAACACATTTGAAGCTGCATGAGTAATGCTACTGTCATTTATAATTCGTGCCCCCCAGTGGCTCAGCGGTATGTCTGCGGGCTTACAACGCTAAAAACCGGGTTTCGATACCCGTGGTGGGCAGAGCACAGATAGCTCATTGTGTAGCTTTGTGCTTAATTCAAAACAACATTTATAATTCGTTGGTTAAACATGTCCTTTATGCATGCTTTAACCCTACTCGGTGCTTTTGGGTGGTTCTTATTTACAGGTAAAATTTCAAGTTAGAAATTCTAAAACTATCACCCTTTAGTTTTGTTTCAATATGCAAAAATCATTCATTTTTGATACTATTTAAAGGTTGCTCAATGAAGTTAAATTCTTGATTGCAGTGGTCTGGTACTGTATATCCTATGATATAAAACACTTTTGTAATCTTCATAAATGATTCAATGAATATGTTATTATTTTATTGCATGCACATTAGTATATCACATAATTATATGATTTTGATGTAGTTAGTTACTTTTCCATTTTTATTGTTTGTTTTTGCTGTTAAGAAAACGTCCTCTATGATTTTACATAACTCGAAGGAAAAATTGTTTCTGTTCGTATTTCTTTGATATGATGACATTTGTTCCCCAGTATGAGCAGTACTTCTTTCAGCACTGTCGTTTACCACATTCATGTGTTGAATATTTTGTAATTAGTCCTCTCTCGGCTCTCACGACTCTGGGTCGATCTCGAAACAGGACTTCGAGTCATCTGAAGAAGTCTTTTGTGTTCTTTATGTGAACAGTTTCGATTTACACGTCCTCAGCTTCCTGATAATCAGCTGAATGTGCTTCTGAGACTCATCTCTGCCTTCCTTCGTATTTAATGCTTTACCATTGCTTCATTTGTCCCTATGGAAATAGCTGAATTAAAGAATGTCAAACCGATGAGATCTTTATTGAGATATCATTCATGTCCAGCAAATATTCGACAAGTTATTTACCTGTTCCCTATTAGAATTTACCTTTTGGTAGTTAAGAAGACATTTTAGGAAGTTAAACTTATTGTGATGAGCACAACTGAAATCATGAGTAGTGTATTATGCCCTAAGATAGACTTGAATAGTCTTCTTTCTTCAATGTCAGTGATCTTAAACAGTCCCATAAACCTACAGATATTCGCTCTCAATTACGCACGATACAGTAATCCAGGAGTTACAAATCGCACTTCATGAGAAGAGATACCACGAAGAAAGTTTATGGCTAATTCAAGAAGCCCTCAATAACGATTTTTAGGTAGCTGACCAAAGGTGTCTTGTAACAAACTCATTGCCACTGTCCTTAACTTCGTCTGTGACTTCTGCTACTTCATCAGGGTCAGCTGCAATATTATAACTAAACTCATGGTTACTCATTGCTTTATACTTCAGCCACTAATAGTAAAATAAACCTAGGAAGTATATGTGAAAAGGTTGGAAATAGAAAGTTTTAGGAGAATTAATTTGGACCTTCATGATCAATACTAACAACAACATAACACTACTATTGACTTTATTTTGCATTTTTCAACTTTAAAACTTTTATGGTATAAACTGCATGTATTTTTAAATTTATTTGTCAATGTCTATAGCAAATAATTCGTACTAGAGGAATTCGTGTTATAACACTTCTTATTTGAAGAGTATTAACAAATGTTTGAGTGGTCACTATCAAACTTTGGTTCTCACTTGTGCCTAGACGTTCTTGATCCATGTTCTTTGTGATTCTGTGTGATTAAATACAAAGATTATCTTCGTCGTAGATATGCTAAGCCCCAGATCTGAATATATCTTCATGTTCTGAACAGTATATGAATATTTTTTGTTAAAAAGAACTGTTACATACCATTGCCATTAAACAGAATCATATTATAAATTCCACTCTCTTTCAGTGTCCACTTTTACAAATTGATTTCTAGTGATTAAACATTCCAGATTAGCTACCAGGTGACTGTTAAATCAATAAAACGGTAAGTTGCACAAAATAGTGATGAATAAGTACAAAATATGCAATCAACCCAATCCCTTGTATCGGAGAGTATATGCAATATGATTGTCTAGTAAACTGTTTACAACCACCTTTTATCATTCCAACTCACACAGATTAAATATTACAAAATTTCATAACTAAAAAATCTTGAGAAAAGAATGTAATATGACTAAAACAGCATTATTGAAATATCTCAAAACATTTGTGGTTTCACATTCTATCAGAGATTGTAACTTCCTTTAAATAATTTGTGGACTTACGAGAAATATCAAAAAAATGTTCTCAAATTATATCTACATAAACTTTTGGTGTAACTCTTTTGCGTAACATTTGTAAAATGCCTAGTTTTCTAAAACACATCATAAATTTGAGAAGTAACACTTTTGACTTCAAAATTTCTTTTTCATGATGCATAAACGTTTATTTTTAATTAAAAAGTATGTGAAATTCAGCATCGACGGTGTAACAATTATCATGTATACTTCCTATTAATTCATTCATTTCTATTTCAAACTTGAAATTATGAATATATTTCCAATTATTTCGTAAAATAATAAATATTTGAGTAAAGACCTAGAAGTTGTTTCTGAAAAAAAAAGAGATCAAATTTCCAATGTATTCGACGGTAATTTTACGTTTATTTATTATATAGTTTTTCCTTCTTACACAATAGTTGTATCACATTATATAACATTTTAGACAATATCACAAAAATCTATCTCAGAACGGCTCGTATGGATGGGTATTAACTCTTTTATTGATACGTTTCGACCTTCCTAGGTCATCTTCAGGTTAAGAAAGAGAGAGTTTGAATGTGACCGTTGCTGGACACATGTCTTAGGGACAAGAGTATAAACGGGTACTGGATTGTAGGGGGCGTTGCAGGAAGATTTTAGGTTATTAATTAGTATAGGTATAAAGTTGTTCCTTCATATTGGTTTAATTTTGGTTTTAGCTGCTGTATAAGTAGGGCTTCTTTGATTTTGCGTTTGTTTACATTTGTTTCACTACTTAATATCTGGGTGTTTTTTATGTTTATGATGTGTTAATTTGATTTATAGTGATCAAAAACGTGTGAATGTTTTTTTTTGTTCTTTGAATCTAGTTTTCGTTTTTCTGCTTGTTTTTCCAATACAGAAGTCGTAACAGTTGTTACATTGTATTTTATAAATTATGTTGGTGTTGTGTTTGTCAGTGTAGTTTTTACATATCATGGACTTTAGTTTTGTACCTTGTTTTTGAATAAATTTGGTGTTTACTAGAATGTTGTGTTTTGTTATCAGTTTTTTGTTGTTGCAAATGTTGATTATTTTTTCGCTTATATAAAGTTTTATAATTTATTTATCTTGGGATTTATTATTACTTGTTTGTCGTCGATCTAGGTGTGTCTGTATAATTTTTTCACTGTTTTTTTAGGAAATTTGTTGATGTTGATAAAGTGTTGTTTTATTTTGTTGATTTCATGTTAATTTTATCAGGTGAACATAGTTTTGTGGCTGTGTTTATTTGGTTTCTTAATATGTTGAGTTTTTGTTTTGTTTCATGTGCTGAGTCGCAGGGAACGTATAATTTAGTACGGGTGATTTTTTTGTGGATTTTGTTTTGAATTGTGTATCACTTCTAGTGATTTTGAGGTTAAGAAATGCTATTTGGTTAGTTTTTCCTATTCACAGATGAATGTAATATTGGGGTGTATCGAGTTAACGTGATTGAAAAATCTAAGTGTGTGTTCTGTAGATTCTGTAGGTGAAGAGGTAGATTACAGAGATTACATCAACACTGGCCATTAAGGCTTTATGACTTAGTTGATTAAGAATAGATTTAAAGTTAAAATAGTCTTTGTAAAAGGAGCCGGCTGATAATACATATTTAGAAAATGCCCACGCAATGTATTTACCGAAACGTTGTTTTCTCCTTATGAAATAAAATTGTTAATACACGTACCAGCCGTTCTGAGATATCTTTTTATTTCAAGTAAGTTTTTCGTCATCAAGAATATCACAAATGTATTGATTAACAATAAAATGTAAACAGATTTTAGAAAATACCGTATAACCATAGTACCGCAGAACAAAACGCATTTAAGACATAAAAATTCCCGTAATAGAAGTAAATACACAGAAGTTTTAATATCACTCAAGCTTACTTTTCCAGTCGTGTCATAACTGAAATAACTTTCTGTGCTCTCAACAACAAATTATTTCCTACATTATCAGTTATTATGGAGAAGATACTAGGTTTATTTTTACTTTATCCAAACATAAGACTGATAGCTGTTTATATCGAAGTAAAGATCCAATACCTTTAGCTCTTGCTATAGAGAGATACTTTTTCTTCACAAACATTATAGCAACTTCAAAGCGTTGGGTTGTGCAACTCTTCATGTTACATTCGTATCTTTTGTACTATGGTTAGACGATCAGAGTAACAAAGTTTGAATTTAGCATAATGTTATTGGAGTGAAAAATTTCAGGCCTGGAGACTACATAACGAGAAGTTGTTTATTTGAAATTAAGCATAAAGCTACATAATGGGTTATCTGTGCTCTGCCCACAACGGTTATCGAAACCCGGTTTCTAACTGTGTGAGTTCGCAAACATACCACTGTGTCATTGGAGGACGCATAATTAGAGGTAAGGAATTTAATGTAGAGGATATTTTCCCGAAGGAGTGTCCCTGAATGTACCTCCATTTGTACATAATAGGAAGCGTCAAATGTCAGCGCAGGACGTTGACAAGACAAGGAGAATAACATTAGTGAGAGTACCTGTTGAAAGTGTGATAAGAATAAATGTCTCATATTTTGGAATAAAAACAGTTCTAATAAATATTTAATATAGCTAACCATATATTTACAGTGTGTGCTTACATCCAGTTATTTCACCTGATAACAGGTTGAGTCATCGTAAGATGCAAGTGATTGTATGCAGTGACGAAATTTTTGTCTTTTAGGAGTGTATTTTAGTTTACTGTTAATGTCAGTACGTTATTCAAAAACCGTAGTTCAAATGAAAGTATAGTGAATCTTGTATGATAACATGTTTTTACCATAAACTGTTTGAAATACAATTTGCAGAAAGATACATGAGTAAACAATATTGGAAGTTTGCACATATCGACTTTGTTTTATAGAAATTCAGGATGCTGGAAAGTAGTGTAAATGTGCAGAGAAGACTTCCATAATAGTGAGCAGGTCTGTGATTCCGTTATAAGAACGAATAAGAAAGTGTCATTCTAGTCATCCTGTAATGCTATATACGGTAGGGGGATGGACAATGGAACAATCTACTGTGTTCATATTACCCCAGAGAACCTGGTAGTGTATTTAGTAATCATCTTTGACCTGCACAACTGAGCTTGCCTGAAAGAAGCTTGAATGTCACATTTGTGACTGAATCAATTGCTTACTGTATTATGTGTAGAATGGTCTGTGACATTTTGTTGAAAGCAGGCTTGCACCTTACGAAAATGTTGTGCAACCCGATATTGTACAGGGCTCTAATAAAGAAATACATCATTATAAACAGAGTATATTCCTCAAAGAACCATTTCAAAAATACAGTGGATAATATACATATATATTCTGATTTTCACTTAATGGCTTCATTGTTCTGAGGAAAATTTTTGAAAGTTTTCTGTTTTGTTGGATGTTATTCTTTTTTTTTTTCATTTCTTCCTAAAAAAATAGGTCCTCTGTTTATTATTCAGTTAAATTCAGAAAAATATTTTTCAATATTTGTACATGTACTTTCATAAATCATTAGTGGAATACTGAAACACGTAAGGGTTTTAACACTACTAGTCTGAAGTCCAAGGTTATGATACAAGGCTCCGCACCATACTCGTAATATTTAGAAGAGCTACACGAAAAGGGCTAACCTATAGTTTTATTTTGGAACGTTTCTCTTCTGTTACTTTAATCACATATTGTGTTTACCATATTTTAGGTAACTGTGGTAAAAAGGCTTTGTATTTTTGTCAAAAAACTTTGGAGTGTCAATCGTGTGTGGATCTTAGACTGCTTCATTTATAGGAAGGATTGTTTTCTGATGAAAGATAACTGCTACTTATTAACAATTCATACAAAAATAGCAAGACTTCATCCTTTGTGAGGAGGTATAATATTTTAGCCTTGTGTTTATTTTGTAAATCTTCAAAGGGAAATAAAATTAAACTTTCTTACCTTTTAATGTAGAGTCTTTCTGAATTTTTTAATACTTTGACTTATATGTTGTGCTTTATCTGTTAGTCAGCGATACTCAGTATACTAAATTTACTTTTCTCTACTAGGTGGCTATCAAAATTATCGACAAATCTCATCTGGATAAAGTAAACTTGGAGAAAGTGTACCGAGAAGTTCAGATAATGAAACAACTTTCGCATCCTAATATCATCAAGCTTTACCAGGTACGAGTTTTCCTATAGCAGAGCTGGAGAAGTTCTTATAACAATCTATATTCTCTCACATAAATAAAACTTAAATTTTCTATTTGGAATTAGAACAGTTTTGAAATATTTGTCTTTAGTCACTAGTGTACAGACCCGGCATGGCCAGGTGGTAATCCAAGAGTCACGGGTTCGAATCCCCGTCACACCAAACATGCTCGCCCTTTCAGCAGTGAGAGCGTTATAATGTGACGGTCAATTTGTTGGTAAAACAGTAGCCTAAGAGTTGGCGGTGGGTGGTGATGACTAGCTGCCCTCCCTCTAGTCTTACACTTGTGAATTAGAGACGGCTAGCGCAGATAGCCCTCGTGTAGCTCTGCGCGAAATTCAAAACAAACCAAAACTAGCGTACACATAGATAATCTGCTCTCCATAACTAAATTAATGTGAATTAAAATGTAATTCTAAATAGATATTAAACTCCAACGTTTTTAAAGGTGTATTAAAGAAAAGACCGAAGAAAGCGAATCTTTGATAACCTCCAATATTCTGTAGATGTCATTAAAAGGAAATATTTATTGTTATACATTATATAAAAGTTTTGTTTTCTACATGTTTTCTTTGGCTTTTACAGTCCTCTCAGTAAAACAAATAATTTATTCATATGATTAGTTAAAAATATTAATTTGTATCAAATTAATTTTATTCGATCTCCACGAAAACAAATGTTCTATTTGCTTGTAAGGCAATCAGTATTTCATAATGGGGATGTAGCTCCTATGTACCAGGTAGTTACTCTGTTAGTGATATTCAATTAAAACTACCTGATGATATCAATCCCTAAGTTTCTTTATTGTTAACTATTTCAGAACCTATTAGAAAAGTCATTTTCTTACATTTTCATGAAAAATACAAAATTATTTAATGTGTTTTTACAGAACCTTTCATAAGACAATAAAGATCACATATTTATAAATGCATGTAACCATACAACTGTTCATGATTATTGAATTATAGGCTTTAATGAAACTCCTGCAAATAGCATGCAATTCCAAAAAAAAAAAAAAACTTTTCACTATCCATATTTCAGAGTTGTAATGAATTCATGTTTTTGTTATCTATGTTCCTGACTTGTTGTGAGTTCAGGTTTACACTATATATATAAATTCTTGAGTTGTAGTGAATTAAAGTTCCCTGATTTGAAAATATTTAGGTACGATAATAATAGAAACTGACTTAACACAGTCTGGTATGTCAACGAAAACACTCGCTACTACATAATCCATAACGGTCAAATTTAAACTATTCGAATTTTTTGTGACGCTGGGTATGAAAGTTTTGCTTTGAACCACGTTAAAATATAATATTTTCCAAGAGCGAAATATAAATATATCAATATTTACGTGTGTGTGTATGTAAGTATTTTTAAAGTGAAGAAGCAATTAATTTAACATAAAACTGTTTTTTTTTTCATATTTACTCAACATATGTTTTGTACATAAGCACTGTTCTTGCAACGTGTCAACAGTCAATAAAGAATCATAGGATAATATCAGTTTTATAAAAACGTGTTAAAATGAGACCATTAACTATACAGAGGATTAAAGACACAATTATAAACTATAATTTTCAAAGCAAGCAGGATATAATTGTAGTTTTCTATCTTATAGTTATGCTAATAATACAGCTGTGTTATTAAGTAATGCCAATGACACCCTTAATATAATTTCTATATAAAACAAGTATTACGTGACTGACCGTAGAATCTGGTTTTCATAATCAGTTGTGTATGAAAGCGAAGTAAGCACAAAATGTTTTCTGTCAACAACTTGCAGAAGTGAAGTACGTAAAGTTATTGATAGTAAAATAAACGAGGATTCCAGAAACATTAAGATATTTGCATGATATGGCTTGACTACAACAAGTCATTACAGGGTCGATACAAGTATGAGCATGCTTTCAGGCCACCACTGCAGTTGATGGAGGACAGTAATCCAAACCCAATTTCATAGAACATAGATACACGCATCATGCCACTCTGGGTAAGGGTTAGAACTTTAGGCCACATTAATCTGTATGTACTGTAACACGACACATGAATACTATATTATAATGGATATAAGATCATTAGCGTTGTTATATAGAGATGAAGTTGATCAGATCATTCTTTTCGTGGATGGTAACGATCGTCCTCACCAAACACAACTGATTAACTAGCACCTAAAATGAAAGATTTTTAAGGAAATTAAGTGACTAGTACATCTAATGGTGAGTAATTCCAACTGAAAAATTATAAGGTATTCTGGATATGACGTGGCCTTGAAACACTGTAGATAAACATGAAGCAGCTTTGATGGAAGAGTAGTGTGTATCATTCTGTTTGTTTTTTTTTCATCAAGCATATACCGGTTGGTTGAGGTGATAATACTCATTATAAACAAGTGTGTTACAATCATTTATCGGGCTGCAAATCGTATCGTAACAAATTAACATCTAGGAACATGGACCAAAGAGTAAACGTTTGAATATAAGACTACATGTTTGTTTACCCGAGAACCGTTTTGCACAAAAATTAACTCAGGTAGTTGTGCCTTGTCATATCTAGAATATATGAAACTTTAATTATCCTTTAATTGTTTTCAGTAGTTTAATTATGTGTTTACTGATTCAGTAACATATTTCCAAATATATAAAAAATATTACTTCAGATTACATGTTTTATATATATATATGGCTTAGGGCATATTTCTGACTATTCAGAAGTTAATTAAGATCATTGACTGGTAAACTTAGGTAGGAGAAATATATTACAGCTCTTTCCTAGGGAGAAAATCCGTATAACAAGGTTGTTAAATTATATTAAACTAAAAACGTAACATGTCGAACAAGAAAGACCAGTGTTTTCCATAAAAGCGGAAAACTAGCAAAAAACAAAACGTATCGATTCTGAAACTACATCTTAAGCTAATTCAGAGCAACATCTTTATACAAAAACACAGGACCTTCCCACCCACTCTAAAGAAACACTGTAATGAAGCTAAGTACAGTCATGTGAAAAAATTAGGACACCCTATGAAAGACTGAGTATTTTTGTAACATTTTTGGATATATAGATATTTAATCTCAATTTTAACAATACTGAGAGATTATAGGAATATAACTAAACAATTAACACTGAAGAAAAGACTTTTCAAGATCTTCTGTAAATGTCTTGCTACAAAAATGCATATTCGAACTGAGGAAAAAGTTAGGACACCCTACCCCCTAATAGCTAGTGTTTACCCCCTTTGGCTGAAATAACTGCAGTGAGACGCTTCTTGTAGCTATCTACCAGTCTCTGACATCGGTCTGAAGAAAGTTTGCCCCACTCCTCAATGCAGAATTCTTTCAGCTGTGAGATATTTGAGGGGTTTCTTGCATGTACAGCCCGTTTCAAATCACCCCACAGCATCTCAATGGGTTTAAGATCTGGGCTTTGATTCGGCCATTCCAGGACTCCCCATTTCTTAGTTTTCAGCCAGGTTTTGGTGGAGTTACTGGTATGTTTTGGGTCATTGTCATGTTGCAGGGTCCAGTTCCGCTTCAGCTTTAATTTTCTAACAGATGGTCTCACATGATCCTCAAGCATCCTCTGATACACAGTATTATTCATGGTGAATTCTATGATTGTGAGCTGTCCAGGTCCTGCTGCAGCAAAGCAGCCCAAAACCATAACACTTCCACCTCCATGCTTCACAGTTGGTATGAAGTTCTTTTCCTGGAATGCTGTATTTGGTTTACGACAAACATGTCATCTGTTCTGGTGTCCAAGTAATTCAAATTTGGACTCATCTGTCCAAAGAACATTATTCCAGAAATCCTGGTCTTTGTCTACATTCTCTCAGTCTGGCCTTGATGTTTCTCTTAGAAAGCAAAGGTTTCCTCCTTGTACACCTCCCATGCAAGTTATACTTGTGCAGTCTTATTCTGATTGTGATGATATGCACTTTCACATCAACAGTAGCCAGAGCCTGCTGTAGGTCCCGTGATGACATTTTAGGGTTTTTGGAAACCTCTTTTAGCATCTTGCGGTCTGCTCTCGGGATGAACTTGCTTAGACGACCAGATCTGGACATGTTAGCAGTTGTTTGAAAGCCCTCCACTTGTTGACTATTTTCCGGACAGTGGAATGGCTGATTTCAAAATCGTTTGAGATCTTTTTAAATCCCTTACCAGACTCATAAGCTGGTACAATTTTCTTTCTGAAGGCCTTAGACAGTTCTTTTGCTCTCATTTTGAATTTATTTACAACAAAGAGAACAGAACAAAAAGGCATGACATGAAATATAAACAAGCGAAAAACATTACTATTTACAAATGGAAAAAAACACGAAATGTATACAAACATTAATATTTACAAATGGAGAAAAACACGAAATATATACAAACATTAATATTTACAAATGGAGAAAAACACGAAATATATACAAACATTAATATTTACAAAAGTGGAAAAAAACACGAAATACATACAAACATTAATATTTACAAAAGTGGAGAAAAACACGAAATATATACAAACATTAATATTTACAAATGGATAAAAACACGAAATATATACAAACATTAATATCTACAAATGGAAAAAAAACACGAAATATATGCAAACATTAATATTTACAAATGAAAACAAACACGAAATATATACAAACATTAATATTTACAAATGAAAACAAACGAAATATATACACACATTAATATTTACAAATGAAAACAAACACGAAATATATACAAACATTAATATTTACAAATGGAGAAAAACACGAAATATAGACAAACATTAATATTTACAAATGGAAAAAACACGAAATATATACAAACATTAATATTTACAAATGGAAAAAAAACACGAAATATATACAGATAATAAAAAACATTAAATAGATTTAAACATGAACATTTACAAATGAAAAAACAGTAAATATATACAACATTAAAATATACAAATACACAAGAAGCAAGAGTGGAGGCAGGGCGGCTCAGAAACCGATCTTCACCCGATCCCTCACCAACGCATAAAGGCGCAAGATGTCCGGCTGCCAGAGATGGTAAAACGTCCCGGAACCCAGACGCTGATAGTCCGTTTCTAGGCAGAGTAACAACCGATATCTGGCCCTACCAAGTATCAAAAAGTACAGCACCGGAGCCTGCTCGAAGACCAAGTTGTTCCGAGCAAGCCAGATGACGTACTTAAAGATGGTAATTGTGTACTGAAAGAAAAAGGCCAGGTGGCTGGGAACAGGGACCAGTACATGGTACAGGATGGTCTCCAGCGAGAGCAGCGGAACCCAAAAAAGGCTCGCAACCCTTTCCCAGATCCAAGGCGACGTCGGACAGAGGACCAACCTGTGCAAGACAGACTCCACCTGGGTGTGACACACTGGACACGACTCAGACCCACAAGAGTTCCACAGGTAGGAACGCTCCCTCACCAGAAGGATGTTATGCACCACACGCCAGTTGAAAGCCTGGAGGTAGCGATCAACATGGGGCAGCGCATCGCGGCCCCAAACAACGTCCCACGGCAGAGCAGGGTGGAAGCACTCTATCCTGTGGGAAAATTCGGGAACCAGCAAGCGGTAGAGGGAATGGGAGTCCGTCGGTACATCTGGAGACACGAAATAACACCTTTGGATCGCCACAGCAACATCGACGTACCAAGAAGGAGGGTCAAAACACATAGGTGTCTGCAGGCTCAAAGGAGTACCAAAGAGCCTGTGTCCCGTGCCAACCAAGAATCTCGCGATGTGGCAACAGGGGTGACCATCCAAAGACAGACAGCAAAAGGTAATGGACAGAAAACGGAAAACACTGGGTCCAGACACATCGGATGTCCAGACCACCCCTGCGAGGCGGCAGCATCAAGGAGTGCCGAGACACCGCCTCAGACTTGCCACCCCACAGGAAGGCATAGACATGGCACTCAATGGCTCGAGCAGTGCCGAGGAAGGACGGCCCCCAGGTACCAGACCAAGGGGAGACCCTCCTCTGCACCATCTCTGCCCTGTCAAACAGATTAAAAGGGCAGTAGCGTTATTCGTACATAACCGAATCAACACGCTGAACCACCCCTTTCAAGCAGCTCCAGGGCCCGCGAGAAAACGAACCCCGAAGCAGGTGATCGGGGAGGAGGTCCAATCCAGACCAAACGGGGAGTCGGCAGACGAGGCCCATTTGCCAAAGTCCCGCGCACGAGACTTGGGAATATTCAGCTGAACGGTACTGGTCCAAGAGTAATGATGGACGATGACCAGTGCTGAACCTAAGGATGTGAAGTTCTCGAGGAACAAGTTCACATCGTCTGCATGCGCGACATACGTTACGCACGAACCCCCGGCATCTGGAGTGGTACAGATGAGAGAGCAGGCACTCGATAACCAACACATAAAGCATTCCGGACAACAGGCAGTCCTGACGAAACCCCTGTAAAATGGGAAAGGATGACGTCATGTACCCATTAACCAAGAGCCTGCTCGAAGCTGTCGTATAGAGAGCTCGCATGTACCAGACAAAAACTTGTCTCTCCAGAACGAACCACAGAAATCCATGGTGAACTCGATCGAAAGCTTTGCTCTGATCGAGGGACACAAAGACCGCAGGGATATCCTGATCCATGATGTAATGGAACAAGTCCCTGAGAAGCACCAGATTTTGTTGGATACTTCTGCCCCGCACGCCACAAGTCTGAGTGCAGCGGACCAAGAAAGGCATGACCGCACCCAAACGGGCACATAGAACCTTATAAATAATCTTTGCATCCACGTTCAGGAGAGAAATGGGTCGCCATGAGGAAATATCTTCAGACTGGCTGGGATCCTTACAGATAAGTGTAATTAGCTCATTCAGCGTTCCCAGTGGCAGAGACCCCGCAGCCCAACAGTTGTTAAAAAGTCGTACAAAGGAGGGTCAGACGACATGCTACACGTGGCTGTAAAATTCCACTCGCAGTCCATCCGGCTCAGGACACTTACTAAGCGACATGGACCGAATAACCGACCAACACTCACCCAAGGAGACTGGTTTTACTAGCTGTTCGTGAAAGGAAGGGTCGAGGGAGGGCAAAAACCGAGTAATGTCGTCCCACAACCCCTCGTCCACGGGTGAAGCCGAAAATAAACGGCGATAGTAGCCGAGGCACGCGTCCATATTGTCGGAGATGTCAGATGACGATTGACCATTCTCCAACACTGGACTGCAGATGTATCTGGTCTTAGCCATCTCCCGTGCCTTGCACAGCAAAACCCTGGTGACAGTTCTGGGATCGAGCGACTCCATCAGATTAGAGACGCTCTCCACATGGAACAGCTTGGAATAGTCCAAATCTATATCCCTACGGAGTGTCTCAATGTTCGAGAGGACCCAGCGATCCGTCGGTCCGCCACGGAGCAAGGCAGCCAAGATGTCCTGCTTGCCCCACAAAAATCGACGTGGTGCTCACTCGCACTTCAACAAGCAGGAGTACACCAAAATAAATGTCTGAGGTTTAAATTGGGCAAGTCTCATTCACAATGCTGAGTAACGATCTTCTAATCACGTGCACCTGGTGTGATACACCTGTGTGTGAGGTGAGTCATTTTATGTGGGTATAAATGTGGGGGTGTCCCAACTTTTTCCTCAGTTAGAATATGCATTTTTGTCGAATTACATTTTACAGAAGATCTTGAAAAGTCTTTCCTTCAGTTTTAATTGTTTAGTTATATTCCTACAATATCTCAGTATTGTTAAAATTGAGATTAAATATCTATATATCCAGAAATGTTACAAAAATACACAGGCTTTCATAGGGTGTTCTAATTTTTTCACATGACTGTACGTATTTTTGTACTGCTAACAGGATAATGCACAAGGATAAGAACTAACGAAGATTCGTATGCTTCCAAACACATCTCAACATCAAAGGTTGCTTGCATAAGACAGTTGGTATAATAAATTGGTATAACATAAAACGCATATCAAGCATCTTCAGTGGACTTTTATATCTTGCTCTGATAAATGTTATGTTGGAAACCACTATCCAAGCACAGAGGAGAGTCTAAAGATATTTTGTAAAGATGTGAGGTTTGATACTTACCTCGCCTTTCTTCACAGAAAATGTTATAAAGTTTGTAAATACGCGGGGTTTCATCGTTACCTCGCAGTTCTTTAGAGAAAGTCGTACAATAGTTTGTAAAAATATTAGGGCTGATTCTTACCTCGCCTTCCATCACTGAAAGTTGTTATAACGGAAGTAGGAGTGACGGGCAATAATGCATCATTGTGGTCACCAAACTGAATACGATTGGGTATGGGGAAAGAGGTTCCGAGAGCACAATATAAATTTTATAAACTGTGAAACGTTGTTAATTATATTTTCTATTTTTAAAAGTTTAAAATCCAAAACAATATCCGAGTTTTAAAACGTTTTTGTTTACATTACGTATTTTTAAGCCAGATGCAATGTTAACTATAGGAAAACGTTAAGTCCGTCTAAATCTAATTTTT
This sequence comes from Tachypleus tridentatus, assembly GCF_004210375.1. Lineage (NCBI taxonomy): Eukaryota > Metazoa > Arthropoda > Merostomata > Xiphosura > Limulidae > Tachypleus > Tachypleus tridentatus. Next base: position 45,271,329 of record NC_134833.1, on the reverse strand, counting down.
CGCTGTTATATTATTGATAGTATTTTCTATGCAGAATACTCAAAAAATATGTCTAGAATATCAAATGCATTTATTCCAAAATTACTACAATTTGTTGTTATTTGTCTGCTTTGTGGGTGATGGTAAATATTAAGCTCGCAATTAGTCGAATTTTTCAAACAAAAACAATATACAGTCCCAGTATTGGTTCATTTGGCTTTCAAATCACTAATAAAGCAAGATAAGGTTTTATTTTGAATCTGAACATTCGGAATTGGTATTTCTAAACACATTTCTTTAATACAGATACTATAAATAAAATTATCTTCATATTTGTTGATAACATTCATTGAATTTAACTACAGCCCTTTTGTTTGTTGAAGTTTAGAATCCAACGTTTATTTAGTTATTTTAGTGTGTAAATTTATTTTTACTTTAATGACTATAAAATAACTAAGTTAAGTAAAATTTTATGTTGATTTGTATAAGAATTCTGAGTATACAAGATAATATTAACTTGTGATTGGAACCTTTGAAGTTTAGGATAATCGCTTTGCAACTTGTTGGCCGCTGAATCGAAATCCATTAGTGAAGACACCCGCCCTTTCAACTGTTAAGGCGCTTGGCATGGCCAGGTGGTTAAGGCACTCCACTCGTAACCCGAGAGTCACGGCTTCGAATCTCTGTCACACCAATCATGCTTATCCTTTCAGCCGTGAAGGTGTTATAAAGTGACGGTCAATCCCACTATTTGTTGGTAAAAGAGTAGCCCAAGAGTTGGCGGTGGATGGTGATGACTAACTGCTTTCCCTCTAGTCTTACACTGCTAAATTAGGGACAGCTAGCGCAAATAGCCTTCGTGTAGCTTTGTGCGAAATTCAAAATAAACCAAACAAACCAAATCAACCGTGGAGGCATTACAATGTAAAGGTATATTTATTAGCAAAGACTAGCGTAAGTGTTGTTCGTAAGTGGCGTTGACAAGCTCTCTACTCTGTAATCTATCGTCTTAAAATTAGAGGCAGCTTGCATGGATAACCCTTGAAACATTTTGCGCGAAAAGTTAACAAAACAAACCTTTGATGAATATATGTTTATTTTGTATTTACTATATATATAATTTGCTATGTATACCAGTTGTTGCAATGAAAAGAAAATGAAAATGTTTCAGAATTTAGAGAATTTTATGAGCTTCTTATTTTGTGTTATTTCTTGGTATTTATTAAACGTCTTATTAACGAATCACGTAGCTTGATGTACGTTAATGAAGTGGGAAACGTATGCGTCATATATTGCTGCAGAGTTACCTTATCTATTGAAGTATTCGTTGAATGTTGGAAGAACGTCATCTTGTCAGGCTCAAATGACGTACGTAGGAAAAACAAGTGCTATCCTTAAAGCTAAGCTGCCATGAAATATGTCATGTTGTTGTTGGTTTGGTTTTCACTATAGCAGGAGAGTTTCCTTTTGTAATGAACATTGTTATTATATCAATCATTGTATGGTGTCGAAGTACAGTTGTACAAATTCCTTCTCTTCCGGTATGACATGTATAACATCACAAAATTATAAATAAGAATGATTAATCGTTATCGGTTTGTTTGGTTTTGAATTTCGCGTAAAGCTACACGAGGGCTATCTGCGCTATCCGTCCGTAATTTAACTATGTAAGACTAGAGGGAGAGCAGCTAGTCATCACCATCCACTGCCAACTCTTGGGCTACTCGTTTACCAAAAAATAGTGGGATTGACCATAACATTATAACGTACCCATGGCTGAAAGGGCGAGCGTATTTGGTGTGACGGGGATTCGATTCCACGACTCTCGGATTACGAGTTTAGTGCCTTAACCACCTGACCATGCCAGACCTTAATTGTTTTCGTAATTCTACTTATTTTTATTGATATACAGTTGCTACAACCTTATCACAAGTTCTTCCGAAAACGTTTTTCAAACATCAAAATACAGTGGTACGATTGTATATGTAATTTGAAGCTTTTTATTAAATATTTTCAGCACAAAAACATAATAATTTTGTGAAAAAAACAGTAAAAAGTATTTGTGTTTTAAAAAGTCACTTCATGAAATTTGAAATATTTTAGAAACATAAGCCTGAAAACGAATCACGATTTTTGTAATTTTAGATTATATTACTCAAATTGTTATATATTTCAGTTTTTAATTTTGTATGTGTGTATGTGTGTATCCATATTTCCAGTTAACCTATCTCTTAAACATAGAGATAATAGGACCAAACTTAGCAGTCAGGGTCGGCGTGACCCTGGGAGGGGGTCCTTATCTATGTGGCGTATCCTCCTACCAAGGGGAGTTATAACGCACCCGAAAGGTAACCACATAAGTAATTTGAGATAATGGGGAATTTGGTTGTTGCTTTGAGTTCTCAGTGAACAATGAGGAGGCCTTACAGAGAAGCGTAGGTAATTTATGTTAATTAGTTCAATGAGGAAAAATGAATAAGTAAAATGTTATTTTAAGTTAACGAAATAAATGATATATTTATTAACTTTGTTTATACCTTCACAAATATAAACTTTGGTATCAAACTATTTAAACTTATTTTCTTTCACATAAGACAATACATAAGAATACAGCGTCTGAGATATCTCTGCCAGTTTCAAAACTTAGACAAAGAAAACCAAAAACATAAAAAACTTTACCTGTGTGTATGAACATGCTTATCATTTATAAAACAATTAAACAACTGAACTTCACAGTTACTCTTACGATATCAAACGAACAAAGCGTAAAATAATATTATAATCTGCATCTGTCGGAGTGCGTGTGTTGAGGGGTTACCAGTCGTTCTGGTTTCATGCCAAGAAAAGGCTGGCACTTGTATCACATATCACAGTAATTCTAATTCAGTTTTCACAGCCTACGTGCACCCACACACAGCTTGCGAACATCCAGAGAGACTGGAACGCTCACATGTACTGACCTTTGACATTTTAAGGAAGAATGTCTTAATCATTTACAGCAGGGATACCTTATCGACTCAAAAGTGATATTACAATGCTCAATTTATCAATTGTATCTGTTGTGAGAAGTTTACGTAAATACACAGTTAAACATCAGTTTCATAATGTATGAATGTCAATGATAAGAGTAGCAAGAGTGATAGATTTGAATAAAGACCAGTAAACGTGTAGGATGTATATACGATGTTTCATTTCGTCAAAAGAGGTTTCTGTTTTACCATTTTTGTGGCGCATAACCTAGTACTTTGAATACACACGGCCCAATGATGTTATGGGAAGTACATAACCTAATAGTTTGAGTATACACGATCCACTGATATTATAGGAAGTACATAATCTAATAGTTTGGGTATACACGATCCACTGATATTATAGGAAGTACATAACCTAGTGGTTTGAATACACACGGCCCACTGATGTTACAGGAAGTACATAACCTAATAGTTTGAGTATACACGATCCACTGATATTATAGGAAGTACATAATCTAATAGTTTGAGTATACACGATTCACTGATATTATAGGAAGTACATAACCTAGTGGTTTGAGTACACACGGCCCACTGATGTTACAGGAAGTACATTCATTACCTTATAATTTAAGCATACACGTCCCACTGATATTTTAGGAAGTACATAATCTAGTAGTTTGAATACACACGGCCCACTGATGTTACAGGAAGTACATTACCTAGTACTTTAAGCATACATAGTCCACTGATATTATACGAAGTACATAACCTAGTAGTTTGAGTACACACGGCCAACTGATATTATAGGAAGTACATAACCTAGTAGTTTTAGTACACGTATTCCACATTATGGAAAATACCTAACCTGAAAGTTTGAGTACACGTGGCCCATATTATAGGAAGCACATAACTTAGTAACTTGCGTGCATATTTCCACATTATAAGAAGTTCATAACTAATTAGTTTGAGTACACACAGCTTGCGTTATAAATAAAAAGTTCACACTAAGCCATATAATAAAATATATATAGAAAATTAAATTTTTGATGTCAGTGTAAATCTGTTTGGAAAATGCAGGTGTTTGTTTTTCTTTTTTAACGCCACTTAATAAAACTTAGCCTATTCAAGAAACATGATGAGATATTTTTAAATCAAAATGTACACTGAGAAACTAAAAAACAAAATTTATTGATGAAAAAATAAGTTACTAATGAAACCCAAGAAGTAGAAAATAAAATATATTTGCATATATATAAAATATATGTTTTTGTAATTTAGGTGATGGAAACAAAAAGTATGGTTTACCTGGTATCAGAATATGCCAGCAAAGGAGAAATATTTGGTAAGTTTCAGTTATTTTCCTTAATATTAGAATATTCGATTGTTGCTTATATAATACTGTATATATATATATAATTATCTTAGCCTAATTAGACAAATACTAGTTATATATATATATATATATGTTCTGAATAGACTAAGGTTGAATATTGTTCAAACAAGTTTAATAAGTTATATGGTTCATACTGTAGGTTTTACAAATAACTAAAAATATGTATTATTTATTTATGTAGACTAAAAGTTGCTTAGAACCAAAATTCTTTTCATACGATGAAAAATATAACCCTAAAATTATGAAGCTTACTTTTCTTCCTTGATCATCAAAGTAATAGTAACATAAATGAAGTATTTAGAATAAAAACAAAAAAAATGACTTTAGTTTCGTTAAACCAAACATATTACAACTGATAAATGGACACCAGTAGAAATGTCGTTTGGGATGTGAAGAGTGTGTTTTGTTATAGCAAAGCCACATCGGGTTATCTGCGGGGGATGTGAAGAATCAGGTATCACAAATCAACCAGTTTTTCGTTAAGCACGATGCATTTCTTCCAATGTTCTATGAGCTTTACCATACCATTTGGTAAATGCGGTGTTCCATATGCACATGTATTATAAGTTTTTAAATAGCAGTTCTTACACAGTGAACAAAATGATGTTTTACGTTATCAAGTTACCTAAGAACGTCTTAATGCCAGGATGCATTGATGGAGAAATTGGAAGTAAAATAATAATTATTTTGTTAATATTACGATCGTTCCATATTTGCACTTCTCTTTCCGTTCTAATTTGTCTACTTTAATTCAGGTGTACTTATTTCTATTAGGAATTGACTCATATTAGTATACGTAACAAATTGATGTTTATTATGCTAATCCATAACATACAGGTTTGGAAATAACTTCTGTTTCTTACTGACGGTACATTACCTATTCCTTTGCCTCTCTCTCGGTGTATTCGTTTTCTTTAACAATCCTGGTCTTTTTCTCTTCGTTGTTGAACAGGTCTCCATCTTTCTGACTTTGTACACCTATTTTGATTAAGTGTTCCATATCCATAGGAGGTCCTGCTATCTCGTGTTAACTGAAGAAGAAAGCCTACTGCTCTCTCTTATAATCCTTAAGGACTGAACAAAAGTCGGAAGTTCTCATACCTCTCTCAGTCTCAACCAGTTTACCTTGCATCTGACTTCATAGCAATTAAGAAACTGATTACAGCAACTTTGTTTGAAATCTAATTTCACTTACACTACAAATTTGAAATTGTAGTTTGAGCGATACCCATGTTATACATGAACACGCTCCTCCCCATGTGTTAGACAGAGTAGCTTATCTAGGTTGTATGTTTATGTCAACAGAAAGGCAGTCTTCAGGATCCGTATTTCCGTGTTATTATATTAGATCTACATATAATACAAGACTAATAAAGCTGGAACTGTGATGACTGTTGTTTAATGATGATTTCTTAGGTAATATGTTTAATGCAAAATGTTTAAGTGAAACCAAGTTTTACGAAAAGATATATTAATTTTGGTTCTAAACCCTCATATTCATTCTTTTGGGAAGTAATTTTATATTTTAAGGAGTATATTTGAATGCCAAAATCATATAGTTATTTTTCGGCAGCTGTTTGCACTAAACCAATCAAAATTCGGTTTAGATAATTCTGAGTATATGAGACACTTAATGAACGCACTTCGAACTGTTATAACTTTAATCTGGTATCTTCAATTGACTTAAGTAGATGGCTTCAACAGTGATGACTTTCTTTATCTTTCACAGGAAAAAGGAAAACTAGAAGTGACGATTATAGATATTTTCTACTTGATATTTGTAAGAAAATAATCTTTCCCAATGAAGTGTTGTTCCGTAGTAATACAAAATTTAATACAGGTTTCATTTATACTTTGAAACTGAAGGCACAAAACTGGCAGAGTATAAGAGAAACTTTCCAGTAGAATATAACCCTGTATTGCTGTACAATTTAAAGTAATTTCATCAATAGGCCATTTGTGCTGAAGTGTCCAAGCGTTGTTATTCTTATTTTGATATACTTTGTGAAAACTGTGTTTCGGATATCCGCGTAAAGTGTTTGTGTGTGTCATAATAAATATACACAGTAAATTATTGTATTTGTAAATTTTATTTTATTTAGTATTAAAACGTTTGGAAAGTGTCTGGAAGATTTGTTATATGATTAGAAAGTTATGACTGTATTTGTTATGATTCATTGTGTAGCGAATTTTACGAGACTACTAAGAGAATATATTAATAAATATATTTTTTGATAATTTCCTTTCACACTCTGTGTAAAAGCACAATGATGGAAAGAAATGAAAATATTTTTTAAACTACTTAGGAAGTAACGAAATATAAGCAAATTAATATGAATTTGGGTGTTTTGTTCTGTTGAAAGTTCGATTTTTCTTCACTTCCATAAGTTACTGGAATACGAATATATTGATCTTGCTTTTGCTTACGTCATTCAGGAACTGTCTTTGCTACAAAACAAGAGGTCCAGACATTGATAATTGTTATAGGTGACAGGCTAAGATTTATTCTTCGCCATCAATAAGGCATCTTTTCAAATATTTACACCGGATGTAGTGAGTAGCAGGTTGTGGTTTTAACTCATCATGTTTTGTAACAATGTAGTTGTATAATTTTTTTAAAAATTCTGTGAGTTCAGACACACCTTTGAGAAATCTAGAAAGTGTGAATTTATAATACATTGGACTATCTGTGTGGTGTCCACCACGAGTATTTAAACCTGCTTAGTAGCGTTATAAGCTTTCAGACTTACCTTTGTTACTTGACGACCATTATTGAACATTTAGAATTGAAAATTATAATGAAATTGCCAGTAGATGCCAGATAATAGTATTTTTATGTGTGTTTTTCTTATACCAAAGTCACATCGGGCTATCTACTGAGTCCATCGAGGGGAATCGAACACTTATTTTAGCGTTGTAACCAGATAAAGAGTCCGAGAACATTTAAACTTTATTTATAATACAATTTGACGTTGTATGGAACCTAAAAGTACTCAGGCTATTTGTGTTTTTTTGCCATTTAATAGTTATTAAAATTTTTATACACCAAAAAGTCTTAATTAGTAACACGAACATTTCATTAAATTTTGGAACATAGTCATAACTACTAGTCAGTAAAGGTGATTAAGAACTGTGATGTAGTGAAAATAATATCATTTTATCTTATAATCTATGGCCACATTACCTTTATCATTGTTGATGTCGCAAGGGTATTAAGGTTAAAAGCAGCTTTAGTACGTACTGAGGGGGACGTATAAAATATCACGAATTTAAATGTGTTTATAGCGTGAACGCTAATTCGTGAGTAACATAACCACAAAACATAGATTAATATTTCTAACTAAAGATTTAAACTCCTATAAGCTTAGAAAGTCACAACTATTTCCCTTTACGGATGTGAAACTTTTGTTTGTTTGTTTTGAATTTTGCGCAAAGCTACTTGAGGGCTATCTGCGCTAACCGTCCCTAATTTAGCAGTGTAAGACTAGAGGGAAGGCAGCTAGTCATCACCACCCACCGTCAACTCTTGAGTTACTCTTTTACCAACGAATAGTGGGATTGACCGTAACTTTTTAACGCCCCAACGGCTGGGAGGGTGGGCATGTTTATTGCGACCGGGATTCAATCTCGCGACCCTCGGATTACGAGTCGAGCGCTTTAAGACGCTTGGCCATGCCGGGCCCATGTGAAACTTTACTCGTCGTAATTGACGTTCGAATTTATATTAATTCTATTAAAATCTGCTTCCTACTTTAAATGTGGTATAAATTATATCTTAACTCAAACTGTGTTAAAGCCCACTTTTTCCTTTATTCCAATGTCACTAAATGATCATACTTAAAAATATTCAAATATAATTTAACTATAGATCTTCCTCTTTATTGAAACTATTTTAACATTTGAAAGTATTTTTGTGTATTTGCTAATATGTTTTATTTTCATGACCATCTCATTGGAGAATAATTTTGGATTAATTGCTATGTATTTTATGTCATATCTTTTATTTATAATTTTGAAATTATTTAAGGGCTACATTTTTTTCTATCACTTTAACATTTGAAAACTCGATTTATTGTTTCTAAATCTTTTGCAGCAGTGAATATGATAATAGGGATATGTGTGCAGTTAACTATTCAGTGAATGGAACTAGATCACATTGTTTTTTTCCATTAAACATTTGTTAGTTCTAGCGCATAAAAAAAATTTGAGCTACTAGTAAAATCAGGATTTAGTCGACGAATTGAATAAGAGAGGATGATAGAGAAATTGTATACATTATTTACGTGAATTTTGTTAAAATGTTTCTGCACGTTTGTTACTTCTAGGTGATCAAGTTCGCAGGTCAAACATTTTTACATTACAGACTATAGGCTGAAAACAGACCACCTATTCACAAAAGTCTCCTATGTATGTATACTAAAAGCATTCATGGATCAATAAAGTCACAGTGGTTCTCAAAGAACGAGGTTGTCTTTAGGAATTTTATCCGTGCAATATTGAAAGCTGTTCATGCTGAAACCTTAAGCACGTTCAGTTAATTCAACCCAAGGACACAAGTCATAAAGTCGTTAACCAATCACTGCAGCTACTTCATTACAAATAAGCACGTGACGCTTAGCTGTTATTATGTGAGGAATCGAATAGCATGGTTCCAATATGGTTGCTCTATGAACTGGAAGTGTTAAATTTTATCATACTTTTCTTTCCATCTAATATACTTAAAATCCTTTCCTTGTTTTATTATTCATTTCTCAACTGTATTGAAGTAGTGGTTGTGTAAGCTACTTTGGAGCCTCACCATGTCGTTACAGACCATGTCGCCACGTCTATTCTTGCTTATCTGATTATTATGCATGTTCACAATAAGCCAGCAGCGTAGTTCCATTTCATAAGTCTTTGTTGTAAGGACATCATTCCTTAAAGTATTTCTTGCAGATCTCTTTCTGGGTAGTTCTGGTTCCCCAAATTGATCCATATTCCTTTCTCTTCTAATGTCATTAAGTAGAAGTTTTATCCCTGCCGTGGAAATTCTAAATTCACTATCTGAGCATATGAATGAATGAATATATTGCTTCGGAAAGGATTTTTTGCATACCCTTAATAAATCCTATCAATCTTTGGTGGCATTAAATAACCTGTGCCAAACAATGTCAATAGGCACTTATGATACACTATGTTCTACCGCTATTTATATCAGTTGTGGTTATCAAGTGACTTGTATTTGCATAATCAGAATCGTTTTAATATAATGTTTTCAACATTATATAGTGTCTAAGTATCGTAAAAAAGCTACTATATTCACATTTAACCTTCTGATATCTTAAATATCAATTTTTCAAATCACACAAGTCCCCAGTGGCTCAGCGTTAAGTGGCTTAAGACACCAAAAATTGGGTTTTGATATTCGTGGTGAGTGAAGCACAAATAACCCATTATATAGATTTGTACATTGCGACCAAAACCAGAGTGAATTATGCAACAGTGATACTAACGTTGTTTTAGAAACATTGTCATATCTATAGATTAAAATAAAATTAGATGTAAAAAACACCATCTAATTCAACTTCAGATAACGCTACTATACATTTGATAATTGTTTACGATGTTTCTTGACTAATCTGTATAAATAAATGCCAACGTTTAAACATTTCTTGGTCAATTAACACGACATCTTACACAGTGATACAGAATGACATGAGGAATGTCCTTAGGTGCGGGGTTGATCCACCATCTAATTTCATATGTCGTACTTAATAGTATTGACACCTGTTTATATTTTATTGCACTTTTAATGTTTATTATGGTGAGAAAAAATAGAAGCATAATTTTATATATTTTTGTTACGGATGAGTTTTTATTTTAACTGTACAATGGACGGACACTCCAGCTAGTGTGCTATACTCAGTCTATTCTGCATGTATGTATTAGAGATAGATAATTAGTAATAATGCTTTTCTTGTTCAAAGAAACATACCTTCGGAACGTTAGCAATGTCAGCTGTCACACGGAGGAGTAGTGCTCTGTTGTATTTGTGTCAAAAACTATGAGAACAAAATTTACATTCCACCAAAGCTACAGAATGAGGCCCTAAATTCCTATGTTGCTAACTTTGCTGTTTACATGATATCATACTTTTCAGTTTAAAAAATATTAAGAATATTTAAAGATATCCGCAGCATGTTTTCTCACAAGTGTGTTTTAGGTATGATATTATATCCCAGTTGCTTTAGTATTAGCGACAGTTTATTGTTTATCCTTGTTTGGACGAGGCTAGACTAAAATTAAGTTATTCCTGCAAAATGTACATATTTAACACCAGTAAACTAAATATGTGATATGTTATATCATCACCCTAAGAACGTTTCAGTATCCATATTATGTTTCAGTTAACCATTCTGCATCATCACAGCAGGTCGAATTCTTTACGCTTATCGATTATGAAAAGAGAGAGGAAAAAAAATAAATTTTTAGTCACGCCCCATATCATCTAATTTTTGAGTACAAAAAATTTGTAACTTTATTAGATTCCCACAATAGACAGAGCATTGTACTAATAAAATAACAATTATACGCCCCTCCAGATCACTCAGCAGTAAGTCTGAGGATTTATAAAGCTAAAGTTTAAGGTTTTGATACCTTCTGTAGACAAAACACAGACATCTCATATATTTTAGCGTTTTGCTTAATAACAAACAAACAATTCTGTATTTATAGAGGATTTCTGGTGGTACCTTCTTGCTTTGATGTAGCGACAGCTAAACAGCGTTTTAGTTTTTAGTTGTAGTTTATTACTCTTGTCGACCATATCCTTCGCTTTAACAAAGTTTCCTAGACGACCAATGTCTGAGAGAAGATGAATATTCTTTTTTCTCTTCATTTTGTAATATCAGCGGCCTCTGTATATCAGCCAAAGAAATTAAATCTCCCATGCTTAATTTTACGCAACTGTGAAATTTTAAATGTTTTCTCACAGTTGGTAGAATTGTAGCTTAACTTATACCTACTGAGGCTGATTACATTTTGTAAGAACGATGTTCTACCTTTGTGCCACATTTGCAGCTACTTTCTTCACTGTTATTGTGTCGGTATGGTAGCCGTGATTACCCAATATCACCCGTCTTTTTATTGTGTCGGTATGGTAGCCGTGATTACCCAATATCACCCGTCTTTTTATTGTGTCGGTATGATTGCCGCGATTTCCCGATATCACCGTCTTCTTATTGTGTCAGTATGATGGCTATGATTAACCAATATCGCCATCTTCTTATTGTGTCGATATGGTAGCCGTGATTATCCAATATCGCCGTCTTCATAGTTTTCCCTCTAACGAGTTTTTATGAAGAACAGCGGGATTGATCTTAGAGTTCACTTCTTAACAACCTTCATACGAATCCTTCACTGTGTGGCTTCAAAGATCAAACGTATAAAGGTCCATCGGTGCTGTATCAGAGAAATTGACAAGGATAGTCGAGTGGAATTGTTGTGGTTTTAGTTTCTTTTACCTTTTTTTTCTTGAAGTAAGCCATCGATTCCTAAATATCCAAGACCTGGTAAAGCTGTTGACTAGTGCGTGTTTTGTTATTGTCTTGTTAACAGTGCCAAGAAGTGTGGCCTGCTCTATGGATAAGATATCAGGGGTTCGTTTTACAGTCACGGTCTTCACTTTTTGGATTAGAACGTTTCTCTCGATTGATTGCGATAGTTTTTGGAGCCCCTTGATATACTTCACTTCCCGCTTTCAGTGTTTTCTTATAGCAAAGCCACACTGGACTATCTGTTTAGTCCACCTAGGAGAATCGAACCCCTGATTTTAGCGATGTAAATCCGTAGATTTACCGTTGTACCAGCAGAGCACCACTTCGAGAGAAAACATCAAAATCTTCATTCTTCAAAGCGACATTTTTATTTGGGCTCACATCCTTTAATAATCTCGCTGTAGAAATATCCTTCATTGGATTTGTTTGTTTGTTTTTGAATTTCGCGCAAAGCTACACGACGGCTATCTGTGCTAGCCGTCCCTAATTTAGCAGTGTAAGACTAGAGAGAAGGCAACTAATCATCGCCACCCATCGCTAACTCTTCGACTACTCTTTTACCAACGAATAGTGGAATTGACCCTCCCTTTACAACGTCCCCACGGCTGGAAGGGCGAACATGTTTGGTGTGAAGGGGATTCGAACCCGCTACCCTCAGATTACGAGTCGAGTACCTTAAGCACCTGGCTATGTCGGGCCACCTTCATTGGAAAGGCTTACTATCTTCTTCGCCAGTACATTTTCATTTACAAGTCATCAGCATAAATTATGACTAATCATCTGTATTTGTATATGTGTGGTTTAGTGGCGTTTAGTTGGAAAATAAAAGTTCATCATTGAGCTTATGTTGCCATATATAGAAGTTTTATGAATACTTGCAGCTATTAACTTTTGGATTTCAGAAGTACCGAACATTGTAGAAACGTGGAACTATTTTTTATTTTTTTGGCTATTACTCTTTAGTTAACAAGTTTATCTAATCAGAGTGTTGTGGTTGTGTGTTTGAAACGTTTAAACACCAGCTAATTCTATAAAAAAAAACAACTGTGGTTTCCTGGAGTAGATATATAGCGTAAACATCCTTAATCTACATTACTGTTCAGGTACACGACACATTTTCTACCCTTCATAATTAAGTTAAAATATTTCAGAATATCCATACTTGCTTTTTTTTTATGAGAGCTTGCTAGTAACTCTGCCCACCAGATAAATTCGTTTATCGACTTTCATTGTTGTTTGTTTAAAAAGATTTAAAAACACATCTTAGTTTGCGTCCATTCTCAGTCTTTTCCAAATCTGTCGAGATTTTCGCTTCGTAATATGAGTCAGGTTGCCTCTTATTCATCGTAACTTGTTTCGTTACTGTGAACGGAAATCAATGGAGAAGCTTATACCATTCCACCTAGTCTGTTGTTGTAGTTTATTTTATAGAAATCAATATAGCGTTCGAACAAATACTATGAATGTGGAATATGAACACATTTTTCTCTCTTTGCGGAACTATTTCTCCCTCTTGTGATTTTTAATTTCATATAAAAATATGGACAAATTTTCGTTCGCTAACGCAAGCAATTACAATTTATATTAGCCTTCGTTAAAATATGTTAATTCTTTAATTATGGAACACGAGCGCCAATTTTCAATATTAATTTAATTGTTTACGTTTTCCAAGGAATATTAATAGTAAACTATTTCTTTAACAAAGACAAACCTACTAGTTTTCTTTGTTTAGGTTAGGTTCGCGTTCTGCGCAAATATAAATGCTGTGTTCACACTTCAAAAGTTATTTGTTTCTCGTGCAGTTTCAGTTTGACGTCACAATTGACGTCATACGCAACAATTCCGACCGATCAATTTCTTATGTAATCATTTTATTGTCGGTATCAAACAACGAGAAACGGATGGGTTGAGCGACAAAGTAATGAAGGGATTTTTTTGAACAAATAAAAACAGAGGCGTCATAAAAAATAAATAAAGAATAAAAATAAAAATTGCTTTGAATTATTATGTTTCTATTATGTATGTATAGGTTGGTACAGTATTCAGTTGTCGAAAATACTCAAACAAATGTATATTGGTATATTCAGCTGCTGCTTGTCGAAAATACTCAAAAAATGTATATTGGAATATTCGGTCGAAACTTTCCGAAAATACAAATGAAACAGCATATTTAAATATTCAGCAGCTGCTTCTTGAAATACTCAAACATCGTATATTGAAATATTTAGCCGTTACTTATAGAAAAATACTCAATCTCTATAGACATTATCAGACGTACCTATTGAAAATTCGCAAAGAATGCATAATGGATTTATCATGGTTAAGGTGCACGACTCATAATCTGAAGGTCGCGGATTCGAATTCCCGTCATACCAAACACGTTCGCTCTTTCTGCCGTGGGGTCGTTATAATGTGACAGTCAATCCAACTGTTCGTTGGTAAAAGAGTAGCCCAAGAGTTTGCGGTGGGTGGTGATGACTAGCTGCCTTCCCTCTAGTCTTACACTGCTAAATTAGGGACGGCAAGCACAGATAGCCTTCGTATAGCTTTGCGCGAAATTCAAAACAAACCAATATAACGACAATACTCAAAGAATACATATTGTAATATTCAGCCGTTACAAACTGAAATTAATGAAACACATGTTGGAATATTCATCCACTACTTATCGAAAACACTCAAACAATGCATATTGTAATAGTTAGTCGTTACTCGTTTGTTGAATAACCGTCGACGATCTGCACTATTAATACCTAATTTATAAGTGATATACCATAAGGAAGATAACTAGTCAACATCACCTACAGCCAACTCTTGGGCTACTCTTTACCAACGATTAGTGGGTTTGATAGTAACATTATAACGCCCCCACGGTTAAAAGGTCGAGTGATAATGTTATGGGGATGGGCGAAATTTGAATTCGCTCCTGAAAGATCACTACTTATTAAAATTTTCCAAACAAATTTAGCAATTTACATACTATAATTGATTTTAATTTAAAAGTTAATTAAATATTAATATGTATGAAATTTATTATATTTGTCATCAAGGTTGATACACAATTTTCTTTCTTAACATAAATATATTTTAATATACAAAAAATGTTACAAACTCATAAATGATATTCAGTCTTCTATCTGGTTTGGAACTGAATATTTTATCGACCATCCTGGTCGACAACGAGCGGATTAATTTTATGTCATACAGAGGTATACTTGGCTTGACGGGAATGTCAGCTTTCTTCTTGTTTGGCTGAACACGGTTTATATAGCTTATCTTTTTCACAGAAGAGTGCGCGTGTGTGTGTGTTTTCTTACAGCAAAGCGACATCTAGCCATCTGATGTGTTTACCGAAGGGAATCGAACCCCTGATTTTAGCGTTGTAAATCCGTAGACTTATCAAAGCGATAAGCTGGGAAAGCCCCAGCGGGGGACTTTCGTAGAAGAAGATAGATATCTAATGCCCTCACAAAAGTACTAACGTCCGAAGTTAATTTTCTGAAGTTAAACGATTTGTGATGTATAAGAATTATTTTCGACTGTGCATATGCCGAATTATAACTATTTAACATACTGGTACAAAACGAATCGACTCGGTCCTGGAGTTTGAAAAAGGTCACAACTTTCACAGCCCGGCATGGCCAGGTGGTTAAGGTGCTCGAATCGTAATTTGAGGGTCGCGGGTTCGAATCCCCGTCACACCAAACATACTCACCCTTTCAGCCGTAGAGGGGTTATAAAGTGACGGTCAATCCTACTATTTGTTAGTAAAAGAGTAGCCCAAGAGTTGGCGGTAAGTATTGATGACTAGCTGCCTCCCTCTAGTCTTACACTGCTAAATTAGGGACGGCTAGTACAGATAGCTCTCGTGTAGCTTTGCGCGAAATTCAAAACAAACCAAAACGTTTATTCATCTCCTCAGAGAACCTGTGTATTTCGCGAAAACACTCTTACGGGGATCCCCCAAAAGCGGACTGTAAATTTAGTATCGATTTACATTAGAGCACGTAAGTGCACATGCATACTAATTACTGTTCATGACTTGTTTAAAAAAATAAATCTGCATTAGAGTGTGCCTGTAAATGTGGGTCATAGACCCACGGGTTCACTAGTTTGTTAAAAGAAGTCAAGTTCTTGATCATTATTGCTTCTGCACATTTTCTTCTGCTTATATCAGTTTAATTTCGTAGAACTTTAATATTGTTTTCAAATGTGGAGTGTTTTATTTCTTTTTAATCTTCAAGAACATAGGACCATTCTTTATAGTAACTTACGTTCCTTGTGTGTTGAGTTTTGTACTGATTTCACCTAAATAATATGGGTCACATGTATAGCATTATATAATTTCATAAATTATATTTTTAATGTCCTTTGTTTGGGATGCTTCCAACGATATCCTTTATTTTTATCTTTTGTTTGTGTGTAATTGAAGAATTGTGCTTTCTGCTCAGACGTTTCCATATTTTGGGAAAATTGTCGCTAAGAAGTTCAATCAAAGAGGTAGTGATGTGATAACATTTTGTGGTTTCTTTTTTGGCACAAAGTCTCATAGGTTCTTTGGGGTAACAATTTTTCTTGTAACATAAAAGAACTGAGGCATTCCAGTTTGGGTCTTAGTTTAGATATCAGCAAACTGTCTTTTATTCCAAAGACCTCTTAACCATTAACCCTAGTCAAGATCTTAAACAAATTAAAATGAACAGGAATGTCACATTCACCCAGCGGATATATAAATACATTGCATTTAATTAGTAATCTCAGGTTACCAGGTCCTTTTACACATGCTAATAATATTCTTTTGGCAGAACCGATCTAATCCTGCCAACAGCAATGATAAATTAATTTATAAATAACGAAAGAAGATTTTAAAGATTGATTGATTATTTGGAATCAAACAATAAAGCTAATATAATGAGCTATCTGTACTCTACCCACCACGGGTATATAGAAACCCAGTTTACAGCGGTGGAAACCTGCAGACATAACGCTGTGTCACTGGGAGACAGATTTTAAAAAAATAATTTGGTTCTTAAATTTTAAAAACAACTAATTCGATAAAGTTAAAAATACACCTTAGTTGTATCTGCGGATATACTCTAAGATAACATTTGTTTTCAACGAATTCTTAATTTTCGAATAGTCGAAGAATATTTATCCATAGAAGGTAAGCTAATAATCAGAGAATTTTAAGGTTCATCAGAAATACAGGATGCAATCTTACTGCGCTTATCTCAGTAGCAACGAAGTATTATGTCAAAGAACTAACTCGTAAAATTATCATAACGACTTCTATGGACAGTTGTATAACCACTGTTTTTCATGGAAGTACAAAAATAAGTGAGAATGAGATGGGGCTGATATTGAACATGTGGCGATATCATGTCTGATCATGTAACTTACTATTAAAAATGAAATGAAACTCTTTAACGACAAAATTGGTCAATTAAAAAACAAAAAACAACAGATTTTGCAATGTTTACTTCGTTGGAGTTATCGTTGTAAATCAGATCAGCACTCAATATATTGTAATGGTATAGGACATTAGTAAATCTACAACTGATTTACAACGCAAAATCAGTGGTTCGATTTCTCTTGGTGGATACAGCAGATAGCCTGATGTGGCTTTGCTATAAAAAAAGACAAAACACACACTAATGGTATATCTGTATATAATGATTCAATGTAAAAGTGGACACAATGAACGAACGACACTAACAAATTTCAGATGATGAATTTCATGACTGAACTCAAAACTATCATTTAGGGTGTATTCATTTGTGGTGAACTTTTTAAAAAATTATGCCAAAAATATCAGTCAAAGTCATAAGTTCTATTATTGGAGGCTATTGGTCACACAGAGCATCCTGCTTATGAATTTTTGGTAAACAATAAGAAATTTCTGAATGAATTCCTAATGGCCTAATATTTCAATACTGTTCTTCGTTATGAATGTAATTTTTTGGGGGGACTAATAACGTTGGAGTTTAGCCCATCTTTTATCACTAGATCATATTATAATATCACAAACTTAATAGAATAATTTACAATTTCTTCTGATTTTCTTGAATATTAATTTTTATACAAACTAACAATGCTATTTTTATCTGAATTAGAGATAACAATGCTATCATTTTTACTAAGACTTTTTAAAGCTTCAAATTCTTCTGAACTTCAGTTTTAAAAATGTTAATAATTATTATTTTATAAGTTCATTAAACATAACGGAAAACAATTGTGAAAGATTAAACAAAATTATATAATTTAACTGAAACGAATTTATCTCTACCTCTATAATATACCTTCTCTTCACGTATTTCATCAGTCTCGGAGTGATTCTATAATCCGTACAATTTTAGTAAAAACTACGCCAAAAAATTAAATGCTATCGAGAACAAAAGATTGTTTGTACTCTGAAAGAGACTTACTTCGCACTCTTGAATTACTTCACTGTATTTTAAGTCAGGAATAGAAAACATAACGTGGATATCCGACAAAAATTGTTTAAACTTTTTCGACTGTACAAAGGATAAAAGATACTTGGTGGTAATAAACGTTTATTTATATTACGTTTTATAGCCAACTAGGTAACATACGTGTTAAAATACCAAAATAATATTTATTAATTAACATTTATTCGACACTTAATTTTTTTTAAAAAACCCTAACTGTATAACATTAGTAATAGTAAGCTTCTTTGTACTCTTGTCTGAGCATTAGCTTTAATACATAATACAAAAGAATAAATAACAGATTTTTATAACAAATCAACATGAATATTGAGCATTCAACATAAACACTGTAGTTGGCCTAAGATAGTTTTGTTGCTAGGTGACGATGTATACTGTTGAGTTTTACCGAAGAAGGAGCCTGAAAGCATTATCGAGAGAGTGACAAAGGGAATAAGTCTTTTATAGTTAGTAATTAAAAGCAATCACGTTTAAACCACCAATTTCAGTTCTAACGTTAATAAAATATTGTCTTGATTAGTTCCAAATAGTAATCTTAGGGTCACAGGTTCGAATCCCCATTACACCAAACATGCTCGCCCTTTCAGCTGTGGGTGCGTTATAATTAATGGTCAATCCCACTGTTCGTTGGTAAAAGAGTTAGCGATGGGTGGTGATGACTAGCTGTCTTACATTGCTAAATTAGGGACGGCTAGCGCAGATAGCTCTCCAGTAGCTTTGCGTAAAATTCAAACAAACAAACAATTCTTCAAAATTAAGAACGTTTTGAGTTTTGGCATGCTGTGTTCAACATAGATGTTGTAGGATAGAAATCTTAAAGTTAGGAAAAAACCAAAAAACATTTAACCATTTTACATTTCTTTGCGAAATATAAATACTGTTGATTCTTAGAAGATTTTTAAATGCAATATTTCAGTATTTCTAGCAAGTATTAATACTAATGTACCATATCAATAAAACTGACGCCCGAAATAAACTTTCTCAGTTCTTCTAGTACTCCAAACTCAGAGTCATTACAATGAAAAAGATATTGTCAAACAACTGTTTTATTTGATAAAAACATCATATATTCTCTTTAATTCGCTGTTTTAACTGTTGGGAATACAAGTGAAGTGCAATTTGAATTATACGTTTGAGGTTCCACTTTTTGCAGGAATTTCCAATTTACAGATTGTTCTGAGTGGTTTGATTTTTTATAGACATAAACAGATGCCAAAACCAGTTGATTTCCGTATGGTGTGAACTTTCAAAAAGTCATGGAGAAGTTTTCTTCATTTTCAGTGTTGAAGTGAATTTTGGAGCGAATGTTATTGAGGTGTTTTAAAAGCATCGTTTTTCAAGGTTGGAGTTAAAACACAGAAAAGATCATTATCACACCTCAGCCAGTGTATAGGAGTATGTGTGGCTGTATCTAAAATATGTCTTCCCTATTTAGTTTTTGAATTAGAAAGATATAGCTAACAAGCTAGATGATGTTCTGCCTTTACAGAGTCTGTCAGTTTGGTATTAAGTTGTGTTGTTGAATTGAAAGCAAAAATTTGTTGCTAGGTCAAACAATGCCACGATTGTGAAGATGCTACGGCATTTTTCATGTAGGGTTATCAATGATAGTTTAAATAATTTGCTTGAATTTTAGTCTTGAGGGATACCTAAAATGGTCCGCTCCTATGTGCTTATACTTTGCAGTTTTACTTTCTTAAATATTTAACTATAAACCTGATTATGATATTAAATTTATGCAATTTTTTAATGATACTTATTTAATTTTCGAACATTTATGCTCATTATTATTTTATGTTATGTATTATGCAAATAAAACAGCTATTTATTATACCTATCTAGTGACATTCTAAACAAAAGCATTTTAACATATTCTCAGAAAAAATACATTATTTAATTTTTATATTTGAAAATATTGTTTCGTATTCTGACTAGTGCACCACAGTACGAAAGATATTTTTTCTACACAGTCTTAAGATATTATTTTTAACAGCAGTTATTGTTTAACTTCTCAGAGGGCATAATTTTGGTCAATGTAGTTTGAGCCTCTTAAGAAAATCTTTATGATCGCATTATGTTGAAAATCAGCGGTTAATTCTTTCATGCTGAAAATAATTATTTTACTATGCCCTCGTTAAAATACACCTGTCCTAATTTGAGCTAAATAACAGTTGGAATTAGCTTAACCCTAGTAAGTTTTTACATGAAATATAATTGTTTATATTGGGTAAAAAAGCATCAAATTTATAATGGTGTGGTCAGATGTAATGTATTTTTCGAATCCTTGTATTTTGTAACTTGTAGGAAAGTAGAATAAACTGAAGTAAAAATAACTTGTATTACCTGTTATTTAGCTTAAAACGTGTGCATGTACTTTATTAAATTTACTAAAATAAAAAAAAATCATTTACTCACATTGATGTAAGCCAACAGACATACATCTGTGAATGGTGTTGACCATATTTAGGAGTCGTCATAGGTTATAAAGTTAACAATTGAAGTCTTACAGAAATTTTCTATACAGCAAACAATATAGGGTTGGTTCTCTGTTAATTAGTAATCGGTATACTAGATGTGCGACTGTCGTTATTTCAGTAGATATGTATCAGATATTTTGTTTATATCTTCTTGTTTTTCTTCTGTTCCATTGTCGAATTCTTTTCTGTATCCTGTTAGTATTAAAATTCTGAATCCCTTACCACATATATTGAAACCCTATCTTTGAAGTCTACATTTACCGTAATTATGCACTCATCTCAGAATACCACACAAACATCTCAAAGGATTGATAGTGGATGTATAATACAAGATAATCAAACAAGGCATAATATTTCCTGTGTACAATTTTTTATTTTACCAGAATCTTGACGTATTCAAAGAAGATTTTAACATTTAAAATTTGGTGTAAATGAGTTTGTAAGAAAATCTATAAAAAGAAAAAAAAAAGCTCATTTTCTAAATCGATAATTTTGGAATAAAATAAAACATTGGCAGCAGAGTAATATGGGAGATGAAAACTGTATGATATCATTATCGGCAATTATCAACAGGTGAACCTTTCCCTGTAACAATATCACTTGAAAACAATAAATTAAAAAATATGTTCATTTGATAAATAAACTTGGCTAATTAAGTCAGGAATGATATTAAACAGTGAATTCCGAGAGAGAGAGAAAATTATTTTATTACAGTTTGGTCCAAATATCTGTTGCTGCTAGTTATTACTAAGAATGTGCATCTTGAAAATTTAGACAAGTTGATATTTTTAAACGTTCAGTGCTGAAATGACGTTCCTAAAGCATTTTTTTATCTAATTCTGTGAGTTCTTGCCAAAATGTAAGCGAAAACCTGGTAAAATACATTAAATTCAGGTAGTGTGATGCTTTTATTCATTTATCTTTTTATTTTTGTTCAGTTATTTAGTTACTATTTGCACTATTCTTTTGTTGAGGTTATTTATCGTTGTAAATGACATTATTTAAGTGTGTTTGTGAGCAGAGGGAGCTGTTACAACTTATGAGTTAAATATAGGCGATAAGTCACCTTCTAGATAAGAAAAGTAAGTACACGTTGTATTAACTGTTTGTTTCCACGGAAACAGAATAACTGTAGTTTACATCATTGACGTAAATGTCCTTGCTCGTTCTCTCTGTCAATGCGATCCAACAATTTAGTTTTATCAGTGTAACATCCACCAGATATTTCGCTTTTTAACTCCGTATGAATTTAGAAATATTGATTTAATTCTGTAGAGTAGTGTTTCCCAAAGTGGGAGCCGCGGCTCCCCTGGGGCCGTGAATCTTTTTCTTACGGGGACCGTCAAAGATGCTGAATTAAATTTGATTCTAAATAAGCAGTAAGCCAATAAAAATTAAGTTGAATTAAATAAATGATACAATATGTTGAAAGGAGATGTTATTGTTTTTACTATGACATTGTTTTTCTAATCACCATGGAAACCTCAAACTTTTTTATTCACATCATGGGAGTCTCAGACTAAAAGAATTTGGGGATTATTGCTCTAAGGGATGATATATTTAGTAAAGTTTTATATATATATATGTGTTGGTAAATGGTGAGCTCTAATTCTCTGATCATAATGAAAAGTAGAACAATATGTTTCGAAAAAAAAAGATGACAGGTTGTAAGAAGCGTGGTGATCAATGTATATTTTTCTTTATATCCTAATTCATTTTGCGAATTGGAAGCATATAATTTTCTAGCTACCAATTATAATTTCTGTTAAAGAATGTTCTGTAATGAAAACTGCTTATGTATATTTGCATTTCCAGACGCTTGCAAATTATCGTGTTTTTTTTTTTTTTTGTATCTAAGTATTGTTGGTGAATGCTATTGAATATTCCTGTGATATAAGATTGTAATGGTTGAAATGGTTATGAATTTCAGCCTTCCATAACTAATTCATAATTTGTACGTAGTAGCTATATTGAGGGATTTTTCCAAGTTTTCTTGTAGGTGTTCTGCATATAGTGCAGCATTCATTTTAACCGAATATCGAAAAATTGTATACATATACTGATTGTTTTACTTAAAGCTTGCATACACTAAGGGCTAGAAACTTTGGCCTAGTGTGTGACCCTCTGGGAAGGGATGACCCCATCTCAAATACTAGCACAAATTGATGAGTGAGGTCCCTATCTTCCCTGTTAATCTTATTTGCTGTATTGAAATTTGTTCTTTCTTTATTCTTTGTAAACGTGTACGGAAAGTCAGCAATCAGAAAGAGTTAAACAAAGATTCTAAGTCGACTAATAAATGTCAAGACATACATATTTAATGTGAATAAATGTCTTGTTTATATCGTCACTTGGCTTTATTTTTGTTTTGTTTTTTTGTTCTTTGAACTCTGTTTGTTAGTGTATTTGAATAACTAGTGTAAGATTAGATTAATGACATCTGCGTATTCCTCATATGGGGAAGATGTTCGCTCTTTCCAACAAGCAATTTTTTCACTTATGCTACTAATATTGTATGCTATAATATCTGATAACAGTAACAAAAATTACTCAGTTTAGAAACTATTGTGTTCATATTCAGGTATGCATGAATTTGTTTTTTTCTTTGGTATGTGAAGATGACGCTAAAACCAACTGTTTACTGGTGTGTGAGTATTTCTTAAACATGGTAAAATCATTCTTTTAGGTGTGAGGATATTTTAACACAGTAAAATGAACTGTTTTAGGTGTATGAGGGTTTTTTAAACACAGTAAACTAAAGTTTTCAGGTGTATAAGGACATTTCAAACAGTAAAACCAACTGTTTATAGATTCATTATGATACTTTAAACCCAGTATAACCAAATGTTTTCAGGTGTATGAGGATAATTTTGACACAATGAAGTAATTTATTTTGCCCTGACGATTTTATCGAGAATAGCTGAAATCATTTTCAAAAATAGACACCTTTACGACGGAAATCATGGTTCCACACATTTTTCTTTTCTTGCTTCTTATTTTAAAAGACTAATTTTTATTTTAAAAATGGTGATTTTAGGTAGCACCATTCGAATATATAAAGTTTTTTGTTGTTAATTCAATATATGCTGCACAACTGTATGAAATAAAACTAAGAGATGCAAAATATTTAATTTTTTTGGAGCTGAACATGGTCTAGCTGTTATGGTGTCGGGCTGTGCACATAAACATTTAAGGTTCGAACTATTTGAAAAGGGTAACCATTTAAAACGAGCGCTCTTTACTAATGCTCACTTTTTGACCAGCAATTCGAAATTGGGGATGGCTGTGTCTGGACTTTGACCTCACCGTTTAGTCCATATGTTGCATAAAACTGGGCTCTTCATGGTTAAAATATAAAGTACAAGATTTTTAAACATATGCAGTGATTTACTGCATCAGTGGTTGGTTTCAGTACTTGTGATGCTACAGTCTTGTGTTCAAGTCTCTGCGTTAGACAGAGTAGAGGTAGCCCTTGTAAAGTATTGCATTAAACGAGCAATTGTCTGTGGGGTTTTGAAAATAATATACAGTGAATATAGTAATGACAAAACAAAAGCATTTAAGTTACAAAATCACCTATTATCCACGCAGTTATGGGTTTTTCTTCATTCAACCTTAATCCCATTTAGATTTGGGTCGGCCTCTCATTTATTTTATACTAGCCAAAAATCTTTACACTCAGGTCTGATAGGCTTAAAACTTCTGATAAAAAATCATGTTCACGGCAAATATTTTTGTTTAAAATATTCGTGATTGTTTCATTGCAGGTTCAAAATAAGAGGCATGTAAAAATAACATTTCAGAGTTATCTTTTCTCGCTCACAAGTGACTGCTCAAAATACCTTTCGTACAATATCAGAACGCCACAGTTGGGCTGGTGATGAGAAACAAAACATTGTCTTAAAAGACATTGATAAGTATAGTACTTTAGATGTTACGGTTGAAATATCAAAGCTGGCGAAACATTAGAAGCCAATAGGCCTAAAATGTGTGATAAAAATCAATAAAACGTGTTTTTTTACATTCCCCTTTATCTGATATAGACACAAGGTTGGAAGTGTATAGAATCAGCATTGAGTCTACAATGGACAGATTGAGAAGAAATGTCTTCCGTCCAAATTGTGCTTTTTAATAACAAACTTCTAGTCTATTTGCTTCTGTTGCTTCGTCCTCTTTCGGCTTTCAAATGGTAACTTTCAAAATTATGAGAACTGTTAAATGAAAATGAATAAAGACTGACAAATTGTTTTCGTGCTTGTACATTTGTGGCCCGGCATGGCCTGGTGATTAGGGCGCTTGACTCTGATAATCTGAGAGTCGCCCTTTCAGCCTTGGGGATGTTATAATGTTACGACCAATCTCACTATTTTTTGGTAAAAGAGTAGCCCAAGAGTTGGCGGTGGGTGGTGATGACTAACTGCCTTCCCTCTAGTCTTACATTACTAAATTAGGGGGCTAGCGCAGATAGCCTTCGTGTAGCTTTGCGCGAATTTTCGAAACGAACAAACATACAAACTTGTGCATTTTATCCGTAAAATAGTCAATCCATATCATGTTTAAGAAAATTTAATTACAAAGGAAGTTAACAACACCACTTCAAAAAGCAATGGCTTGACATATCCGAGTGGTTAGAGTGCTCGACTCGCAAGCTTAGAGTTGCGGAATTGAAATAATGTGCCGAACATGCTAGTTTTTTTAGCCATAAGGATTTTAGAATGTAACAGTTGCCTTTTCCTGATCGGAATTTCAAAATTAGGAACGGTGAAAAAGAGCCTTAATGTTTTACCAAAGAAATTAAAAACATTATAAAACTCGTTTATGCCATACAAGGAGCACCAGAGGACTTGATTTTCAATCAATAAACTTCCTGAAGTTGATGAGTATTTTTCAGTGCAATAAGTAAAAATGAGATTATTTTTTCTTCTTTTCTGTAGATTTTGTTGCACAACATGGTAGAATGCCGGAGACAATGGCTCAAAAGATGTTTTGGCAGATTTTGTCTGCTGTGGAATACTGCCATAATCATTACATCGTGCATCGAGACTTAAAGGTATATAGCATTGTACATTCGTTTTACAATTAAGATATAAGTCTGGAAAAGTTTAAAGATACTTTACAGTTTCTTTAAAAGTATGAATTATTATTGGAATTTGCGAAATCTTCATTGAAAGAGCCAACTAATATTGATTGAGTTTATATTGCTATATAAATATTTCAGTGCACTATTGAATGTGCGTAACATCAGTTATTATAATTCATTTCCGGTCTGTGGTTTTCTTACTCTAACTCTTTTGGTAAAATGTTTGTCAAAATAACACCCACTTTAGTTGGTAAAATATGTATAAAACATAGACATTTTACTTTATTTTCTTATTTACTTCTTCCTCCATTTTATCTAAATAATATTTCGAAGTTGATAAAAAACATTCAAGCAATATATTAACTTTATATTACATTTCTTTCTTTAAAACGAATGTGTAATTCTTAAATTAACTTTAATCGTTAATGCAAATCGGTAAACAAAATTTACTGAAAGAAAAACTTTTGGGTTAAGAAACATAATTAAAATAAACTTGTTTATTGGCGTATATATCTTACATGGAATATATCAATATTTAACGTCTATAAAGGATATAAACGTTACATTTCAAATTGTTTAACAAATAATTTCCATTATATAGTTATTATTAAATACCCAAATCTTATTTTTTCTTTCAAAAGGACAGTTGACAGAAGAATATTTATTTATAATAATCTGTTAAATAGCATAACCATTGAGGAGTTACACGAAATTTTAGTTTCTAAATGTGAAGTCCCCCTCCACTGGGTCAAAGGTACTTTATGGACTGTGTAATTCATCTCCTTAAATACCCCTTAGTGGCACAGCAGTTTGTCTGCAGACCCACACCGCTAGAAACCGGGTTTCAATACCTGTGATAGGTAGAGCACAGATAACCCATTCCGTAGCTTTGGGCTTAATTCCAAACAAACAAACAACCTCCTCATATTCATTCTTCAATTGACCATCTACTTGTCGGTAACCTTGATTTCGTGACTAATGAAAATTTGTGACCATTAGTTCAATAACGTAGCCCACATTACCATAATAGTTGTGAAGTAGGTGATAAAAGTACCAAAGGTGGCGCAAGTGTTAATGTTAAACAATGTATTGTGAATGTTTTCAAATATAGAAGTGCCTGAAACTGTACCTGCGCGTTTGCCATATTCGATTTCAAAAATGACCACTGCTTAAAATCATATTGTTAATAATATACCTGGATCTAAACCAGGTAGAAACTTTATTTTAATTGCTATTCCTATATTTTCAGGAATAATAAATTAAAAGGTGCCACTTAGAGAATGATAGACTGACTGCCATGTTGAATTTCAAAATGACTACATTTAAAACGGATGTTAGGTCACTCATAAACATGATTGGTGAGTTTGAAAATCCTTTGAAGACAGGGGCGAGGACTTTCATTTTCATTATACCAAGGGCATTTCAGAACCTGTTTCAGTGGAGATATTTCGAAATGCAAGGAAGATTAGCCAAAGCCAATTTAATGGTTTTACAGTTCTATGTCCCATAGAAAGAAGCAAATCTGTCGATGTTGTCATTCGTTGAAACAAGTTACTCTTGTTTGATAAGTTTCTTCCCACCACAAGGGTAATCTGCAGCTTTTCTTGAAATTATAGATTAGTTTCAGACTCGAGAAGAAAACCGGGATGAAGTGTTCCTGCATGAGAATTAAGCTCGTCTCTAACACTCAAGAATGACTGCTTGTGGACTAAAAGTGACTTATTAACATGCGTAGAAGGTGGTGCTAAAGACTAGTACTGCTAAAATGAATATTTTCAGCAAATGTTCATCCCGTACATCTCAGCTCAAAAACTAAATGCATCATACTGAGACTTGGTGTGGAACATCAACGTAGCTGACTCTCTTAAAGACAAGCCAAAGAAAAATGCTGTTTGATTTGGTTTAAATTTCGCGCAAAGATACAAGTGTTATGTTAAAAGGTAAAATGGTAAAAGGACGAGCAAGTCTGATGAGATGGGGAATCAAACCTGACACAGCAGATTGCGTGTTGGGATCCTTAACTGCCTGGGATGGACTAAAGTGTTGTTATCATATCGCAAAACTGGCAAGACTTTCTGCATGTTAACTGAAAATAGAATGAATTATTCATCTTCCTCTCTATGTTACTCACTCAGCGCATGCGGACACATATAATTTCAAGTGCCTCCATACTTAATTATTTTACTCGTATATTAGTCTACATGTGAGCCAAATTTGTTATTTGCTTTTGTTATTAAAATTACTATATGGGCTTCCGAAATGTATTAACAATCATGTACAATTAAATCACATTTAAACACCATACCAACTTAAATAGGTCAGCATTAACTAATGATTTAAGAGAAATGATCGAAAACACATTATAATACAACCGTATACGCCACAGAAAGAAAAGAAAAAAACTATATAAAGTCACTATGCTGTTTCGAGTACGGGCATTGAAACCTGGTTTTTAACGTTATAAGCCCACATACTTGCTATTGTGCCACTGGGGGCATCTCAGAATTAGGGGTCCTCTCATGTTACAATGTTGGAGCAATTTAATAGGTTATTATTGGCCACAAGACGTTTTTAAGGATTGTGGAAAATTTTCCTTGCACACGGACATATTGATGCTACATTGTTCAACGAACATTAAATTTTCCACAGTACCTTAGAGCTAATAACCAGTGTTTATGCAATGCGAAAGTACGTTGTGCTCTATTATTTCTTTGTTATTTTCATCATCATAATGTTTAAAATATATAATTTTATTATTTTAATTTTGTGATGTTATACTTTTATTGTAGAATTATTTAGAATTGTTCTCTTAGTATATGAATTAAGAACTAATTTAAATTTCATAAGCTGAGCACATTTCGCCAGATGTTGTTGGCTTTAAAGTTATCTACTGATAAAACAATACATTTTCCAAGGATAAATATATTATATTAAAACGATTTTGTATATGCAAATCAGTAAATCACGTAACCACCATAGCTGCTATAAGATCGCAAATGAATGTAATGTATCAGAATTGTAATTTGATATTATGTAGATATTACGAACCCATTAAGAGTTTATTTCTTTTAAGTCGACGGATTTATAACACCAAAATCAGGGGTATCCACGAACCCATAGGTCAGAGGCAAAAGCCATCCATGTTTCCAAGGCACCAAACAGTACGCAATATAATAAAAAAAAATCTCTCTGGAAACAAGGCTTACCAAAATATAGTTTTCATTTATACATCTTATTTGAGTGTTACATAACTCAAAGAATGAGGTTAGTATTTGGTGCTTAATACAAAGATGTGCCAGTCAAGTTACTGGACAAAGCGCCTATCAGTTTCTGTGTGGTCAGGCTCTTGAAATTTCTGCCGCAAAACGATCCTCGTGAACTAGATGGATCATGGAGAGCCATCAGAAGGAGTGGTGTAATTTACATACGACAGTTTCATGATGGAACGTATTGTCAGGATGCACGGTCGATAGATAGAGAATGATCGAACTTTGTGACATAGGCTTTAACGACATAATTGGGTCCGAATTCGTTTTAATATATCATACCCAAGCCTCTGTGGTTTTAATAAGTAAGAACCTAAGAACAATATATTTAATTTCCTATGCTCATTAGTGGGATGATTTTTATTTCTGGTCTAAGTAATTAGCTTGGTGAAAGGAAGCTGTATTTATTTAAAAAGATTAGAGAAATTAGTGTTTCAGTTTATGCACCGAAATATATTTTGACGTAAAAAACGGTGGGTTTATCAAATTCTATTAGAAAACCGGAAGTAGTGAGAATGATACCTGTGATTTCCTTAAATAAAACTCAAAGTTCCCTGTACTTTTATTCATAGTTTAAACACTTGTTCGTTTAGTGGACATAGTGTTTGGTAAGTTAATGTCCATATTGTATTTTCTGATTCTTTTTGAAACTGGGGAAGTATTTAGCGATATTTAGTATGTACCACAAATTATTATTTTTATACTTTCAATTATTTCATGAAATTGATTTATGAAATATTTTCATCGTTACCTGTCATTTTGTTACTATGTTTAGCTAGCTATGTAAACAGATCAGCTGATTATAGCACGTGAATGACGTCATTACTGAGTACACAAGCTTCTTTGCTGGCTTCTGATGTTAACTGTCATCATGTTCTGGCTATTTATAGTTGCATGAGAACTCCCACCAAGTGGAAAGATATTTTAGTCCTTTAGAAGAGGATGTTATGTATAATTAGTGTTTCTGATGGTTTGAGGCACTAAGATCGTCACAAAGAAAGAAAGGATTTACACTGAAAGACACTGAATTACTAAGTTAGCAATATAACAAGTTTAAGAAGTTACTACATATAAGAGATTGACTCAGGTGACGTCCTATACATTGCAAGAGACCCAGTCTTTTAAGTTTCAAAGTTATGGATAATCATACGATTTTGCTTAGTAATCGGAATGAAGAAACGTTGTATGTTACATAAAACATGTTCTCTTGAATTAATTTCATGATATTATATTTGGGTAAATAGGAAATTGTTTGTTTCACAAAACTTGTGCATAATTCGGTTGAAATAAATAAACTAAGTATTTTCATATTTTACTCTTTAACGAATGATGTATTTCAGTTTGAAATGAAGTAAAAATGTCACTATTAATATTAAGCATTTATTTGATAATAAATATAATAAAACTTAAAAGGTCAGAAAGTACGTTAAATGTCCAATTCAGGCACGTGTATTGATGAAATATGGAATGAATATATAAAAGCCATTACGATTTTTTCGATTCAATATATTAAATTTTTATTATCACAAAGAGGTTAAAAACCAAAATAGCAAAAAATGTCAATTTTGGTAAGTTATTATAATATTTTAATATAAAGTTGTGGTTCTTTATTCGAGATACTTTCCAACAAAAGAATGTATTTAAAAGGGTTTTTAGTATAATACACTGCTGGCTAAAATCTTAAGGCCAATGAATATAAAGAAAAAATATACATTTTGCGTTGTTAGACTCAACCACTTATTTGAGTAGATCTTCGAAAGATGAAAATAAGTAAAGGGAAAATAAAAACGTTTTTTTAGCATTTAATAGGGAAAATGTGAACACTATGAAATTAGCCTAAATACTAACTGGTCAAAAGTTTAAGACCATACCAAAAAGAAGTCATAAACAGAGTAGGAAACGCTCAACAAGTGATCTCAGTAGTGAGTTGTACGGCCGTCATTGCGAATAACTTCAAACATTCGCTTTGGCATGGTCGATATACGCGTTTGCAGAAGGCTGGCTGGAATGTTATTCCAAGTGGTGAAAATGGCTTCACGAAGATCATGCACTGTTTGGAATTGATGTCCATTTCTACAGATTTCCCTTGCCATCCACCTCCAAACATTTTCAAAGGGGTTCAGTTCGGGCGAACACGCTGTGTGGTTACAAAGAATCACGTTATTTGCCATGAAAAAGTCCTTTGTCCTGCAAGCATTTCAGGATTGCAGCGTTTCCTGCTGAAAGATCCAGTTATTTCCACACAAGCGAGGGCCTTCAGTCAATAAGGATGCTCTCTCCAACATGCTAATGTCGCCAGCTACTGTTTGACGCCCCTGTATAACCTGAAGCTCCATTGTTCCATGGAAGGAGGAAGCACCCCAGATCATGATGGAACCTCCTCCGCTGTGTCGTGTAGAAAATGTCTCCTGTGGGATATCCTTATCGTGCCAGTAACGTTGGAAGCCATCTGGACCAACCAGATTAAATTTTTTGTCATCAGAGAACAAAACCTTCTTCCCCTTTTCTACGTCCCATGTTTGGTGCTTTTCAGCAAAGTTTACCCGAGCTGTTTTGTGGCGTGGAAGGAGACGTAGCCTTTGAAGACGTTTACGGATTTTAAAGCCTTTCTCTCGTAGATGTCGTCTTATTGCTCTTGGGCTGCATTCTGCGTCCGTAAGGGCCTTAATTTGGTTTGACGATCGGCTGATGTCTTGCAGGACAACTCGTCGAATTCTCCTACTTACGCCAGCGAAATTTACTTGGTTTACTTGGGCCGACCACTTGAAATTTTCGTTCTGTATCCCTCAGGGTTTTTTAAGAAATTTGCAACTGCAATTTTAATGCGCCCAATCTCACCAGCGATGGCACGTTGAGAGATACCTTGCTTTTGCAACTCGACAATTCTGCCACTTCAAACTCTGTCAACTTTTTAGCCTTTGCTATGTTTTTACCCAGGTAACACAGAATATGTGAGTGGGAGATGTTGGCAAAACTAATGCTTGAACACAAATGACTAAATTTCGTTTCGTGTTTACCGATTAACGTTTCGTTTCAGTATGGTTTTAAACTTTTGACCAACTCGTATTTAGGCTAATTTCATAGTGTTCACATTTTCCCTATTAAATGCTAAAAAATGTTTTATTTTTATTTTCCCTTTTCTTATTTTCATCTTACGAAGCTGTATTCAAATAAGTGGTTGAGTCTAACAACGCAAAATGTATATTTTTTCTTTATATTCATTGGTTTTACGATTTTGGCCAGCAGTGTATATTGAAGGTACTCAGTTAGAGACCAAACCTCTTTTTATTTTGTTATGTATTTACTTAAAATGTTTTCTTTTAAAGCATAATGTAAACAAGAAATTCACACGTTTCCTGCAAATTATTGGGGTTAAGCACGATTTACGAGAACGATATTCTAGATTAGTATTTCTTTTGGAGTTGTGTTCTAAGTCTTCTGTCTTGTTTACTCACATACCGATGAATACGCATACTTGCGAAACATCACAAGTTATTTTGTGGCACACTTCTTCAAGGGATGGTAAGAGTAGCCTGAAATCGCATATATTGAGAAGCTTCCCATTGAAACATAGAATTTGAATATGCAAATCAGCAAGTCACGTGACAATCACAAGCAGAATAAAACTACGGAACGAAATAATCGTAACTATCTTTTTACAATGTTTGATTTTTTTTTTTTTTGGGGGGGTGTGTCTTGACACCAAAGATTGACCATTTTGGGTAAGAATATTTAATTTCTATTTCTAATAGAAGATAGTCAAACATTCAAATTATTGGAAAATAAAGAAATATGGATTAAAATCGAATAAGGACATCTGTAAAGATACCTACAATAAGTCATACCCCAGCTGTGGTAAACATACTGCGTGTTACGTAACAAGGACACCTATAACAAGTCATACCCCAGCTGTGGTAAACATAGTGCGTGTCTTGTAACACGTGAGAAATTAGAAACATATAGAATATAGATCGTTACTTATTTACGCCTCCCGGCAACAAAATCAAGAAGAATCGTCGTTTGGAAAAGTGATTTAAGTCATGTGTACAACATATTATTTCAACTGACACTTTCCTCAAGCAACTGAAAAATGTATCGTATATTCAATCTATTCTAAATGTAGGGTATTTACAAATAATTTGACCCTAACTACTTTAGGAATTGCTTATATTGTGCCAGGTTATGGAGGAATGTGTGATTGTTATTCATTTCACCTGAAACGTGGTTGATTATTTCTAAATTCTTTACAAATTCCAGAACCGTCTTGGGTCATAAAGTACTTCCGATAAGGTGATATGGATAATAAAAAATACGAAAAAAAGAGACTACACGCAGCTGTTCAAGTTTAGTGTTAAGACACGTATTAATGAATTAATGTAAAGAAGGGCAATTGTTCATCAGTTGAAAAAAGCAAACAATAAAACACCTAACCCTACATATACGCTTAAATGTACATAAATAAACTTAAGTGAATGTCCATTAGTATAGCCTGAAGAAATTATACTATATAAAAGTACCTTCACTATAGCACATAAAATATATCAATTCTAGATATGCCAACAACTAAATAAGACAACTCGCAACTTTCAAGAAAAAGGAGTAATAATATTTCAGATTTAAAATAAAGTCAAAGAGGAATAAAAAGTCAATTTCCAAGTTTTAGTTAGACTTACAAGGTGAAGTCTAACATACAGATATTGTGTATATATATACATAACCATCTCCTGAAAAGTAATCAAAAAGAACTTGGAACGTGATATTAGAAAGGTATGACAAATGCTTTATACAATTGAAATAATGTTGGTTTAAATAAGACACGATCTATCTTTTCGTAATCTTTTAACATTTCCTTTCTATATGGTTCAGCATGGCCAGGTGGTTAAGGTACTGGACTCGTAATCTGAGTGTCGCGGGTTCGAATCCCCATCACACCAAACATGCTTGCTCTTTCCGCCGTCCATAATTTAGCATGGTAAGATTAGAGGGAAGGCCCCTAGTCATCACCAACCACCACTAACTCTCGGGCTAATCCTTTACCAACTAATATAGGGATTGACCGTACAATTATAACGCCCTAACAGCAGAAAGGGCGAGCGTGTTTGATATGATAGGGATTCGAACCCACGATCTTCGTATTACGAGTCGAGTGCCTTAATCACTCGGCCATGCCGGGTTCTTTCGCTTTTTCTTTATATTTGTTCAAAGTTGTCGTTTCAAAGTGTATACGGTGGACTCGAGCAGATAGCCCAATGTGGCTTTGCTATAAGAAAACAACCCCCCCTCACACACAAACAAAGGGTATACCGTACGTTTCTGCTAACCGAGAGCATTTCATGTTTCAATAATAATATACTTAGAGTAAATAATATTCATTATCAAATCTAAAAATAAAGACTATTTTGTACGAAAAATGTGGTACATTTGATAACAGAAACATGATAAGGTCGAAACACCTTTCATTTTTCCATCAACCACAAAGATTGTCAACTCAAGCTAATTATATCATCATACCATTAAAAGTTCTATCGTAATAAATGTATGATCATTAAGTGAGCTATATCCCATAATTATAATAATAACAGAAAAGTTAATTACTTATGATCGTGTTTTGAATCTTGGTTTCCAAAGTCTAAACCTATCACTTTGAATATTTATTTCATCTGTTTCTATTATCATTATACTTCCACTGCAATACATCCCGAATTACTGATTGTACATATTGTATCTCATAACGGCTTGTATGGGTGTTAACACTTTTACTAATAAAGCAGAGAACAATGTTTCGACCTTCCTAGGTCGTCTTCAGGTTGACACAATATTTGAAAGACAGCTAAATCACCTCTACTTTGACAAAACTTTGATGAGAAATGCTAGTGCTATTAATCTTCTCATCATAACTCAACCTACTTTAGTAGGTATAATCCTAGTTATGCATCATACATACATATGTAGCATAAGAGATTGTAGATGTTACTTTTATCGAGAGTGACTCCAGCCAAGTTAGAACGATGAATAACTGCTGTGACTCAGTGATGTCGAAAAAACCACTTTTAGAGAAAAATATATATGTAAAAACGACTCGTTTGGGTTGAGAATATATTTTACGTAGAGGAGCGAACAACGTTTCGACATTCTTCGGTCATCGTCAGGTTCACAAAGAAAGAAAAAACTGCTGTGACTATATGTATAGAACTAAACTTTTTTTGCCAAGTCATTAGTACTACTAAGACGTTCCTAATGCAGTAATGTCTCTATTCTTGATATTTCTAAGCAGATATAAACACTATTATCATATCATAAGCAGCATCTTTAGAAATAATAGTAATATTATTCTTCCCATAGTAAGATGCTGATTGAATGATTTTATATCCTCATGTAGGCGTGTTCATCCTCGCTTATCGATTATATTCTTTCTGTTATTGATAAACGTCTTTGAAACTGATATGTCATGAGATTTGCTAATCTTTCCTAATTCACTATACGTATATCCTTCCTTGAAAAGCAATGGGACAATGCCCTCCAGTCAATACGAAGCATTCTATCGTCGAATGGGCATGACCGTAGTGTGTGCTAAATATATAAGCTTGAGTGCATATGTGAATGTGCGTGTATAGACAAATATGCGCGTTCTATACAGGAACAGCTTTTAACGAACATGATTTACATAATCACATTTGTACATAGATAATGTATAACGTTGTAAAACAAACTTTGATAAAAGTATTGATTAGTTGAAAACCACTTTTCCAAGAATTGAAGAATGTAGATATATATATATGTATGTATAAGATGCTGAAAGTAAATTTGTACGGTTAATAAACTTGAATTATTCAACAATTTTGGAAAGATTATAGTTTAGAAAACATTTCTAAAATATAATTTTATTCCAGTGAACATATATTTGTTTGTAATAAATACAAAATTACAAAATGAACTATCCATTCTCTGCTCACCACGAGTATCGAAACCCGGATTCGAACGTTGTAAGTCCGCTGGCATTCCGCTGTTCTCCAGTTAATGTATTTCTAAGTAAATAATTTTCTGATTCTGAGAATAAATGTTATTAACAATATTTAAGCCCATCAGGTCATTTATTTTCTGTGATGAATAACTTTTATTCAACTTCAATTTCTATTTTCTTCTAGGCAGAAAATCTTTTACTCGATGAAAACATGAACATCAAAATAGCAGGTATGCACCATTATTTTAGTTACTTGTAATAAGTCACATTTCAAAACTATGGTATGTAAGAATAATATAAAAATATGCAAAATTTCATTTATTCAGGTATATACAGTTGTAACACAGAACTGTAAAATTCTTTTTGCTCTAATCCTATTGTTTTCTGTTATTTGCCTGTAATATCACCTTTGTTTACCTGTAGGATAGGTTCTTGCAAAGTTGTACATACTACGTATGAAAGTGGACAGTTACCTTCTGGCAGGCTGGTGATGCGTCGAGAATATGACCTTTCTTATGTTTCATAAACAGTCACGTCGATAGTGTACGCGAATTGCGAAACTAGCATTGTTGGTTTGAAAATATAACTCTGTTTTTTGTTGTTTTTTTAAGTCCAGAAAGACTTCTACTTTAAACACTTCTCGTTAGAAACAACTTTTTTAAATACAGAAAGCTCTCTCCAGTAAATTCACCATCATTTTGTCCATTTACTATTTATACTGATTATGTTTATGAGTGTAAATAAACGTTGTGTCATTTTATCAAACTTTGTGTTCACTTTTTCGTTATTGAAACTCGGTCAAAGTAAGAGAATTCGGATGTAATTCGTGGTACATTCCTGATCGAATCTTCTCTAATTCTGCAGAACCGACCTTATCAGTATTGGAGGGAGCTAGTGCCCCTGACAATACCACGGAACTATATATTTTAATAAGGAATTTGCTTTGTGACGTTTCTTATTTTTGCAGGGCCAAGCGTGAGCTAGAGGCTAGCATGTTGAGCTGATAAATGAAGGGTTCAAGGTTCGAGACAGCGTACTGCTGAACACATTTCTTACTTTCAGTTTCAGAACATTATAAAAGTGGCTGTCGTCATTTGTATGGCTCGAAGATCATAAAAAGTTGCATCTATTTTGATAAGTTGCTCAAAATTAGTGACGGCTATCCCTGAACCATATACATAGATCTCTGACTTAGCTATTTAGCCCATGTTCTCAAAAAGTGACCTTTATATTGAAAGCTGCAATTCCATTCAGATGTCTTTAAAATAGTGGGCTTATTAAACTTATTTAACTTAATTTTTTTTTTGTAGATTTTGGTTTCAGTAATTACTACTCTATGGACAACTGGCTAACCACGTGGTGTGGGAGTCCTCCATACGCAGCACCAGAAGTATTTGAAGGCAAGAAATACGTTGGTCCAGAAATTGATGTATGGGTATGTAGTTTCAGTAGGTATAAAGTGTACCGACAATTAAGGGGTTGATTTTAAAGAAATAGTCACTTTTAAGTATGAGTTCAAGCTCTTTAAAAGAATTATTTAATATGTGAACATATTAATACGTGTGTTATCACTTATACGTATAGAACACAAATAAAAAATTTCCGTGGAGCGTGTTTAAAGACACGTCTGTATCCGCTATACCCCAGAGAGTACAAGTTCTGGCAAACATGAAATCTATCTGCTCAGTTACCCAATATAATCATTTGCAGTTTTGTGACTGAAGGATTTTTACTCATAAAGTGTCTAATTTTGTAATATCACTGTCATAATTAAAAGGAATGTGAACTATAGAAACGCGAGTTTTGGTATTCCGTTATGCATGATATACATATTTGAAATTAGTGCTTTTCTTATTAAAGAGTTCGATTTGACATACACTTATGGCTGATATAAATACTGATTGTTAGTGTTTTTCTTAATTAAAATGTGAAGTACGACATGCCCTACAACTGATTCAAATTTAAAATGTTACTACTGCTTCTCACATGAAAAAGTGCGACCCGGCATATCTTTATGACAGATACATATATTAAATGTTACTAATTTACTTATAGAGAAGACTGGCCTAGCATTCCGTTATAATAAGTACAAATATTGAATGCTACTGCTTTTCATATCAAAAAGTGCGTACTGGCATGTCCTGATGTCTGATAAAAGATATGAGATTTTGCTACTTTTTATATAAAAGAAAGTGGAATCAGCGCACCATTATGTATAACACATGTATATATATCAAATGTACAGTTACGACAGAAAGTGTTCGTACCCCTGCGTCCCGAGTAGTTTTTTGCTCATAACTTAAAAAGTATCACGATTAAGCTAATAGACGTATATTATATATTATAAATACAATACTAACACACATCTACATAAAGTTTTATGTAAATGGAACGACAAATAAACTGTTTATAAACAAATAATCAAAAATAGGAGGAGCAGAAACTGTTCGTACATTTCAGAACGTGTGAAGAAAGCTGATATTTTCGTAAAATTGTGTTTAGTTTGGCGAATAAACTACATTATACCATTCCAGAACTAGACACTAGGTTCATAATTATTGGAATGTAGCCAGCATAAAGTGTACTTCCTGCAATTTAGCGGCGTCTCCGTCATTATCTGCTTGGTCATCATGGCGAACAGGAAACAACTGTCCTGTGATTTAAGAAACCGAATTATTGTAAAATACAAGTCTCCTGTGTGTCTCTTTTCAGTATTGCTACATAACTTAATGTGCCGAAATCTACTATTCAAAGCATAATTGCCAAGTTTAAGCTTACAGGATCAAATGCTAACTTCCCTCGTTCCGGACGCCCCACCACAATTCCAGAGAGAACCAAGATGAAGGTTGTCAGAGAAGTTAGTAGGAACCCTCGTTTAACACGTAATGGCATACAAAACTGGTAAGGGAAATTGGGGTTGAAGTAAGCACCTCTACAGTTACGAACATATTACGCTCTTCTGGGTTCAAAGCATGCAGTCCTCGTAGAACTCCAAATTTAAAGCCTGTTCATTTAGAAGCACGATTAAGGTATGCAAGAAAACATGTAGATAAACCCTTTACCTATTGGAAGAGTATTCTTTAGTCAGACGAGACTAAAATCGAGCTTTTCGGCCACAATGATGTTCGCTATATTTTCCGTAAGAAGGGGCAAGGAAATCTTCCAAGGAACACCGTCCCTACAGTTAAACACGAAGGTGGCTCGATCATGCTATGGGGTTCCTTCAACTCTTCTGATGTAGGCAGACTTCACCGCGTTAACGAAATCATGAAAAAAGAAAAATACGTTGATATATTAGGCACTTATATCACGAATTATGCTCGGAACTAGCGGCTTGGGCGTCATTGGATCTTTCATCACGACAATGATCCTAAGCACACATCAAAATATGGGCAATCCTGGTTGAGAGGAACCACATAAGCGTTCTAGAGTGGCCATCGCAGTTACCCGATCTCAACCCAATTGAAAACGTTTGGCATGAATTGAAGACCAGAGTTCATCAGCGTCATCCGAAAACTTGCAAGAGCTGGAAGCCTTCTGTAAAGAAGAATGGAAGAAAATACCAGTCGAGTACTGTCAAACGATCATGGAGGGCTATGAGGAGAGATTGCGCCAAGTAATTCACCTGAAAGGCTACACAACTGACCATTAAATCGACGCACGAACACTTTCTGCCCCTTCTGTGTTTGGTTATTTGTTTATAAACAGTTTATTTGTCGTTCAATTTACATAAAAATATATGTAGATGTGTGTTAGTAAAATATTTATAATATACTCTACTTTCATTATCCTAATCTTGATACTTTTTAAGTTATGAGGAAAAACCTACTCGGGACGCAGGGGTACAAATACTTTCTGTCGTAAGTGTAACTGCTTTTCTTATAGAAAAGTGCATTTTGGCTCCCTTTTATGATTAATGCAAGTATAATAATGCTAGTGCGGCATCGATATTCTTATAAAATATTGAATGCCACTGTTTTTTCATCAAAAAGTGTGGGCCTAACATACAAATAATGAATATTACTGTTTATGCTATTAAAACGAGCGCCCTGTAAACAATTACGACAGATAAAATATTCGATGTTTCTGTTATTAGTATGAAAAAATCTAGTCTAGCACGGCCTTATGGATGATACGAGTATTAAATATTATTGCTTTTCTTATGAAAAAAATGTTGTCTGTCTATCTCTTATAACAGATACAAATATAGAATTGTGAATTGCTTTTCATAAAAATTAGTAGCCTGGCATACTCCTCTGACTGACCAAATATTTAATTAACGTTGCTATTTTTCATATCAGAAAGGTAGGGCCTGGTATCCTCTTATGGCACTTAGAAATATAAGTGTTATTACCTTTCTTATCAAAAAGGCCTGGCCTGGCATACAATTATTATAGATACAAATATTAAATGTTGCTCTTTCTATTATAGAAAGGTAGGTCATGGCATCTCTTTGTGACTGATGAATATATTGAATGTTATAGCTTTTCATTTTAAAAAAAAGGCCTACCATGATTGATGGAAACATCGAATGTTGCTCTATTTCTTATAGAAAAGTGCAACTTTGTATCCCCTTATGACAGGCACTGAATAATACTGCTTTTCATATCAAAAAGTGAGACCTACACAACCTTATTGGTGTTTTTCCTATCATAAAACACGGCCTGACATATTTTTACAACTTGTATAATTCCAAAGAAGCTGATTCTGCTATATCATTATGACAGAAAAATATAGAATGTTAATGTTTATCTTATTTAAAAAATGGGCCTTTCATACCATTATGTGTGATACAGATGATGAATATTACTGTTTTCGTATATTTAAATGTTTTTTTATTATTAATTTTTGTAACTTTTGTTATTCAAATAAAAAAAGTATCTGTTTGTTTTAGAGTTTGGGAGTTGTACTCTATGTCTTGGTGTGTGGAAACCTACCGTTTGACGGCAGTAGTCTTCAGGTCCTTCGAGAACGAGTGTTGTCTGGTCGCTTTCGTATTCCATACTTCATGTCTTCAGGTGGGTTTGTTTCTTTGTTTTTGAATTTCGCACAAAGCTACTCGAGGGCTATCTGTGCTAGCCGTCCCTAATTTAGCAGTGTAAGACTAGAAGGAATGCAGCTAATCATCACCACCCACCATTAATTCTTGAGCTACTCATTTACCAACGCATAGTGGGATTGACCGTCACATTATAACGCCCCCACGGATGAAAGGGCGACCATGTTTGGCGCGACTGAGATGCGAACCCGCGACCCTCAGATTACGAGTCGCACCTCTTAACACGCTTGGCCATGCTGGGCCTCTTCAGGTGGGAATATCTAAATTAAGTTTGTTGGTAATTACAAAGATACACAATGAGTTATTTCTTTTCTGTCTTCTTCGAACATCGAAACCCGGTTTTTACCGTTACAAGTCCTCGGACTTAACCACCGAGAAAATATCTGATTTCAGCTAATAATTAATATGTAATAACAATATAATTCATACCTCTGAAAAATACTCTTCATCAAAACCCGATAGCATCAGTAGTTATTGAATTGAACTACTATTTCCTTCTATTTAACTGTTTGAACATTATCACAAGTCATTTTCTATCACATTCTGTCGTACTTTTACGTAACCGCGAAATTATCCTTGAGAATAATAATAATATACGTATATGTTTACAAAATTTTGCAGATTGTTTGTAAACATTACATATGCAAAGATTCAGTTTTAAAATTAAGTATTAAGATTTTTTAGTTAAAGACTTTCTTGTAATATTTTTCTTTCAGAAACGTGAAATTTTGCACCCTTACTAAGTGAAACATGAGAGTGTGTACGTGTGTGTTATTAGTTATCTACATTCGTGCACACATGCGTGTGCATATCTTTTCATTTGAAAAATCACATAGAAATAAATTTGTGTCTATCATGGAATGTTAGAAGTAATTTTAATTATTATGAGAGGCTATAGAGTTTTTAACTATTATGGGCTGTTACACAGTAGTTTTTACCTGTTGTAGGACGTTTTAACTATTATGGGGTGTTATAGGATACTTTTAACTATTATGAAATTAAAGTGTAGCCGGTCAAAAGTGAATGAACAAGTACTATTACCTCCAGCCATAGTATATCCCAACTTCATATTTGATAGCAAACTGAAATAAATAAATTTTGCGAAATCAAACTTTACCGACAAAAAGGCAGAAAATTGTAGTCAAGGAAGTCAAGTCCCCGCTGGGACAGTAGTAAGTCTGAGGAGTTAAAACGCCAAAATCGAGTTTTTGATTCCCCTCAGTAGGCACAGCATGGCTTTGTTATAAGAAACATACACAAACATTTCAAACATCGGCAAATTCTTTTTAATGAGGCAAGCTAGCGAAACATCACGTAGGAAAGAAATGGTTCCTGATATAACAGCTTCTAATATATAAAAAGTCAGTACGTTTTAGTAACAATGCGTTCGGAAAATGACTTTATGTCATGTTGCTTAGTAATAAAAGTGTATAGATTATACTTTTATGCTAAAATGGGTTCAGAATACACATACAATCAACCTAATAACCCGATCGAAGCCGGTTACTTTCGCTTGTATAAAATAAAAATATCAAAATTTTAATCCGAATTTTTGTCAGTGGTAGCGTTAGTCTTGTGCAGATAAATGGTGAGATGTTGAATGACACGATAATGAAAATCTAGTACTTATGCTAACAGTCATTTGATTAAAAGATAATTTAACTTTCTTTGACATTAATTATTAGATTTGACTTTTCAGAAAATCACATAATAGACACTATTTTGAAAAAGAAAAATGCAAAAACAAAATTTACAATCTTTAAAGGATTTTTCTTTGTTTGGAATTAAGCAAAAAAGCTGCGCGATGGGCTGTCTATGTTCCGCCCACTACGGTTATCGAAACCTGGTTTCTAGCGGTGTGAGTCTGCAGACGTACCGCGGTGCCACTGGGAGGGGGCAGTCTTTAAAGGAATGCACTATATTTGAAATCTAGTTAACCACAATTTGACTTGTTAATGAGTGATATCTCTAATTTCCAGAAAGAAGTGTATAATAGTATCCCAGATACATATTTTTTGTAGGCATCTCGTCCAGTACAATAGGTCAGTATGCCAGTCGAGTTGCAATACATTTAATATGTAAAAATAAATTGTAACCTGAACGTTACAATGTATGAGAGAAAGAACGGAAGGGGAGCATGGCCTGGTGGTTCGCGTACCAGATTTTAGTTCCAAAGTTTTCGTGGAAGTAGCTATGACGGCGCACAGTTGATGGACACACAAGAATCATAAATCAATTGTAAATCATTAATTACTTAGATTAATTACTACAGAACAAAAACGAATTTAATTGTACAATGCATTAGCATTTTGCACTTGCTTTAAACAGAGCAGAATATGCATATTTTTTATAAACTATAGGTTTATCATTGAATGAATGATAAATACTATTTCCAATAACCTGTATTACGGAAATTCAAA
This sequence comes from Tachypleus tridentatus, assembly GCF_004210375.1. Classification (NCBI taxonomy): domain Eukaryota; kingdom Metazoa; phylum Arthropoda; class Merostomata; order Xiphosura; family Limulidae; genus Tachypleus; species Tachypleus tridentatus. The sequence goes on along the minus strand of NC_134833.1, from coordinate 45,227,720 downwards.
TTCATCCAGATTGTTTGGTTGAGATTGGACCTCCTGAATTTCTATACAAGCCCATACAGTCTTAGTTGTGACTGTTACATTTATTCTTTTTTTCATTCATTTCAGGTATCGTTTCAGCACATTATCTGCAAAGGTGAAATCACTGTCGTGCTGAATGATGAATCTGAATGAATGACATGGGGGTTAATAATTTATATCCATCATTCATCAAGGTGCCATTGTTTTTGCGAAGATCTACAGCATCTTTGACTGAGATACATCCTACACTTATGTTGGTCATTCAAAATGCTTTACTATAGATGTCATACAGTGATCGCTAAACGATTCTCTCTCTCATTTGTTACCAACTATCGCTACCTGTTTCTTAACCATTTAAATCTCGATGAATCTATAAATAACACATTCCTCAAACTTCACACATTCCATTGTTTGAAACCCGATGCCCATTTCAGGGTTTTTGTTTGGTTATCTATATTCAGCAGTATTTTTGTAGCTACACATCCATCGGTATTCCTATATAATTCTTACTGAAACATGAATTTTTCCTCCATCTGTTGCATTCACCAGCAAAATTTTGATTTCAACGCTTTTTATCGTTTGAATTTTTTGCTTTAAAACCTATCAGCATATTAAATACAGTACTCTTGACACTAATCTGACTACTTATACTTCTGTTGACGTTATCTTCGTGTGACATTGTATGATTATCCAGTTAAATCCATTCACAATGTAAATTATCGGAACGTCATTGTACTCTTGCAGTTCATTGTATACATTAAAGTGGGAGAAACCTCATGAAATTTGAATTTTTTAATGATTTTATTAACTGTTTTCATAATTATTTCGTTATGTGTTTTCCTTATGGCAAAGCCACATTGGACTATCTGCTGAGCCTACCGAGGGAATCGAACCCCTTATTTAGCGTTGTAAATACGTAGACTTACCGCTGTACCAGTGGGGGGACTGGTATTAAAGTAAAAAATTCGTCTAAGCCAACATTAAATTTAAAAAGTCTGTATATGCACTAGAGATAGTTAGTTTAATCTTCATCGCACGTTAAATAATCATTATTTTAGAACGAAAACCAATTATTTTAATATTATAGTTTAATTTTTTATCGTTTTACGAAGTTTAATGTCATTTAAATTGTGCGGTTTACTATATTACATTAAATATGCCACCCCAATTACGCAGCGATATGTATTCAGACTTACAACGCTAGAAACAGGGTTTCGATACTCCAGGTGGGCAAAGCACAGATAATTTATTAAGCAGCTTTTTGCTTAATTACAAACAAACAAAATACTAGGTGCTTCGAGATGAATATTAGTTTTTAACAATTACCATTTGACAATTTATGTATGTGTATTTATATATAGAATATTAATACTCAACAGTCAAGTAAAATAAAGCAAAACCAAAAGGAAGGATTGTGTTAAAAGCAGCAAATTTAAGTACTGATTAATAATAATTTTTAATGAACAAAAACAAGCTCAAACAAAAATAAAAACTCTGCACCAATCGAAATGATTACCACGGTACAGGCAAAAATGTGGGATATAAAATGTATTCTAAGCTTTGGAGGTGATTGCAGTGAGGATACGCCATCTATCGTTCTTAACCTCTGTTCATCACTCTCACGTGAAAAAATCCATGGATAATGAAAAATAGAAATATAAATTGGGATAGCGAGACGTGGGTGCTCAAGCCCACAACGTCCCACATTTAAATCACTCTTCATTGCCTGCATACAGTTGTGGGAAGGTGACTGCTCTCCAAAGTAAAGACGAAACAATAATAATAATAAGTTATTACCACTTGGAGGCAAGTGAGATAAACTTACTTCCTTAAGTTGGCATATTAGCCCCCATTATGATGGCAAGGGGCTAGGTAGTAGTCCACTTGATAAATTATACTATTATAAAAGGTACCAACCAATTATCTAAACTGTTATAACTCCAAACCATTACCCATTAAGTCCACTGTAATTATGAATTTTCAGACTCTAAACAAGCCTTTGTATGCAATAAGGTGTTTGTCCGCGAAAAAAATAGTGCCAAGTTGTTTAAATGGCCGTATTACCAATTAAAAATACTTACCAGAAACTTTCAATAAAATTTCCTTCATTTTTACTTCTTTATATTTATTTAATACATCTTGTACTTATCACAGAACAATTTAATAATTTTAGTTAGAGTTTCTTTATTAACTATATTAAATATTAATTTTTGTATCAATATTTCAACATTAGTAATAAAATATTGTTTGGTTTCTAAATTTTACAAAAGCTGAATAATTGTGAAGTTATAATGCTTATGACAGAAGACTATGGCGCATTACTATTAAAAGAGGGTAAACCATATATTGGAAAGCAAAATATGTTTTTATCAAATACGTGCCTCTACATTAGGTATTGAAGTATTTTTAGTTACTAATTATACTGGATAAATAGTGCTAATAACATTATTTGTTTAAGGATTATTTATACTAATTAAATCATCTATGTATCAGTAAGTTAAAGCAAAAGATTTGTGTAATTTTGAATAATCTTATGTTCATAAAATTAAAAATTACCCATACAAGTAGAATGGTAATCTCCCGTTGTAACTGCTATTACTTGTTTGGGTTTATTTTTTATTTCATTGCATGTGTGTGTGTGTATATATATATATATACATAGAGCAGAAAGGCGCTAAAGACAGTTTGATAGAAATATGAGTTCGGGTTTGTCATGGTCCTAGCGGTTACTGTGACCAGATTTTACCGGAAGCTGGTTATAATTTATTTATCTCCAGTTTAGTATAGTAATTAACAACAACAACTATATTATTATTCTTTAAGCTGAAGTGGTTATGAGGTTTTAGATATCTTGTACTTTGTATTTTCCGAATTGTGTTAAATAGGTATTACACTGGTGTGATCATTGTGATTGGCTAATTGGCCGTTAATTTAAATCTCTTTCACTGTCAAGTTATTTTTGTAGCCTTACATTAAAGTTGCCTGGTTTTTGTTCTCTCAAAAATTAAATAAGTATAATACTTTAATCTGTGAAGCGAAAATTTGAAAAATATACTTATGCGGGACATATTACATCTAGGTTGAGTATAATGGTTTTAATACATTGATAAAATTTATTTCACTTTGAGAGTAATTAAAAGCTTACACTTGAGTGTGATTTGGCAGTTGTTTTTTTGAAAAATAGAATAAAGTACAGATCTATGGATTGTCTTAAAAGTTGTTATATTGATGAAATGTATCCATAGTTTTACTTGTCACTACCTTATACTACTAATTTATAGAAAGATGTGTACAGTAGTATTACAATTTGATACTGTTTGTTAATACTATATAGACGTTTCTTTCAGTATTAAATATCATTATACTAGCTTGGTTACATGTTTAGTATGTTCACAACTAAACGTTTCTAAGTCAGTAACTGGTCGTATTACAACATGCTTAATATGTTCACACCTAAGCGTTTTGAGGTCAATATGCCAGATTACAACATAATTAATGCGTACACATCTAAAGGTTTTGTTCCCCCAGGAGGACAGTTATGAATTTACGGACTTACAACGCTAGAATTCGGGGTTCGAGTCACCCCAGTGCACACAGTAGACATTTCAATGTGGCTTTGCTCTGAAACAAACAGACCTAAATGTTTTATTTACCTGATGCTTTTCAGTCTGAAGTGTTGTGAACTGTTCAATATCTCCTGTATTTGTCTTAGCATTTTGAAATATAAAAGATAAAAAATTATATATGATTTGCTCAATACAGTTAACACTCACAAAAAATACCTGTATAATTTACCGATGCATACAACTGTCACTAATTTCTGTGTTAAAATCTCACGTAATTCAAGTCAACGTTATTTAAGTTTGAATTGTTTTTGAATTTCGCGCAATGCTATACGAGGGCTACCTATACTCGCTGTCCCTAATTTAGTAGTGTAAGACCAGATGGAAGGCAGCTAGTCATCACCACCCACCGTCAACTTTTGGGCTATTCTTTTACCAATGGATCACTCTTATAATGCCCCCGCAGCTGAAAGGGCGAGCATATTTGGTGTGACGGTATTTGAACCCGCGACCCTCACATTACGATTCGAGCGCCCTAATCACCTTTAAAGCTGAGTTTTAATATTTTTTTTGCAAAAATAAATCATTATGGGAAGTATTTGAGTACAAAATTTATAACGCTAGAAATCGGGTTTCGATACTCGTGGTGGGCAGAGCACAGAAATCCCATTGTATATCTTTGTGCTTAAGTACAAGAAACAACTCAACACATTAGAATATTATTATCATATATTTAGTATAATCTTAAAGATATCAAGATACACTTGAAAAGTGTATCAAATAACTTTATATTTGTAAATATTTTAATATTCTCTAATAAATATTTTTAATATATGTTATGATACTCTTTTTTTTAACCAGAAGAGTAATTATGTTATTTGGTTTATTTTCTAGAATGTGAAAACTTGATTCGTCGGATGTTAATGTTGGACCCAAACAAAAGGTTTAGTGTAGAGCATATCAAAAGACATAAATGGATGCAGCTAGAAAGTACTATCCCTCCATCGCTTTCACAACATGTTGGCTCTTATCCTAGTGACAGAGAAGTGGTAAAACTTGGAGAGTTCAATGAAAAAATACTGCGATTAATGCAGAGTCTAGGCATTGATACGTCCAAAACTAGGGAGGTAACAATACTGTAGTAATAAATCATATAAGCTTGATATTAAACAAAGTTTAATATTCATTCATTTCATCTTCCAAAAATATTTACTTAACAATGCTATAAACTTTCAGGCATTATTCCATTCAGTTGGCATTGTGAATCTTGAAATATCTTAAAATGCAAATAAAAATAAGGTTTTAGGGTGAGTTACTTATATACTTTAAAAGTATTAAATCGTATTAATAATAATACGATTATGGAAAGTGTATAAAAACACTTTAAATGCGACACTATTAAGCAAAATATGTTACTTAAACACACTATTTGTCATGTACAGAGAGCTGAGTATACTGTATTAAAACAAAAGAATAAGTATGTTACATTGAACAGAAGTTTGAGTACTTTATACTAAAACAGAATATTAAGAACGTTATATTGAACAGAGTATTGAGTCATGCTCAAACCATTTCGATATAAAATTACTATGGAAAAACATACATTAAAATTATCTTTTGACATAGTTTGGTGTTACGTAGGTAGTGTGATACAATTGAAAATTGATCACTTTTGGAAAATACATATAAAAACTTTTTCCATATCATACTGTTTATACACTCAGATCGTAAAGATGTATTCATGTCGTGGACTTAAACTTTCCAAGACGGGAATATCACTTTTATTTAATGGCATTAGAAAACATATAGAGATGGAACAACTATGGGACGAAGTTGACGCAGAAAGAGATCTGAAACAAGTTACATCCCTTCTGTACTAAAGAAAGTGCTGTGTCTCGTAACAGGTCAGGATCAGCAAACACAAAAGTCAGTAGCAAGTGTGATCTACTTATCTCAGGCAACACAATAAAAATTGTCTTCCAAAAAGTGATACAAGTCACATCTCCACAAGATGATTCTATGTTTCTTTATAGTATACTCCAAAAAGATGGAGAATGTAACGGGTATTCAGTACAGTGACTTACTGGCCAAACCACAGGATATAGTGCTTATAAGTTTCTGTGCAATCAGAGTGTTGAAATGGGTAGTTGGAAACTGTCTTTCTCATACATTACATGCATTGTAGAAAACTTTCAGGAAAAACTGATACACAGTTTATGCACAGTTGGAACGCTTAAATGTTGGACACAACAGTCTGACTACTGAACTTTTGCTGATTGAAACTATTCTGCAGGGTTATATTCAGGAAACACGGTCGTTTAATAAAGTACGACCGAACGTGGCATCTGAACTACAACGACGTAATGAGGCTCCAAATTCGTTTTAAATATAATGTGCTTAACGTCTATGTATATATACAAGTTTCCGTGTCTTATTGTAAAAAAAGACAGTTTATTTGTGTGGACTCTTTAGTTTCTAGTAACTTCAAGAGGACATTTTATTACATATAATTAAAACAGTTGTGTACTTATGTTCAAATACCATTTTTTATTTCTCTTCATTCTTTTGTTTTAATCCCATTTTGCCTACAATTGAATATTTACAGGTAAGGTTCTGAAAGTATCAGGTTTAGTCTTTTATGTTGTTTTTGCGTCCCTGTCCAGTTCAACCTGGGTAGGTTCAACCAGTAGTTTCATTTTACTGTCGTGTTCGCTAGGTACAATATCTCCAGTTTTAGCGTTGATTTTGAGTAAAATCCCTTATACTTGTTTTCGCAACACAACAGTAAACGTTAATGAAAACGTTGTTGTAATAAACGTAAAGAATTTATTGCCAAATACATTTTAATATTTGTGGAAAGTGTATTCCAACAATTTGAATATTTATCTACTTTTATTTTTATTGAACTATTTGTATACTGTTTAACTCAAAGTTTAATTCGTATGTTTATTGAGCACTTAAATTTCAGCAAATGCGTTGTAGAATTTGCTTTTCATGTAATTTCCATTTGTCAAATTGTAGGAATTATCAAATAGTATTCATGAATTATTTCAGTTATTTTATGCTGGTTCCCTGGTAGGTCAGTGATAACTCTTCGGATTTATAACGCTAAATCAGGAGTTCGATTCCTCTCGGTGAACACAGCAGATAGTCTGACGTGGCTTTGCTACATAAATACACACATGAATATTTTATGTCGCTTTGATATTAAAGCAATTTATTTAAGGATGCTTGAAAACTTAATGAGTTTTCAAGTTTGTTTTTACGTACAAAATTATACTATGAATTATATATGACCATCACAAAGATGAAACTCCAGAGCTTAACGTTATAAGCCTTCAAGCTTTACTGCTTGAGTTTGGTTCACTGAGAAATAAAATTCATCTATAACACTGTCATATGTGTTATTGTTTCGAATTAAGCACAAAGCTACACAATGGGCTATCTGTGCTCTGCCCACCACGGGTATCGAAACCTGGTTTTTAGCGTTGTAAGTCCGCAGACATACCGCTGACCATTGGGGGCAACACTGTCTTTTAAAAAAAGAATGGTTATGACAGAAAGGTACGCAATATTATGTTTTGATTATTTTCTCAGTCTTTAGTGAACGAGAAATTCGACCATCATGCCGCTATATATTTTCTTTTGTTGGATCGCTTACGACAACACAGAACAACCGTACCGCCTGCCACAGTGAAACAACCAGTTGACACCTGCCAACCCCGTAGACCTAGCACTATAGCTGAACAAGCAATGAGAAAACTAGATTCACCCCCTTATGGCTTCAATTCTTATCAGCAGCCAGGTGGCCCAACATGTGGGTCGCAGATGACACAATCTCAAGTATGTTAATTTCGTTTTCTTTTAATCTCCTCATCTTCAAGTAAATACTAACAACTAAGAAAGATTTGTATAAAGTGTTGAGTAGGAACTTTGTTTTGAATAAATATTTGAATAGGCTCAATAAAATCTTAATTATATGTCCCATATTTCCTTTAAAGTCACTAATTACGCAATAGAGAACAAATCATAAACACATTAAGTTATCGTAACTGGACATTAGGAGATTAAATACTTAATTGACAAGATGTTCATTTCCGTTAACATTCAAATATATTAGAAATATCGGTAAAATAATGTTTCATATCAAAATTCTTCGTAGCTTATTAAATGTTGAGATACAAGCTATTTGGAAAGATGTTGTAACAAGACTAATATTTTTAACTTTTTGAACTTGGTCATCTTAATGAAAAAGTATTTAGTAATGTAAGTTTGTATAACTTGTTATAGATTGTATATTTTCCGAATCCTTCCCAGCACTTTGTTTCTTCCAGGCCCGACCTTGCATTAGTGCCATGAGGTATCATATGTTCAGTAGAACAACAGACGGAACAACACCCACTGGTGGTCCTTTCATTGCCCATGCATATCGAATAAATGAACGGGACACTGGCCAATATGTTCTTCCTTCAGGAACATATTTTAATGATGTTTCTCAGGCCCCTAGAATCCCTCGAAATCAAATTGGATCTCCAATGTCCAGAGTGACCGAGTCCTTAGATGAAGGGGTAGAAACGGACATTAATGAAGGATCCAGAGATTCCCAAGCCCAACATCCCATTCAACAAAAGCCATCTTCCCAGTACAGTGAACACGCCACTTGTTGTGGAACGAGTGATAGCCATAGAGACAGTCCACCATTATGTAGTCTTACTCAGTTGCTCAGTCTATCTGATTCACCAGTTGGAAGTTTCACAAGCCAAGGCTCAAACTTTGACAGCTTTGATTCGCAAATCGAAACAGATTTTGCTTCTAGTCTAACTTCCTGCTCACAGGGAAATCAGAGTACTGCAAGTTTCTATGAAAGTCGTGAAGAGTCATTGTGTGTAACTAATCCATGTGAAGTTCTATCTCAAACTAGGCTACCTGTTCGAATCAACAATGTTAACCGACATTCTTATCGACATAACCCAATTGAAACCGAACGTAGTGCCATAGAATCCCCCACCAGCTTTCGAGAAGGCCGTCGTGCTTCAGATGGGCTTGTTGCTCAAGGTGTAGCCATGTTTTGTCAACGACTTGACGAGACTTCTAAGGCCCGTGGGGTTGTAGGGTTAAACGAAATTAAACAAGAACACCAAAAACTTCGAAATTTGTATCCGAGTCAAGTGCCAGAGGCTCAGCAAGTCCAGTATCAACTGCAACACTCTCAGTATTGGTCAATGGTTTCAGAGAGTTTGGCTCTTTCGTCACCAGACCAACAAACGTTACCAGTATCCAAACGTGTAAGTCTCCCGGAAAGTTTCAAATATTCCCCAATTCCTTCAGCTTTAAGGCATGGAATTGTTTGTGAAGACTCTCAGTTAGGACAACCCTCAGAATTTGGAGGAATATTACTTAGTCAGAGCAAACCTTTGCAACAGCAACTACTTCAACAGAGGTTGCAGCAGAAGAGACAGGTGCTACAAAAACAGGCATCACTTCATCGCCGCCAGGCGGTGCGTCAAACATCATACAAGCTTGCACAGCAAGCACCGACAATTCCTCCTCTTCCGACTGAGCTTTTGAATCCTGTGTTACCCTTTCAGCCCATTTCAGAAGATATATCTTCTCCATCAGACGAGGAAGTTCATGCTCAGCCCCTTTCAGAGCAATATAAAACTCATGGCTCTAAAGAAATGACAATCGCTCCTGTGACTTCTGAACAAGAGGAGTCCGTGTCATTATGTCCTATCTTTCCAGTTATTCCAGTTGAAACTAGGTCTACAAGCGAGTATTCTGAGATTGAATTGGAAAAGTCAGAACAGGATAACAGTATTGAGTCTAGTCAGGCCAAGAAGCCTTCCTCAGCCTGTGATGATGTCATTTTTTCTGGAGAGCCAGTAATTAGTGTTGTTCCTCCTGAGTAATAAGTTTTGCCAAAATCGTGGAGGCCATATTGGCTCCATATAACCCAATTTGACATTGTGCACAAAGTGATCTGTTGCTCTATACTATGAAGTTTTTTGTTAATAGCAGTATGTGTATCTTTAGTTATCAAAATAAGTATATTCATGTTTTAGTTTTAGAGATGAACTTGCTGAAAAGCTTATGTTAGTCTTCTTCTTTGAATAAATAGGAAAAAAAATGTTATTCTAAACCATATATATTCTCAGCGTAATTTCGTAGACGATAGCAATTTGTTGAAGGCTTAGGCTGAAGGAATTCAACTTATCAAAGTGTACAGTGCAACATCAATTTCAGGTAGTAAAGTGAAGTGAATGATGAATCGCGGTGCAACACACTTTCGCATGTCAATAAATATAGAAAGAAAAGAAAAAAAGAAATCAGCTATATTGTTGTAAGATGGATTTCCATGTGAATATTAAATAGCGTATTTACTTTTCACACTTAAAGAATAAATCATATATTTGTGAATACAGTTATTAACCCTAGTTTGTTGTGTTTTGTCGAACAACTGCTTTATTTCTACATCTTATTAACAAAGTCTTTATTGTTAGCTTATTTATTAGGGCTGCATTTTTATGCGACTTCAAGTAATAGATGCGATGGAATATGGCACTCGTTATAATGCCTGGAAATAACGAAATTATAAGTCTTAGTTTAAATGAATTGTCCATATATAAGAAAACAATTAAGTACAACAATCTGTCAGATGAAAGTTTACTGCTTGTGTAAGTTACTTGCTTTTCTGCACAGAGCTGTTATGGGTTATTAGAACCTATACCTCTTTGTTGAGAGCATCAACGAATATCAAGGTATTGTTATTGTATTGCATTGTTAATATTGTTACTTTAACTGAATATTGCTGTTTTTGTTTACTTTACCTGTAGATAAAATTTTATACAGTAAATCTTAATTGAGGACACAGATATATTTATAAAGAACGGAAATTTATTACTTAAAATCATCCTTTCAAAAACAAATTATTTTACTGTAGCCATCACTCTAGTCAGTTTTTAGTATGTCTTGTCGCTATTATTTTATTATGTGCATGCATTATATTAAAATCGTATGCTTATAGGTAGATCAGTGAAATGTATTCAGTGTTATTTATTGTACTTGTTGTTTAAAACATTTTAATTTTTTATGTACCTAAACAACTTGTTATTCTATTTATTGCGAAAGTTAGAATGAAAGAGACGTTTAGATTTGAGTTTTATGCTAAAGTACCTCTTTCAAATTTGAAAATCAGAAAACTGGAATACAGTTGTATCAAATTGTGTATATAACTGCCTTGAAATGTTTTGCAATATAAAAATTTTAGTTAGTGAAACAGGAGAAAACTAGTAAAATTATTCATTCACTTTTCTTCTATATGATTTTTTCTTTGTATTTATGTTTCTCTTATGTTGTTTCATTATCTGGTTTATCACAGCAATAAATGCTTTATTGTCTGGCTGAGACACATTGGTTTGTAGACGTTGAGTTTAATTGTTTTTCTCTGACGTACGATGCATTACAACATTTTCCGGAAATACTGATAAAGAGATTGTCCGTGAAGAACTTGATAAATGTACGATAATTAGTATCTAGTATATTTTACAAGATATAGAACAGCCGAATTTTTTATTATTCTAAAAAATATGCTTTTACGTGTAAAAAATAAAATTCGAGCTCAGGATCGCATACTTTACCAGTTACAAAGTTATTTCTGGGAATGTTTTATGTTGAGCTCAAAGTACCATAATGTTAGCGGAATATATATAAAATATCTTTGTTATATCTAGCACCAACATGTAACCGTTGAATTAAACAATTAACACAGAAATAAAGGAGAATAGAAACAACAGTTGCTTCCAGCAAAATTTACCCCATAGGAAGAAACATTTATTTTTAATTACAGATCTAGTAGTAAATTTGAGAAAGCTTTTGTCGCAATAAAAGATCGTCATTTGCAATGTAAATTTCCTCAGAATATTCATTTTTATCGAAAAAAATGCAAGAGTGAAAAAACAAAAGATTGAGTGACATATATATCGAAATTAATAGTGATATCCTTGAAAAGTTTTAGTGAGAAAGAAATTTATCCAGTAACGGAACAAATTATATCTGCTTTTATTTTTGGAAGCACATTATGGTAATGCAATAATAAATTGGACGGAATGATTTATAAGATACATAGTGAAAGTTATTTCATGTAGAATACTTACAATATATTTCAACAGACGTTAATATTTTTTCTTCACGTTTATTATTGAATACATCAACTGTTAACATTCATGGAAATGCATCTAATAAATGTCGCATTAGTCGCTTCATTTAAATATAAATACCGAAACAAAATATACACTTTAATAAGAGGTTATGTGTTAATAGCTGAATTTAAACATTTTCATTACTAAATCACGTTATTTACTAACTTTGTTCCGTTTGTGTACACTTTTCAGAGTTGTTTATTTAGAATGCAGTTATGTAGATGGGTCATGTCATCTCGAGTAGTAAATATAACAATCAAATAATAGTCTTACAGAATCCAATAATAGTCTATTACTGTTACACAGTATTTTTATACTGCTTTATAAGTGAAAAATGTTAAATATGAAGAAATATGTAATTTTTATGTTTGTGTGAATAAAAGTATAGGTAGGTAGTAACACCAATTATGCTCAAATGTATTATTACTATGTAATTTAGAATGTTGTGTGACTATATAGAATGTTCCATAATATATTTCACATGTTAAAGCAATAACACTTCTTGAAACTTAATATTTATCATTAAACAATGGCTAAATTATACATTTGATTTTTAAAAAAATAGCAACAAAAATTAGTTAATACTTTCAATCTCTTTCGCATTTCTGCAATTAAATAACGCCTGACAACAATCAGAATCTTTAAAGAAAACCCAGATCGAGTTAATACTTGTTAAGCTTAAAACTCACTTCGATTTGAAATTATACATGAGACAATATATTAAGCACACACCTTCAATTTGTACATGGAAGTAAGCTGAAGATGGAATTTGATGATTTTACTTATAAATACACTTTGTTCCACATTCTCATTTCAAAATTTATTTCATTTATAAATTTTATATAAAAGTGAATATTAATTATAGTAGATTTGTAACAACAACGATCGCTAAGGTATGAAAGTTCTTTACACGTTGACAAAGTAGGATTATATTAATTATAATCCTCATAAGATATTTACGTTAAGTCTGTTATATTTTAAACACCACATTAGAGACTAAATATAAATGTAGTATTAAAAGTATAATACACCCAGCATGGATAGGTGGTTAAGGCAGTCGACTCGTAATCCGCGGATTCGAATCCCCATCACACCAAACATGCTCGCCCTTTCAGCGGTGGGGTCGTTATAATATGACGGTCAATCCCACTATTCGTTGGTAAAAGAGTAGCCCAAGAGTTAGCGGTGTGTGGTGATGACTGTTTGCCTTCCCTCTAGTCTTACACTCCTAAATTAGGGACGGCTAACGTAGATAGCTCTCGTGTAGCTTTGCGCGAAATTCGAACCAAACCTAACATAACTGTCTTATGACACTTATGCCTGTGTCATTGAATTCCGCCTAGCCTGAAGAGCTCTGGTTTCAGCGAAACGCATCGTGAATGAATATGAAGAACAGTGTGATTGAAATATTAAATTACACCCATCTTAGTCTTGAAAATCACCAAGGTAGAAGATTAAGAATGTAGTGTTTAAAATATAATAGGCCTAACATAAATGTCTTATGACTAGTATAATTAATATGTTTTGTAACAATTTTGTTGTGTGTTCCTACTTTTTTATCAGATTTTTGTTACCTATTCAGACGTTATTAATGTTGTTGAAAGACATTAAATTCCAAAACTGAAAGCAACTATTTTAACATATTAATATTATACACTTTACTTATTCATTTCCCTCATTTTATTTTTTCGATAAGACAATTAATTTTTCTTAAAATTTAATGGAATTATAACATTAATTTTCATGTAATAATGTATTAGGAAACGAAAATTATTAATATCTCAACGTTTGATGCTAAAAGTGCTAATCTATATGTATCATAAGTTGCTTACAGGACACACAAATACTTAATCAATTTAAACTACTAATATTTACGTCTTGGCTTTGTAATACCGGATCACAGGGAGGTAAGAAGCAGGTTGCTGATTTGGGTGCAAATAATTCTATTATAATAGTTCGCTAAATAAACACCTGCACTTCATTTCAATTATTAATAATGTTACTTATGATTGATCTTAAAAATACAATTTGAAAAATTAAAATGAAAAGCGTTTAGTAGAAAACGTATTGGTCTTTTATGGTTTATGGACAGTGAGTGTGCTTGTGAAAATGTTTTCAGTCTCTAGCTCATTTAATCGGTTAAACTTGTAGACCAAAGTTCAGCATTGTTTAAAATACTTATACGCGACAGTACGTGTATTAAATTGATTTTATATTGTTTATTATTCATGTAAGCAATAATAAAACTATTGTTTTAGTACACTGTTTCATGTGCTTGTTTAACTCTAAAACTATTTTTGAAATAAAAAAAAACACTGTATTTCTAATATTGGTAGCATTGTTATTATATCCTCATTAATCATTCATTATTTCGGTCTTTAATTTGCCATCAGTACTTCTGCTGAGAAGCTAATTAAGTATTGCTCAGCTTAGAATGAATTAATAAAATTAACAAGGTTTCTTAAATTAATAAGTGGTACAATATACTGAATAATTAAATGTAATTTCAATCATATATATCGTTCGTTATGGTGTCAAACCCTTTCTGAAGCTTACAAAACATGATAACAATATTTGTCGTGAGACAAGGGTCCGGTTACGGTGGACCTTGGTTGGTATATTATCGTTATACATACTTCTAATTCTTTAAATTCCACACTATTATAAGCCCAATACTAATGTTTTATGATAAATATAATAAATTATAATTATGCTTCGACAGCTTGGAAAAGACATTCACATCATAACAATTGTTCTTGTAACAAATTGATCATACAGATAGTTTTGACCACTACACTGTCGTCTCCAAGTCAATCTGATGGCTTTTGGATTGAGAGAAATGTATAGTTGCCAATGGATATGGTAGGCATGGTGTGATTAGAGTTCGATTATTATCATCATCTGCTTGCAGCTGCTCCACCCAGAAGATTAGCTGTCAGCACTCATCACGTTTGTCTGTCCTGTGCCTTTCACACACAATCATTGTTGCAACCAATCTGTGGCATCTATAATCCATTTTATCTGCAGACGACTTTTCTTTCTAAAGCTTGCCACCTCGCAAGCTATCGAAGTTATCTATATCTTATTTGTTCTAATAATGTGTCCAAATTACTTGAACTTTCATTTTGGATGTATGATTTTAGTGTACCCTATATTTTAGCCATTTCCAATATTTCCTAATTTATTTTACACTCTCTAAGTACACTGTAACATATTTATTGTTGTACATTTGCTTTAGTTCCTATGCTTGTTTCAGTGTAGTTTTATTTTTTGATGTAACGTATATTGTTGACTATGTAATACGCAAGTTCCACCTGTTCTCAAAATTTGTAGAACGTTCTTGAATGTAAAGGTTAACAATACTTGTTTGACGAAAGCACGTTAGAACACTGTCGAAATTTCTAAAAAATCGTGTGATTCCTATAAAAAGCTGCTAACCGAGCGTCTCTTAGAAAAGGAAAATATTACTAGGTAGCTACAGTCAGTGTGATATAGGCCTGGGAAGCTGTAATGGTGATTAACATCTATTAATCGGAAAACTACGAAACTGGATCAGCAACGTTTATAGATTTTGAATATTACAAACCGTTTAAGTACAGTGAATAACTTTGGATGTTAGCATTTCTACAAAAATTAGATATATTTATTGGTAAGGAGCAAACTTGTAGCAGTGTGGGACCAATCAAGCCTAGTTAACTTAAGTGAAGTGCAACAGTATCAACTCAGAATTAATTTATTCTTGGTGGACTTGTATCTTACATAAAATATTCTGTTGTAGACTAGACATAAGAATCAGTATTGTCTATAAGATTGTAAAACTCTTTTATATAAACCATCATTTCTAATAACTGTTAATAATAACCGTTATTATAAATTGTATCGTTTTTAATGTTTGTTATTAAAATATTTTTGCGTTAAAAAATAGAATTGTATGTATCAATCTTGTTAGCAAATAACATAAATTAGATACATATCAACACTTTATTAACTTCTAAATTTAAATTCAAATTTCCGGTTATTTGAAATGCTAATATCAATTCTTCAGTTAGTGTCCAAGTTTCTGTAGCATACAGGAAAATTGATAATATGTCAGAATTTATACGCGTCTTCTTTTTATCTAACCTAATGTTTTTGTGATTAATACATTTGTTATATGGATGAAATTTGCTATTGTGATTTTTATCCATCTCTTGACATCAACTTCACATTTACTATCTTCACTTTTTAGTTGCCCTAAGTAGACAAGCTTGTCCATTTGATATGTTCTCTCTAATTTATTATTTTACATCTTTTCTCACAACCATGATTTTTGTCTTCTTTATATTAATGCTCATCTCGTACCCTAAACTTTTAGTTCACTAAGTCATTATTCTTTCTAATGCTTTTTTTTTTACTCTGTCAGTTGCACTCTATCGTTAGCTTACCTCAGTGACACTTCAGCAACCACAGTTATTATTTCTGGGAGCTAGCTCTTCATTGACTATCTTTGCGTCCGGTCTCAGGCTGTTCACAGATGACTGGCTATTCATTCTATTAGGCGTCAAGACTGCCTAAATGTGTCACACGCCTTGCTGTCATCTGCCTTCAATGCCCTTATACCTCTAACTAATTGGGATCGTCCATCTTCTTTGCGGTATCCAGTCTTCATGCACTTAGGGGTTGACGTCCATAAACAGTCACGCCCTCGAATCGGTTCCTCTCAAGTAGTTTTGCACCCTGTCAAGCGGAGATACCGGATTATAGTCGTTGGTATACACAACCAACAACTTAGAGCTATAAGTAAAGGTTGAAGAGTTATTCCACCACACTTATATTAACAGAAGCATGTGACGTATAGATCAATTAAAGGTCCTAGCTGTCACAAAACATCCCCCATATATAAATAGTGTACATACTATATACACTGATTTTTGAAAATTACGAATGAGTTAGATAACGAATGCAGGGTTAAAAATAAAATAGGTCCAACACTAATGTCTTATGTCAAATATAATTTGGTATGTATCGCTCGGTTTGTTTTAGTGTGAAGGTTAGAGTCAGTCTAAATAATATCATTCAAAATACGCTTAGGAAATATTTTATAACTAAGACGCAAACTATCAGGATTTGAATAATGTCTAAGAAAAAAGATTAAGTTGAATATTTTTAAACTGTTCTATTTATTTCTATATTAATGTAAGAAGTTGAGAAAAACTACACACTTTGTCCAAAATATGTAGACATCTGTGTATTTTGCTCCTGAATTGTCTGATATATAGACATATGTATATATATATATACCTTTAATTATTTAAGCACCGTTCGCTGAATCAGTGTTGCAAACGTTATGTGTTGCAACACGTTTTCAAAGAAAATAAAACAAGTGGTGTTTGAATGTAGAAAGAAAACTCATTATTTAAGACTTTCAAAGACCAAAAACCTGTGAAATAATAAATTACTCAATATAAACACGATCAAGCCTTATATAAAGCACTTGATTTTGTTCTAAAATTATGGAGCTGATAAGTGTGTAGGCTTGATGGAATTTCTTTATAATCGCATTAATAAAAAGTACTTGTACAAAAAAGTGTAAGCAGTGATTGTTATATTAGTGTATATACTGTAACATAACCCTGAGGCAACACTTACTTAGGAAAAATAAAAGGATATTGATAAAAAGTCATCCTGTTGTACATGTAAATAATAAATAGATAAGTAAATAACAAAATTGTTACTGTAATGGTAAAAGTTAAATGACATTTTTATCAGAATGACAAAATATAAAAAAATACTCTCCAAAAACTATTTCGAAATAAATTTGTAAAAAAAATTACAAAACACAGTATTTGCATGTCGTATGCACCTAACGTTTATAAAATCAGAACAAAATAGAACAGAAATAACTAATATGTACTTAGGTAATGGGTTATAATTGGCTTCAGTTATCTAAATCAACAAAAGAAACAACATTTGAGTTTCACAGCGCCATGACCTTCAGATGAAAACAACAAAAAGATAACGCAAAATTTCAGTAACCAGTAGAGGCCGTCCCTAATTTATCAGTATAAGACTAGAGGGAAGGCAGCTAGTCATCACCACCCACCGCCAACTCTTGGGCTACTCTTTTACCAACGAATAGTGGGATTGACCGTCACATTATAACGCCCCCACGGCTGAAAGGGCGAGCATGTTTGGCGCAACGGGGATGCAAACCCGTGACCCTCGGATTACGAGTCGAACGCCTTAACCCACCTGGCCATGTCATGTGTCTTATATTGTTCTTATTAAACGTACTCTGCATTACGATGTCAGAACATGTTTCTTACAAGAGCTAGTAAATATTCCATCAATATTGCTTTACAACGTACATGGCTATCTTATTCAGACCTCTGACCAAACCAATTCCTGGCAAATGTCACTTATCAGTGAGTTACATATCTAACATCCACATGAGTTCTTCAACTATTACTTGATTATTATGAAGACAGACCTCGGGTGCAATGTAAAAGTGGGAATAATACTGTTACATATACTTTAAACATGTAACTAATATCAAGCAGTGACCAAAACTTCTAACGTCGAAAGTATGTTCACATACCAAACCTACCTTCTGATATAAGTTTAAAATAATGTGGATATACAAGTAAAATCACGTCTGACTTCACAAAAAAATCCAAAGATATATCTGTGAAGCTCTCATGAAATTATAACACGACAATCTTGTTCAGATATAATACTGAGTTAAACTTCTCAATACTCAAGACCAAATTAGTTAGTGGCCTAAAATGCTTTACTTTCGTGCCTAAAATGTTTTACTCTCGTATAAATCACATTTACGCGCATAATTAGATATACAAAATCTGGCTAAAATATGTAACAGAAACACACAGACTTGCGAATCCATCATAGAATAATAATTAAACAACGAGTATTTATGGTATATGACGCTACTGTTTAGAAGCTCCGCTAATTTCAATGGTACCTAATATCACCAGTGGTCACAATTGTCTTATGCGTGTAAGAAATCAAACCAGAACCAACTTCAAAAAATAGAATTATTCCAAATAAATAACATTGCAAAAATAAAAGTAAACACAGAAAAAATTAATAGAAACGACTTATTCTGTTTATGAATTTTCACTCAGATAACATTTTTTGGTGTTATAAGCAAAATGCACTTATAAGCACAAAGTGCAATGTAATAAATTCACAAGAAATGACAGCAGAATTATTTTTGCCATTATGATATAGTAATAAGTTCAAATCGTTATGTTAATCTTGGTAGTATTGCTATCTAGGGGTAATGAAAACCTACTACATCAGATAAACCAATATACTGAAATGGCATATGTGTCACTTGACTTGTAAAATCTAGGTTAACTTTATTAATAAGAAAGAGTCTTACTGCATTTCGGGGAAGATTCATAGAGATCAATCAGACAACGAAGCATAATCATGTTTAATGGTGCAATACTTTGTCATGCTGACTTATGCGAAATACCACAAGTACTTATAAGAAGATGTCCACCAGCATTCACCACAAAACGTAAACTGGTGGCTCAGAAAGCACGGTTTTAAAGTCCTTTTAATTTATTTGTCATAATACCTTGTCATTATGAACTTAATCAATTCTAACTTCATTATGATTTTCATCCAAGAATCTCAGTTGTGAGTTCCAAAATCTACTTCACACGAATTCCACCGCAACTCGCTAGATTGAGCGATTATTTCAAAACATTTTGTGAACATTTCACCACTACGTACATGTTGCTTAATAGCTCAAAAAGTAAAAATTGCAATATCATTTTATCTGTTGATATTTCATCAAATCAACTGTCTTAACTGTGAAATGATCAAGTGGTTATGACATATGTTACTGCAAATGTATTATCGGAATCCGTTATTACCATTAACAGTTGAATCAAAGAGTAACTTTTCCTTGCAGTTTCAACCAACAAGCTAAATTTCCTTTACTTCGACGGCCTGGCATGGCCAAGCGCGTAAGGCGTGCGACTCGTAATTCGCGGGTTCGCACCCGCGTCACGTTAAACATGCTCACCCTCCCAACCGTGGGGGCGTATAATGTGACGGTCAATCCCACTATTCGTTGGTAAAAGAGTAGCCCAAGAGTTGGCGTTGGGTGGTGATGACTAGCTGCCTTCCCTCTAGTCTTACACTGCTAAACTAGGGACGGCTAGCACAGATAGCCCTCGAGTAGCTTTGTGCGAAATTCCAAAACAAACAAACAAATCCTTTACTTCGTGTCTGGTGAGTTTTCGTAGTCTACTACTCTAGTAGTATACGACTCACTAAACAAATCGAGTGATTATCGAAAAAATATCTTATTAGAATGGATAAATGGCACATATATATGAGATCTTTCTAAGTATATGACCAAAATAATAAAATGTGCTACTTGTTGTGTTGAATATGAAAGAAAATTCATGTCTGAAGCTTATGAAATGTAGCGCTACCTATTGAATATCATCAAAAACAAAATCCATAAAATTGTCACACGTTGGATATTCAAGATTCAACTAATTCGAAATATGACTATGATATGTGCAACAATCATTTCTTTACAAAACAATATAATATCTATATAAAACTCAAAATCTCTCTGTTTCTTTCTTTGTGCAAAACGAATTTTTTTCGTTGATGTACGCATCAATTGTCAGCTAGACAAACCATTAATTTTATCTTTAACATATACATTACACGAATAAATTTTACGTAAACCTGACATTTTTTGGGGAAATTTGAGTTAAAATATAACTTAGAATACAGCATTATAGGTCTATTCAGTTATAGATAATTAATTATACACCTACTAATATATCATACATTTAATCTCACACACAAAAGAAATGAATGCAGAATTAGCATGTTGTGTGCTAATCATTATAATTTATACGAGTAAAATTTATGTACATCGAATCATTTTGATGTAATAAGTTGTGTATGATTGAATAACAAAATCCAAACACTTTTTTGTGCAGTATTTCAAAGAAAAATATAATTTTCTAAAGAAAATGTCACTCTTTTATTTATTTTCCAATGAAATGTGAATATAATGATAAGTAATTTCTAATACATACAGCTACCATTTTGGAGCGTTTCTGTTATTATTAAAAATATCTCGCTCGTAAATATTTCTCAATAAGACAGAAATTAAGGGTCGTAAAACCTTTCATTTGTGGATTTTTCAACCAGCTGAAGCATAGCAGATAGGCAGGAATGGTCAGCATCTTGTCTAATCATAAAAGTGGACAACCGCTCCTCTAAGTGCATTTCTTCATCTTACTCTGATCCTTCTTGAACAGTCAGATATGTACTTGTTCTTTATATCAGGTCATTCCATAAATAATATCCGAAAATTTAATACAGAAAGTGCATCATCATTTCTGTTTTTGTAGATGACTAAAATATGTAGTAGGGCGTGCATAAAAAATGTTCAGACAAATAAAAGAAACTAACCCAACTCAAATTTTTCAAATCATTAATCAAATAAACTCTTATGATGATGGATGTGTCTGAGGAGCCCATTAGGCATATAATGTTTTATGAGTTTAAAAAGGCAACAGTGCACTTTATGGTGCGGAGTTTTTCAATGAAAGAAAATGTCGAAGGTGGTTTCAGAAGTTCAAATCAGGTGACTACAGCTTAAGTGATGTGCCTCGTTCAGGTTGTCCTGTTAAATTTAATGATGGCTAGCTGCTGACTGCACTTGACGAAGATTGTGCTGTAACAGTTGAAGAACTAGCACAGAAGCTTAATTCAACCAATTCAACAGTTCACCATCTTCTCTGCACTATTGTGAACGTAACTCACCATTTTGGACAGGTTAATGACTAGAGGTGTAAAATGGATATATTATAAAAATGTTAAGCGTCGCAAACAATGGCTCAGTGCAGGTAAGCTGGCTAAATCACAGATCAAGATGGACTTTCACCCTAGGAAAGTCTTTTTAAGCGTTTGATGGGATATTATTAGTATGATCCTCTTTGAGTTGCTGCAACTCAATGTAACGATTACTTCAGACTTGTATTGTCAACAATTAGAGCGCTTGAACGTGGAACTGAAAGAAAAGAGACTTGCTTTGATCAATCGTAAAGGTGTTGTGTTACACCAGGATAATGCACGGTCCCATAAAGCAAGGATCACATCTGCAAAGATTGAAGAGCTAGGCTGGGAAAAAACTTCTACATCTTCCTTATTCTCCAGACCTTGGCTCATCTGATTATCATTAACTCCAAAGTTTGCAGTACAAGCTTGATGGAGAAAGAGCTTGGAAAACATGGAGACGTCAAAACTACCCTTTCTACATTCTTTTCCTCCAAACCCAAGAATTTTATAGAAGTTGCATTCAAAAGCTTGTGAATCGTTGACATGAAGTAATTAATAATAATGGAACATACATTACTGATTAAATAAGATTAAATGCGTCTAAAATCCTTTCTCTTTTTCTGAACCTAAAATCGGACATTACTTAAGGGATGACATGATACGTTGAGAAGAAATAATACTCTTAGTTTCATAATGAAGTTCTTCATCCATGTCTGATTTAAAATGTAAACTAGCTTCAACAGGTTCATTAGTGATGCATTTTTAGTTAACTAAACAATACAATCAGTTTAAAAAACTGATATCAAAAAATTGTTATTTTTAGCTTTTTTTAATTAAATAGTATAGTAGTGCTTGATTGTATAATTAGTAAATTGTGTATTAACGAACTCACCAAAGGGCAGCTTTATATGAAGTTAAAGTGAATAAAGATTTTGTAATTATATATTTAAAAGTAGCATATATTTCTGTAACTGAAAAAAATATGTTTTGCACAATATAAATAAAACAATGGAGTTATGATTTTTTCATTCATTTCTCTAATCATTTTGCGCATGTATTACAAACTTGACTAGCATCATTAAAATAACTGAAAATTCAAAATTGTTTGTTTGTTTTTTCATTTCGCGCAAACCTACACTAGAGATATCTGCGCTAGCCGTCCCTAATTTACTAGTGTAAGACTAGAGGGAAGGCATCTAGTCATCACCACCAACCGCCAACTCTTGGGTTACTATTTTACCAACGAATAGTAGGATTGATCGTACATTATAACGCCCCCACGGCTAAAAGGGCGAGCATGTTTGGTGTGACGACAATTAGAACCCGCGATTCTCAGATTACAAGTCGAGTGCCTTACCACCTGGCCATGCCGGCCCAAATTTAAAATGTGCTAAAATTTAAAATGTAATATATCAATAATTCAAGAGTGACTTAGATTTATTCCACTAGATCTGCCAGTTTAATCACTAACCACTCATAGTAGATGCTGTGAGTACGTTGTTCTTCTACAAACCATACAGAACGTAATGTTATAATCTAAAATTTCAAGACAGTATTAATGTGTAAGAAATCTATGCAAGATAACCATTGCAGACGTTTTGGTTTATGCATGAAAGAGCTCCTCTAAAACCGCAAAACGTTATGAATTTCCAATATGTGTTATATGTTGTATTTCAAAAGAATGTTCTATAGTAAATCGTAAAGTATTGCTGTTTCAAAGAGTTTCAATAATAGTAGTGTGATTGTCATTAATAAGTCATTCAACAGAAAGGAAATCATTTATCATATTTAATTATTATAAAATGAATTACCGAGACGTTCATTAAACCAAATGTTAAAGTTGGAGAATACAAAATTAAGCTATAAACGTAGAGAGTTAGAATATGAATATGATTAATTCATAAAGTCAAACATTATGCCTAGTGAAACATGTATTTATCTACTGATAAAGTAAAACGCTATCTTGATATAAAAGACTGTTTAGTATAGATGGTAATAAATAGTTTATGATTACTTAATTTTGGTGTTATAAGAGTTAAAAGCAGAATATTATTGGAAGTTGTGTTTACAAAATCTTGATATCCAGAATATAGCGAAAAGGTGAATTAGTACCAACATATAGATAGTATGAGGTAAGCTGGAAGCGTGAGCTTGAGCTTGGTTTGAATTTTGCGCAAAGCTACACGAGGGCTATCTGTGCTAGCCGTCCCTAATTTAGCAGTGTAAGACTAGAGGGAAGGCAGCTTGTCATCACCACCCACCGCCAACTCTTGATCTACTCTTTTACCAACGAATAGTGGGATTGATCGTAATTTATAATGCTCCAAGGCTGAGCATGTTTGGTGATACGGGGATTCGAACCAGCGACCCTCAGATTACGAGTCGAGCGCCCTAACCACCTTGCCAGACAGAAAAAAAGACAACACCACGAAAGAGCAAAGTCACGGCCAAGTTAACTATGATAAAAGTTAGAGGCCTAACGTTTAATATGTTAGAGTAAGACTGACAATAGAAAATAAGATAAGAATAATAATTTATTCTGCCAAAGCATTATTCTAAAACTGAGAATATTTTGAAGACCAAACCGTTGGCGGAAGAAGAGTGTGCGACTGCAGTAATTAGGACCAAAATTGTAAGTGGATTATACACCGAATGCTGGTGCGATAGAAATAGAAAAAAGTAGTTCGACTTGTCAAATGAAATTCTAAAATAAATGAACAGAACATAAGTGACTACAAGAAGAAAACCATACAGTATTTACAATATCGCTCCGATTTCTATATTGTTAAGAATTTGTTGTACATACGTCTGACTAGTTCGAATACACATATATATATATATTATTTTGAAAACAAGTGGAGAATGTGCCGTTCGTCTGTGTTCGAAATTATCTCCAACACGTCAGAAAACACATACTGTAGAAGAATCGTAAGTCCAACAACAACACAGTATATATTTATATCATTAAGAAGTGGAAATAGTAGACTTTAATTGACAATTGGCAAACAAAACCTTAATATCTGACAAGCAGTAAAACTGTCTGTTAAATTATTGCTTGTGATATTAAATAATTATGTTAACACGAAAAATTCGTCCTTTCCATGACAAATAATTGTACAAAAAGTATGTTATTGAAGCAAGGTAAAATACTGAAGTGAAAAAAACAATATTATTAAAGAAATATTAGATTTAATTTCAGTTATATTTATAAATCAAAACAATAAATGTGATAGAGATTAGAATCTTTTTAGAATAGAAATTGTAAAAATATGTCATGGGATCAAAACGATAAAATTGACTGTAATGACGAACCCCCCACTACTACAGCGGTAATTTTACGGATTTGCATCGCTAAAATCAGGGGTTCAATTCTCTTCGGTGGGCTCAGCAGATAGCTCGATGTGTCTTTGCTATAAAAAAAACACAAACAAATACAACCGGAGTGTAATGACAAAATTAAATAACTCATGAGCTACTTAAAGAGACTAAAATTTACAAACACGAAAAAGAAAAAGGTAGCAAAGACAAATTGTCACTTCAAAATTAAGGAGAGCTGACGCAAATAGCACCTGTCTTGTTTTATTACTTTTGTAAATGTCAGAAAAGTTTGAATAACTTGTTATTTTAAAATAAATTTTATTTTAAAGGCTTCCGTAGCTTAGTTTTATATTTAAAAAACTTTATATGTAACTTCCACACAGTATCTATCTATCTATATATTTATATAATAGCGAAAGTACTCGGCTTCGCTCGGGTTATTAGCTTGATAGTGTGTGTATTCTGAACCCATTTTAACACGAAAGTATAACGTATATTCTTAACAAGCTAAGCACATGTCATAAAAGTCATTGTTGGAATGCATTGTTACCAAAACGCACTAGATTTTCTTTGTATGTTGTTATATAATGAACCTCTTATTTTATATGTGGTTTTGGCCTGGCATGGCCAAGTGGTTAAGGCACTCGACTCGTAATCTGAGTGTCGTGAGCTCGAATCTCCGTCCCACCAAACATACTCGTCATTTTAGCCGTAAGGGCGTTATAATGTATGGGCAATCCCGCCATTAGTTAATAAAATAGTAGCCCAAGAGTTGGCGGTGGGTGGTGATGACTAGTTGCCTTCCCTCTAGTCTTACACTGCTAAATTAGGGACGGCTAGCGCAGATAGCTCTAGTGTAGGCTTGCACGAAATTAAAAAAAAAAACACAAAAACTATGTGGTTCTTGCTAGCTTGTCTCATTAAAAAGATGCGTACGCGCATACACGTACGCACGTGTATAAGTAACAATATTCAGTTTTATACTCTCACGGTCCATTCAGTATGGGTGCAAATTTCAGATTTCTAGATTCTTTTCTCTTCAAGTTATAGCAGTTACACACACAGAGAGAGAAAACACACACATGCTCTTTTATTATTATAGACGTATGTATGTGTATACATTATTATAGACGTATGTATGTGTATACATTATTATAGACGTATGTATGTGTTTGTTCTTTAGTCCTCTTTTATTGATGTTTTAGTTACTTAAAATTTATACCAAACATTTGATGTGTTTATATGCACTGTTATTACTCTAGATAAAGTTTTATATATATATATATACACATATATTTGACAATATAGTGTAGATTACAGTTAGGTTACGTACACAATTGTAACACAAAACAGACGCCCTACACTGTTCCATTGATGCAGCAGTAACTATGGGAGTGTACAACCCTACATATTGAGGTTTGTGCATATGGAAAACACAACACGAAACGTCTATTGTTTATGTTTGCGGTTAAGAATAAAACAACACAATATTCGCCTTACTACTTTCTATCTTGCTACTCTTTGAGTTTATTACACAAACTATTCAGTTAGTGTTATTTATAGATTAGCTCGAATATATATATATATATATATATTTTGAAAACAAGTAGAGAGTGTTCTGTTTGTTTATCTTTGAAATTATCGCCATTACATTAGAGAACCTACTGTAGAAGAATCCTAAACCCGACAACAACAAGTGTGATGATTGTAACAAACATTTTTCATTTGATATAAAAATGGTAGTGTTTTTTCTGATTTTTTATTAATAAAAACACTGTAGCATTAATTACAGGAGACTTATTTTAAGCACATTTGCACAATGAGAGAGAGAGAGTGAAATTTCTTGAAGTAATACAGGATAGGTTTGATCATGTAGAAAAACAGGGAAGGAGGAACCACTTTACATTGATTGCCAACCTCTACTAAGGATATAGTTGCAAGTGTTCAAGTAATGGAGTAAGTTAAATATTAACAAAGTTTTAAAATGTAGATTGGACCAATAAATCATGTAAATAACACGTGTTTTGTTCAAAACTATACGATGTTTTTATCTCTTATGTTTTTACAAAATAATAATGGTAACTTTCCAGACTAAGCATTTTACAAAAATATTGTAGTAGTGTGTGTTTTCTTATTTGCAAAGCCACATTGGGCTTTCTGCTAAGTCCACCTAGGGAAATCAAACTCCTGATGTTAGCGTAGTAAATCCGTAGACTTACCGCTGTACCAGCGGTGGACTATTGTAATAGATCTCAATCAACAAAATTGTAAATAATTATATTAATATATTTTGTTAATGAAATTAATTAAGCCCTTAGGTGTTTCTACCTATACTGAGGATGACTTGAATCAATTGGTAAGTAAATTACCTTTTATTATAGTAACTGCAAAGTGGTGATTTTCATTATCATAATTTGGATCACACGTTTAATACTGACGAAAAGCAACTCAATAATATGATTAAATAAAAGTTGTAGTGTGTTATTAAATACAAAACTACACAAAGGACTATCTGGGTTCTACTCACCACGGGTATCGAAACCCTCTTTCTAGTAGTATTAATCCGCAGATATCCCGCTGTGGTACTGGGGGTCAACTAAATAAAAGATCTAGATTTACGATTCGATGAGTGATTCAAGCCCTGATTCTAATATTAAGTATTGATTAAATATATTTTTGGATATTTATTATACTATTAATATATATGTCTCACATTTCAGTCTATGCCATAAAGAATCTTAAAAAAAGAAATCAAACAGCGATCAAGTCTAAAAATAGCTCAAACACTATTTTGATAAGTATGTCCAAGAATATTCCCAAGAAGTCGGATTGTTGTTAATAATTAGATATTTATTTATAACGTATCTTATGAAAGCTTACAAATTTGAACACCGTCTATTTAATTTTAAGATACGGCGTTTTTGAATATAATTGTTACTCATTTGCAAATTTTTTAAACAAAATATATTATCTTAATAACGCAATGGTGTTGAAACGAATTAAAAATAATATTGTAGAATTACAGAACAGAGCTATTCTATTGAATATTCTATGGGTGTTTGGTTTTCAAGAAAATAAACAAATATTATTTAGGTAGTGGCATGTTTTTATGGAGGGATTCACCAATGGTGAATTTTTCTTGAACAATTCCAAAGTCAATGAATCTTGTTTTGTCAAATTTCTGTTGTTGTTGTTTGGTGTTTTGCCGTTATCTGCGCCAAACAAGCGGTAAAGAATAAAATAACAGTAAAAGTATTATAAAACTTGAACGGAAATTAAGTTCAAACAACAACAGTGATCCAGCGTGGAATAAAAACTTAAATAGAATTTAAAAGGCCAGTGGTCCTTAAAAAAATTAAAACATTTGTAAGGTGAACTTGTCACCATCGCCAATGACGCTGTCCAACGTCAGGGGTAAACCCTTGGTAAAAACATGTCTAAAATAGTGCTGTTGCTCACGGTCGTAACGACGGCACGACAGTGAAACGTGGGCATATTGTGACTTGAGTGTCACACAAATCACACACTGGTGCACCAGTCCAGGATAAAAGAAAATGTAGCCTAGTTTGTACAACTTCCTCCTTTCGATCCTTGTGGAAATAAGACGACCAAAGTCTAATAGAAGGTTTTACCTGGAAAAGCGTGTTATCACGTTGCTCATTCCAAGTCGACTGCCAACTGGCGCAGAGCCAAACCTTGAACACAAGGCCTTTAGTCTATGTATGGAACTGGCACGGCAGTGATAGCACCAGAGCAGACAGACTTAACTGCGGTGTCAATGAGCTCGTTCTCGCGAATACCAACGTGGCCCGGTATCCAGAAAATCTGGATAGAAGTAGATGTTAAAGAGAAATGGGCCAGTCGAATTCGAATATCGACAAGCATGAAGTGAAAACTAACGTGAAGTGATTCCAGAGCCAGTATAAATAGTACAGTTCTTATCCTGCATAGTTTCTACTTGATCCAGGGCATGAGAAATGGCATTGAATTCGAGAATTAACACAGAAACTGTAGAAGGAATCCTATGTTCAACTACCAAACCACAAAAACCATGGCAGAGTCTACAGAATCACCTGATTTCAAAACATTCAAGAATGGTTCAAATATGCTTGGCAAATAGAAGATGGTA
This sequence comes from Tachypleus tridentatus, assembly GCF_004210375.1. Taxonomy (NCBI): domain Eukaryota; kingdom Metazoa; phylum Arthropoda; class Merostomata; order Xiphosura; family Limulidae; genus Tachypleus; species Tachypleus tridentatus. The sequence goes on along the minus strand of NC_134833.1, from coordinate 45,198,669 downwards.
CTTCCAACACGTGAGTATATGCTTTCTTCGTATAATTCAAAGAAAGGTCACACTCGAGGAATTTAATGAGCCATGATGGGATGGGTTGACCAGTGAAGACAGCCACGTTACCAAATGACAGACCCAATTCAGCAAGCTGCACCAAAATAAACAATGGCAAACCATCTATTATGAAAAGTTTGTCCCATTGAGGAAAGAAAACACAACCTCAGGTGGAATGCCGTGGCAAGAAATAATGTTTGAAGCATACAGCAAAGGCCATTGCAAATGGAAGAGGTGCTGGGGAGGTTCATGAGACTCGATATACAAACTCTGGACTGGAGAAGTATGGAAAGTCCCCGTGAAGAGCCAAAGCCACAGTTGGTGAATGAAGTCCAACGTCCTTAAGCCCGAAGTTCTGGCATAGTTACAGACCAATAGCCTTGTTTTGATCGAATGAGGGCACGATAAATCTTTAGCATACGACATTGATCCACTCTCCAAGAGGTAGAAGGATGGAGGATGTTTATTTCCCTTGTGCCTTTGACACGGAGCTTTTTTATGTGTGGAATGAAAGTGTGGAAGTCGTCAACATATAGTCCATTCGCAACCATATGAGGAGTTGTCCAGTATGGCGTTAATCTTTATAATTAAAAGTGTGACACTCAAGACACAGCCCTAAGGAATCCCAAGTTCCTGTGGAAAAGACTGGAATGTGTCAAATTTATATAAATTTGGAATCACCACCTCATTAAAAACGTTTTGATAAAAATGTACAAGTTACCATGCAACCCATGTGAGTAGAGGTCTCACAAAATATCATACCTTCACGTAGTGTCACAAGCCTTCTCAAGGAAAAAACAGAAACAAGATGTCGTTTGAGAAAGACTTCCCTGATTGACGTTTGTAGTCAAATCAGGTGGTTCATGGTGGAGAACTGTAGTCGAAACCCACACTGGGTGGATAAGAGAACATTGTTTGGCTTGAGGAACCAAACAAGAGGAGCATTCGTTATCCTTTCTCAAGACCTTATAGAGACAACTCATCAAAGAAGTTGGACAGTAGATTGAAGAAGTCTTGGGATCCTCCCCTGGTTTGAAAAAAGGGAGAATACTAGTCTAACGCCAAGCGTCAGGAAAAGCATTCTCCTGCCAGATCCAGTTGAAAACAACCAGAAAAATAGCAAGAGAGGTACGAGAGAAATAGCACAACATATCGTAGTGAATATCATCAGGTCCGACTGATGTACTGCCAAACCAATGAAAAGCAAGTTTGAGTTTCACCAGTGTAAGGGAGCGATTATAGTCATAGAGACGATCAACACAAACGGAAAGATGAAATTTCTCTGCCCAAATCTTGATGGCTACGAAGGTGGAAAATTAAGCAAAAAGCACGAGAAAAGCTATTGCTGAGAATGCTGGTGATTCTCTGAGCATAAGCATCTTCCTGGTCATTGGAGAGCAAGATCGAAAGGGGGTGGAAGTATACTGTCCACTGACCTTCCGAATCTTGTCCCATGTGATTTTTGAACTAGTGATAGAAGAGATGCTGATTGTGAACTTAATCCAAGATTCCTTCTGGCTTTGACATCTTACCTGATGAGCATGTGCATGGGCCCACCAAAAAGCGATGCAGTTTAAAAGTGTGTGATACCTACATAAGGTATCCCATGCCCGTTTTTGAGCCTTTTGTGCATGTGGCAAGCAGGATTTCACCACGGACGAGGATACCATGGAAAATGTGCCGAGGTTTCAGGAATACAGTGAACAGAATCAAGTTCCAAGAGAGCAGTGAAAGACGACGAATTGGCCTGGTTCAGCCTCCTTCAAGGTATGTGGATCAGATGGCATTGACAACGGCTAGTCTCTCTCAAAATGATAGGAAAATGATCACAGCTTTGTGGGTAACTGTCAGCTCTCCAAGAAAAGTTAGAGAAAAGTGAAGGAGAGCAGACAGAGAGATTATTAGTAGTAAAAGATAGACTAGGTGCATGAAAATAAGTATAAGAACCAGTGTTGAAGAGAGAAATATTGTGATTCAAGAGCATACTCACATTTCTGTATAACTTGTCCAAATATTAGTAAATTCTAGCTGTTGGTATAGGGTATATTTTGTTTTTATCTTTATTCTTAATATAAGTCTCGAATATTCTGCAATATGTAAATTCGTGTATTTCGCCTATTCTAAAGATTGTTCTGTTATAAGATTGCTCTGATATGATCGATGACCATACATGTAGAATCTTAGTTACATTAGCATACTTTTCAATATCTGACTGATTGCTTTTTCTTTTTTCCAATGTGTATTTCACTACAATTGAAGGATATCATTGTGAGTACATGTGTTGTAAGATTACAAAGTCATTTTGAATTTGCTGGGATAATTCTAAGAATAACAAAAATAAAAAAATCTCAAATTTCTTTGAGTATGTAGCCATTCTTTCGATATAGATGAGAGGGAAATGGTGTTGAAAGCTGTTTTTGTTTTTAAAGAAACCTGAGACAAGGTTTTTAAGTACAGTAAAATGAATTGTCTATGCAACCGTAAGTTTCAAACTTGTTACTGAAACAGACTTATAATTTCATTCTTGGAGCATTGCATATTTCATTGCTCTCGAATGGAAAATTTTCATAATTTAATATATATACATTAACGGTTGATACTTGGGTAGTAAACGTTATGTATTAGTTTCATATACATTTTCTGCAATGGCATTGTTGTTGTGCAACCAGGTAATAAAGGCATTAATCGCATTTCATTTCCAGAATTCTGCCCCTAGCCTTTGTTCATGCTGTATCCTTCAATTCAAACTTATTCATAAGTAATTAGCTGAGAATCGGTTATATAAATACGCCAATGGCTGGATCTCTAGCGTATTCATAACAATAAACCACTAAGGTATTAGATGGTGAGTTCCATAATAAAATGAACAATAAGATTTCTTTAAAGATTTAAGCTAGGGTTTATTTTTGCGAGATATTCAAGAATGATAAATTTTGAAATATTTCGACAGCGTAGAACTGAAAGAAAATTTTTTGGTTAGGTAGCAACCAGTTTTGTTACGTTTCTCAGCTGGTTATATGATATTGCTGGGGTCTTCTTACAAGGTTTTGATTACTTGCTAGCTCTCTTTCCTCGTGTCTGATGTTTGGTTGTTAAGACTCGTATTGTCGTAACATCATTCAGACAAGGTATCTTAATTTCTCAGCTTCCTTTATAGATAGCCTTGTTTAATAATTTTTATGGAAGTATTGTATTTCACTGTGGATGTTTAGCTAGTGTTAGTAAGAGAGGCACGTACTGAAAAACGAAGACACGTTGCTCAATTTCAAACATTTCTGGATAATTTCTCTGAAACTAAATGGTTCAATTATCAAGTCACTTTGTTTTAAATAATGAAGCAAAATCGTCGAAACTATCGTTAGAATAATGTTCTGAGGCCATGATTCTGTCTGATAATTTATTTTTTTGAAATAAAATACTCAGCATGAAACTCAACATTCTTCTCGAAATCAAGATAAACGACATGAAAACTCAGTGTACGTGTTGAACTTGCTTTATAAGATGGTGGATGGTGAAAGAGTTGGTTCTTTAGAATGCCTACAATGTTTTGTAGATTCATTTTCTTCCTTCTGTACATTTGTGTTATGGAAGTTAAGGGCTTGTTGGCAATGTCTTGAAGATTTTCTCAATGCTAGAAGAAGGAGTAATTGGTTGAAACTCAAAATTTAGAATATCTGGCATAATTCTTAGATGTTAACAATTAGTAGAAACGTGTGTGATTTGTAAATATAGAAAGTGTTGCATTAGTTAACAGTTTAGATGCAGTAATGCTGGTCTATAATTAATCATTCAACTTTTTCTAAAGTAGATTTATAAAGAAAGTTCATCACGTACACTGAGTTTTCATGTCGTTTATCTTGATTTCGAGAAGAATGTCGAGTTTCATGCTGAGTATTTTATTTCAAAAAAATAAATTATCAGACAGAATCATGGCCTCAGCCGTCAATAACTTTAATTAGTCACTTTTAAGGTTGTTAGATCTTGTTATTGTCAATATCTGTATGCGTTTATTCTAAGTAATGGTTATTGGTCTCGGTTGATTTTGGTTTTATTTATCCATGTTCAGAGGTCTTGTTTCGCTTTTCGAATTTATAGTGTTGTGCAGAACCTAACACTGTGTGTGTGTTTTTTTTTTTTTTCATATAAGCGTTCTGTTGTTCAAGTTTTTAACTTTAACGGATTTCCCATGGAGTAGAAGATATGTTGTATTAACATGTTTTTTTTAGTCTTCGAATGATTGCTTTTCTGTTTTTCTGCAGTAGATTATCGTTTAATCGTTTTGCACAATATAATATTCGAACATGCTCCATAATAATATATGAAAAAGAAAATTTATTTTGTACTTAACATACTTATTTCGAAATGTAAGTAATTTTAGCATTATAAAATAATATACTGGAGTTGACAAATTATTTCATGATATAAGTTTAATACAGTATGTTTCGACAAAGTTTTAACATGGTCATAAAATATTATTGTGGGACAGTAATATGTCTGCATGCTCACAATGCTGAAAACCGACTTCAGATACCTGTGATGAGCAGAGCATAGATAGCCCATTGTGAAGCTTTGTCTTCAACTTCAAACAAACAATATATTATCTGTAACTCACATAAAACTTGATAATTCACAGTTATGTTTCTCATTGTGATTATCTCCAAAAAGGAAAAAAAAATGCTATCACATAAATCATAACAGAACAGTATTTTCGTAATTACGTTTTATTTTAAGAGATCTCATATCTGTATTTCTACTCAAGAGGAAAACATTTAAAATAATACAATATCAATTATCATTTATTTTTACCACACATTTTAAAAGAATAATTGTAATGTGGCTTCATTCGGACACCTTAGGTTAAGAATGAAAATCATCCATTTTTCAAGTTGTAAGAGGGAGTAGAAACCACTAGAAATACCACACATAATTCATAGTTCAACACCACAAGAAGTTTGAAGTTTTTCTTCTGATTTGCTACTCTCTATGGTTTCTGATTTGAAGCAGAACTCACTGAAACTGGTATAACTGACTAATAAGCCGTGAAGACAATAATAATTAGAGTTTCATATTTACTTTTATTTAACTTTTCACATTGAGAAAAAAATATTATTCAGCTTTAAAACTAACACAGACAATTCTGGGAATTATTAAGGCTTTTCTGATGAGTTTGATTATCGTCTTCTGAAACTAATACTCGTAGTTTTAGAGATTAATAAAGCTTCTGGCGTGTCTGATCATTTTTTTTATCAAGTGGGAAATTAATTCATTCATCTAGTAAGGTAAGCCAGCATGCACTTTAAGGCCTGAATTAGAAATCTCCATCTAGCGGTGTTTACTGGATTAAGAATTGTGTACTTTCAATTTGGTAAAAAAAAAATCCTCCTTCGACTATTTTCAAACTTCAGTCTTTTGAATAACTTTGTACATAGCCTCATGTTGTATTAATTAAAAGCTCATTTTTGTTATAAAAGGTAGATATAAGAGAGAACCCTTAGTTAATACAAATGTGATATCCATTTTTGATGTTTTTTCGGCTTTTGAGTATCAGAAATAGGTGTATCAAAAATTAAATTCAACATAGTTGTAAGAACTTATGTTGTTAGATAGTTTGAGACAATGGGTAGAATAATTTAAAATTTCTTATTTATTTCAAGTTGTTAGGAGTTTGTTGTAAACATATTTTTTAGGTAAATGCCTCCAATTAATGAAAAGCGCAGTTAATACCTATGTTAAACTACAGAAAACAAAAATACACAGAATTGTTCATACGAATATTAGAATTTTGTTGCTACATGATTTGATTATTATTACAGGTTGTTATTATTATTTATATTCAATTTTGTTAAAAATAACTAAACTATCCAAAGGTAAAAATTGCGTAAAACTACAAATTGACTACATGCCTTCTCAACTCTTGTGAAAGCACTTCAAATAAGCAAAACTTTTGCAATTTGTACAAAAAATATTTTTCCATGTTATTAGAATAGTTAAAATAAGTGATAGAATAGGCAACGTCGCATGAAACGTCGAGGGTGAGGAAGATATTAAATCAATTCCGCAGGCCGGAGGGCAGATGACATTAGCAGTTTCTAGAAGAAAATTGGAAAAAAAAGAGTCAAAGAAAACAACCTACAATGAAAATTATCCACATTTTCGTTAGTCATTCTATTAATATCACTTTTATTAGCTGAATCAGGTGTTCTTTCTGTCGTGAGTAAACGTTTTCAACATATTTGAATCAGCATTTCCTTTAAACAACACACATTTTTCCATAATAAAGCACACAAGTAATTAATCATTGTATAAGTTCAACTATAGTGAATGAATGAAAAAAATACGTTCTATTGACATCCTTTCAGAAAGTAAAAAAACATGCGAGATTAGAATAGAGGCAAAGTTATACGCTACTCAGAGCATTTGAACTCAAAATAATCAAAAACAAAGACTTTAATAGTTTTATTTATTACTTTTAGATGTATTAAATTATTTAAAGAAGTTGTTTATTTACACGAAAGTTAAGGGGTTTTCATGTAAAGATCTTATTATACAATTTAAAAGATTGCATTATTATAGGTCATATTTTGCATTTAAGCACTGTAAGGATGAATAATTACATATATATATGTATGTATGTATGTATATATGTATTTTAACAAGAGTAACGGAATAAATATTAAAGTTTCAAAAATTAACAAATATTTAAGCAAAAAAATATCTAATAATTGATTTTAGAACTACAATAAAAATCAAACAACATGCATTCATAGAATATGGTAGAAATGAATACAAATTGAAAAAATATCATGGTTAAAAACATTTGTCTTACCATATAGCTCTATTTTCTGTTGATGAGAACCTAGTTTGTTCAGAGCTTTACATATATATACGCCATATTGTCTTTTTTCAATGGATATGACCCGTAGAGTTGAATCAGTGAATTCATCAGCCGTGGCAAAGATAGAAATCCGATAATGCTGGTTGTCATTCAACTCTAGACCATCTTTAAGCCACACTATCGAAGGGGATGGGAATGCCTCTACATGACACTGGAGGTCCATGTCATACTGCAGTGCTTGCCCATAACGATGAGTGTCAATTGTTACGTATGGAGCAACTAATAACACACAATACAGTTTCTGATAAAAATTACCTGCAATTGTTAATAACTTCTTACCTGGGTTAATGATAGCGTTACTTATTAAATTTACATAGACTAGTATATAAAGCTGTGCCTTTGCGATGCATTTTAGTATACATCACCAACACGATTACACACTAGGATAATTTATTTCTAGTTTTTGTTACGCTGATATTCTGAATATTTTAATTTCTTATCTTATTATCTACATAAAAATAACTAAAGCAATCTCAAACTATATTGCTTAGCTTATCAACTACAAACGCATTCTTTATCTAATATCAGAATAAACGAGATATTTTTAACAACTAATAATATATATATATATATAGCTCTATATTAGAAAACCTGTTAATCGTCGACTTCTTTTACAACGAAAACATGGGTAATCTAATAAATCAGGTTAATTAATTATGACCTTAATAAATACCAAAAGTCGGAAGTTTAACTGGAAGCCTTGTCTTGATGATCCTCTACCTTACAAACCCGGTTCATTGGTCTGACAGTTTGATTTTGAATTTGGCGTAAAACTACACGAAGGCTATCTGTGCTAGCCGTCCTTAATTTAGCAATGTGAGACTAGAGGTAAAGCAGCTAGTCATCACCACCCACCGCCAACACGTGGACTACTCTTTTACCAACGAATAGTGGGATCGACTGAAACATTATAACGCCCCCACGGATGAAAGGGCGAGCATGTTTGATGTGACGGGGTTTCGAACCCGCGACCCTCACATTACGTGTCAAGTACCCTAACCACCTGACCATGCCAGGCCAAAAATGTACAACTACGAAGACACTATGCAAGTTATCATTTCAAAGCCGAAAACGAACGAAGCGACTGGGATTCGAACCCGCGACCCTGGTCATAACAAGAGAAACATTAGCGATATTGTTTGGGAGAATTAACACCATTCCTTACACATTTACAACATTTATTTTAAACTCTGTCCACCCGCTGGTACAGCGGTAAGTCTACGAATTTACAACACTAAAATAAGGGGTTTGATTTCCCTCGAGAGGCTCAACAGATAGTCCGATGTGGCTTTTCTATAACAAAATAGACACACACTTTAAACTCCGTTTATGACATATTTTTTTCAAATCACTGTCTCACGACGGTTATTTGACGTAATTTATCTTTCTGAAGTAATAATCTTCTTGTACAAAACAGAATTTGGAGATCACGTCGGAAGTGATCTAATAACAAAATTTAACTTTTTTTTCTTCTTTTTTACTTCTTGTTTCCGACTACCTATGTTTAGGATTATCAAAGTTATTACTATGAATTGGCCCGCCAATGCCAGGTGGGTTAAGGCGTTCGGCTCGTAATACGAGGGTCGCGGGTTCGAATCCCCGTCACACCAAACATGCTCGCCCTTTCAGCTGTGGGGAGTTGTGATGTAGCGATCAATCCCACTATTCGTTGATAAAATAGTAGCCCAAGAGTTGGCAGTGAGTGGTGATGACTAGCTGTCTTCCCTCTAGTCTTACACTGCTAAATTAAGGACGGCTAGCGCAGATAGCAATTGAGTAGCTTTGCGCGAAATTCAAAAACAAAACTAGCATAACAAATACTATGAGTTTAAACTAAGATACCCATTTCGTTATCTAAATAAGCCAGTAGGCTCAATATACTTCAGAACCACAAGTGAATTAGATTTCGACCTCAAAAAGCTAATGAGAATGTATGTTACTTAGAACTGCACTTTTTAATGTTTATGATAAAGGTATTTGATGTATTTTTATATGGAGTTCATATCACAAAGATATAAGCTAATCCTTATCGTTAAATTTAATTGTAACGATGAATAGCCTTAAAATATGTTTTGAAACAAAAGAGTTAACAGGTGTGTAGAACTATGTCTACAACCTACATTAATGTGTTTTTTCATTCCTAAATACTATTTAATAAAAGCATAAAATTATTACCAAAAAGTATGCAAAACACTAGAGGTAATATTTTGAGCTTTCACAATATTTCTGTTGGCTTTTATATCTCCAAAACATTCGATTTATTTTTGTTTTGAACATAATTCTTTACACAGCCAGATCCACAAATTATGATATTATTTTCAGTACAAGAAACTGATATATCTGCATTTCAAGTTTTCGTCTTATTAATCAAAGAATGTGTTATTATTATACAAATATATCGTTAAATTGAGCTAAAAACTATCACATAAAAAAGAAGTAAAACTTTTTTCACTTCGTTATACAATGGTGGATCGAAATCCTGCAGAACTATATTGCAGCACTTATTTGATATTTAAGTTTAATATTGTATCAAACTAAGAAAAGTAACTGCTTTGTTAATATAGCATTATTGTTCTCTTTCCGGGTAGCTTTGCTCCTCTAAATAATTCTTTCATTGCTTAAATTATATGATATTATAAGGCTAACATAACAAAACATACGTTTTAATAAACTTGTACAGGAATGCAAAAATAAAATCATCATTTTTTAAAATCATTCATATTTTATTTTTAACTATTTTATCATTAGATGTGTTCAGTGTACAATAATGAAAAACCCATAAAGAGAAAGATTAGATCGAACTTGTAAGATAAGTCTAAGATGCTCTGAATTTTGTATTGTAACTCAAATTTATTAAACAGGAGTGTGTTGTGCCTCCAAAACAACCCGCATGGCAAACTGTTTTATTAATAGGAGCGATAGTTCAGTAATTTTACATTTTCTGTAGCTGTGATTGTGTTAACCCAAACTACCACATATTTTTGTCGTAAGTGCTCTATTGTATTCTTATTTCACACACCATCGTTCAAGACAATACATCAAGAAAGGTATGAGATATAAAATTTCTAACATTGATTGAATTTCTTCCCATTTTTTTAAATACAACACAGAATGGGTCTGAGCCCAAAATGGCCAGGTGGGTTAAGGCGTTCGACTCGTAATCTGAGAGTCGCAGGTTCGAATCCCTGTCGCACCGAACACGCTCGCCCTTTCAGCCGTGAGGGCGTTATAATGTCACGGTCAATCCCACTATTCGTTGGTAAAAGAGTAGCCCAAGTAGCCCTCATGTAACTTTGCGCGAAATTCCAAAACAAAAGAATGGGTCTGAGTTTTTCAGTTGTAAACTTTTATCTCAAATATCGGTTATTTTTTCGCCAATTTGAAATTCAATTACAGTTCTGGACTAAGAAGGTCAAACCATTTCGATTGATGTATTAAACATGCCCATAGTCTCATAGATTAATTTACCTATTTCTGTCTACAGTAATTTCAGTTTTATGGTAGGCTCGTAGAAATATTTTAATAAAATCGAATCTGATATACGTGCACAACACGATTAGTATTGCTGACGTCCAAAAATATAGGTAACAAAGGCATCATAGATTAATATATTTTAATCCTGCCTAAATGACTTTCAAGTGTTGTTGTTTTTTTGCAAAGATCCCACAGAAAGGCTGTATGATTAAAAAACAACATTGATAGATGCATATAATCTATTATGCAATTAGATGTCAAATTTGGTCGCACTATAAGTCAAATGTGCAAGGTTATTCAGCAACGAGAACTCAATTTTGATCCAGATTTTTTGCGCACGCCCACGTAAAAACTCACTAACCTCCTTGTTTTTTTTAAATTTCGAGCAAAGCTATACGACAGATATCTACTCTAGCTGTCCTTAATTTAGCAGTGAAAGACTAAAGAGAAGTGAACTATTCATCACCACCCATCGTTAACTCTAGAACTAAATTTTTTACAAACGAATGATGAGATTTAAAATAACATTATAACACTTCCCCCTAACGGCGAGCATGTTTGATTGAATGTGACTCGAGTACCATATCCACCTCGTCACTAGCCTGAATTTTTACTACAGTTTCATCTAAGATTAGAAGTGCACTATTTTAGTTTTTCGTCATTCGCATTAAAAAGACATTTTAAGTAAGAGAGATTACCTTTAAACATTTTAAAGAATCTGGTTAATTGTATAAAGTATAGATCTGTTCAGAATAATAGAGCTGCCAGCCTAAGAATAATGTTTGTTACTATCGATGTCACTTTTTGTTTGTTGTCATATGTTGGTGTGTATTAAGAAAAAGTTATGATATCTAATAAAAAAAGGTGCTTCCAAAAATAACTGAACATGCGACTTAAATAAGTAAAACCATAATTGCCGGTTAAAATGATAGCTACATTGAAAATAATTTTATACCAAACGTTCATTCATTGGTCAGCTAAGCCAAGTATTTGTTTTGCCCACCATCGTGTCCCAAGTTGATAAAACAACAACAGCAAACAAACAAAACGTCAGCCTAGCTAGCTAATGAATAAGAAGTAGCGTATTTAGGTAGGAGCTAGAGGGGGCTCAGCCCCAGGGCCCATGGTCATAAAGAGGGCCCACTGACAATTTTATTCTAGGTAAAACTACATGGAATGTAGAGCCCACACAACCTTAAATCCGCCATTGTGAATAGATATTAATTATAAAATTCGTATCAATGGTATATGTGTAGCTACTAGTTTGGCAGCACCCCTAGTGAGTTTTCACACCTAAGATGTTTTTGATTCGATAAATTCAAGCTGTGTATATAATTTAACTTAACATTAACCAATAGACTGAAGATATATATAAGTACAGGAATGTCCGCAAATATTTAAGCTACATTACGATATCATAACTTGTATCAGTAGCCAAACATAGTATATGGATACTTGAATTGTTATTGACAATAAAGATAACATATAAATAAAAATGTGATTATCATTACTGTTTAAAAAAAAATGTGATTACCATTACTGTTTAAATAAAAATGTGACTACCATTACTGAAGCAAAATATTTTCATTTCGAATATTGAAGCAATTACATTATAAGGCTTAAGGTTAATACCTCGAATCGAAATAGTCATGTACTATATTTCGGTTAATATTAGGTTTGATTAAATAATAAACTTAAGCTACCTCATGTCCACACTGTTCGTATAATGTCTGTAATTAGGTTGTGTCTGCTAACATGTAGTTAAATAATGTAATATACCAATGAATAAAACTGGAGCCTTAAAGAAACAAGAAGGAATTCTCAATAGCCGCAGTATTTAAAATTATGTAAACTAGGATTAAACTAAATTAATCTACGAGACCTTCCCCTTCAGTTTACTTAATATATTTGTGTGCGCCACCAACACTAAGTGTGAGGCGCGTGTATACATTTGAACGGTTTTGATTTCCTGAGTCTCAAACTGTAATTAGATCTCAAACCGGTAAAGATATGACAGGGCTGTAAGCTAAAAGTTTATATTTGAGAAAAACAAAAAACTCAGACCCATTCTGTGATTATGAGCCAATGTGCTGCGACTAAAGATATTTAGACCCAATTAAAATTATATAAGAATATCATACGTAGAAATTTAAAGCAAATGCTATTTGTGAATGATTCGCAACAGCTTCTAAAGAGAATATATTTTGTGTATCCGTTATATAATTTGTACGTATAAAAAGATACAAAAAAGGAATACTTTGCTTGATAGAAATCTACTTACACTCAACTTCAACACCAATATTTCGACGGGCACCTCTACCAACACCATTATCAGCAACACAATAGTAAGTTCCGCGGTCTTCCTTTGTAATGCTATGAATAGTTAAAACATTTCCACGATAAACAGCGACACCTGATGGCAGAAGGTCATTGTTCTCTCTCCTCCATGAAATCTGCGGATCGGGATAGCCAGATGCATAACAATTTAACGAAATTGTAGCTCCGGTACTTGTGATACTGGATCGAGTGCTGTTGTCTGAAATAACTGGAGGAACTGGAAGGAGATTATTATAAGCTATTTGTAGAGGAAACGAAGATTTATGTAAAAACTACCATAACTACACTAAATTATAAAATACAAAGCCTGTAATTTTTGTACCTTTGATTTACGTCTTCTGATTTATCTATTTCTTTATCATATGATGTGTTAAAGATAACTCAACTGAGCTTATTCAGATACAACAAACACATGCTATGCAATGTTTAATTGTAATTCGATTGATATGTAATTAGTTGTTAACTACAATTTACATGTCGACAAATCGAGGTAAATGAAATTGTAATATTACCTGTTAAATAGGCTGACCTGATTAATCATATTTTTGTTAGTTTATTTTATTTATCTAGTACTTGTATTTCTTAATAAATTGTTTACTACTTTGTTTTATTTCTCCAAGAAGATTTAGCATGTTTCATGTTAGTAGCATAGATATTTATTTTCATGTCAAATTATGTAATAAGTAGAATCATATAAGTTACATTATGCCAGTATTTGTTGTGCTTCACTACAGTTCCCAGAAAATATAATGATTTTATAGTTCTATGACTTGTTTTATTCTTTTATTATATGATTTAAATCACAGATTTTTATGCTATGCTTCTACGCATGTAAACCACGAATAAAATCATTGTTATTTTATGATTGGTAAACTTACAACGAAATCTTCTTGCAAGAATTTTTAGTGCATTCATATTAAATCAAAATAAACTAGCATTGCCTTTGTTTATGCAGTGTAATCCTAGGTTCGATAGGTAGCATGTGTAACATTCCAAAAGACAACGAGAATGAAAAAGTATCTGAATAAGTAGAACCAATTTGTTTGTCATAGTTAAGCTCAAAGATACAGAATTGGCTATCTGTACTCTGCCCACTACGGGTATGGAAATCAGGTTTGTTTAGCGTTATAAGTCTGCAGATAAACCACTATGCCACTGGTGGTATAGAACCCAAATTAAAGATCATAGTTAACCGATAATATCGCATAAAAGCAATTTACTGGCTTATTAGTAGTAAGGTAAAACATATCCGGAGAAAAACACCAATGAGACATCACTTTCACCGTGGAAACTGAAAATGAGAATAGTGAACACGAATACAGAACCAACTCGCAAGTTGCAGTTATATCCGTAAACAATGAGATCCAAGAATAGCTCCTGACTGTAATAATTACACAAGAGAAAAATACCAAACGAGTGAACTCTGCCTACACAAAAACAGATTGTCATTCTGCAATATTCATATGGCAGTCTTTATACATGACCCCTAATATAAACCCATATATCTTAGTGAGCTTTTTTCAGATGTGCATCAGATATACATTGTCTCTTGCCACATACACGAGCTTAGCAAAATCAAGAGATTTGATATGCATAGATGGTCATTTTTAGTATTTATGAGATAACCTTTTATCTGAGGTTTACCTGTTTTAACTTAAATTTAAAATCAAAAATAAATATGTACATCTGTTATTTGCATACGAACATGTTTCATATAAACAGGCTCTACTTTGCATCTTATGCATTATGTGACTTTGCATAATAATAAAAAGACTGTATGTACATAGTTTACAGGACTACCACACATGACAAAACATACAGACACTACAAAAACAGAACAGAAAGATGCTAGTCAATGTTACAAAATTACAGGACTTTAACAGCACACCAGGTAACACAAAAACGAATACATTCTTTCACAATGAAATAATTCTAGAACAACAAATTAAATGAAAGTCGCAGTAATAAAATATAAATAAGAAAATCATCTATAATAATTATAATGATCACAATACTATAAAGTAATATTTTAGAAAGTTACAATAACATCATAAGAACAATATCAACATTATGACCAGAAAAACTCCTATGGTGGATCAGTGGTAAGTTTATCGGTTCATAACGCTAAAATTCGGGTTTTGCTTCTCTGTGATGGACACAGCAAATAGCCTAATGTGGCTTTGCTCTAAAACAAACAAGACCAGACAAAAACCTTCATCAATGCAATAATTACTGAAAACTAGTGTGAAAACTATTTAACCCAGATTAAACATGAAAGTAGGCTCTTAACATGATAAACCTTAAACTCCAGGTAAGTCATGGACACGTTAATGATAATAATAACAACAATTATAACACTTTAATATATATTATACACAAGCTCAACAAAACAGAAGTATTTATAAACTCTCTCTTTTATCAGTGTTTAATTTCTTACATATGTATGCACAACAAACAAGCAAACAATTATAATACACTTACATTGTCATTTCAGGTTCTTCAGGGTAATGCCGAGTATTTTGCAATACTAGTCATGCTCACGACAAGATTCCTTACTGCATGCACAACCATCATACGGGCAACATCTGTTAGCAATGGATTTTTCAGGCATTTAAAGATTAGCTTGGTCCTAATCTGTAAGTTGATCCTTTTAGTTTAATGCGACTTTACAGACCCTCTCCATCAGACCGTATCCGGTAATGTAAGTGCTATAGCACGATATTAGAGAAGTTTTTTGATGACTTTACTATACATCATAAATTGACCACTGAACGCTTTTTACAATTATTTTCTAGCCAGTTCTTGTTGTTTTGATACTGGTAAATGGCTTTGATGGTATCTATGAGATATGATCTGGTTGTCGCCGTTGTCCTTTATGTAATAGTGCCAAAGACTTTACTGAGATTTCTAAACTGTAGTTCTGCCCAAAAGATTACTCGAAGGATCAGTTCTGTAACCATACAGTATAGAGTGACGGTTCAATGGTGGTGGTTAAAATGTGAATGAGTTTTTGATGAGCTCCTCTTCTTCGATTAATTTTCTGTCAGATTTGAGAGTTTTATGGTTGCTCTCCTTTAGAATTAGATGGTATTATTCTTCCGAATATGGAAATGGCAGTTCTGGTGGAGTTCTGTTTTTCTCTATAAACACACGTATTGCAGCTGTTTCTTTAACGTTGCTACTGATGGTAGGAAGATTTTGCTGTTCCAAATGAGTTTATCATATCAATAATTTTGGTAACACCTTTCAGAGGAAAGGTCTACAACTTACATGTAGACCCCTCATTCCGAGCAAAACCGCTTGTGTCTTCCAAATCCCAAATAAAGAAAAGTACACGGAAAAGCGTCATAGCAACAGTATGTTAGAAATCCAAGCTCTAATACTAGGTTCGATTTAATGACAACATTTATGTATTACAAAAAGGTAAGATGTACGAGTGTAAACCAGTTTCATCAACAACACGAGAAATCTTTCTTAAGGTTGTTTAAATAAAAATAAGATAAATCAAAGAAGTAACTAGTAAAGTGTCGCTCAACATCTATTACCCCCCCCCCAGTGTCACATCGGGATGTCTACGGACTTACAACATTAGAAACCGGGTTTCGATACTCGTGATAGACACAGCACATATAGCCTATTGTGTAGTTTTGTGCTTAACAATAAACCAAACCAAACTTGTTGCTCAACATACATTAAACAACTATATTGGACTATTTAGAAGAGAGGGTAGGTCTCCCTCACCAACATACATCACTTCCTGGCCAAATCCCATTACTTCTGTCTCTGTGGTCTAAGTGCTGATGTCACAAAGGCCAACGTGATGGACTCTCTATAGATTATTATTAAGGATGTTATTGCATTCTGTGGCTTTATTTACATTATCAACATAAAGCTGATAAAGAAAAAAGTGAAGTCTTACAGTTAACTTCTCAGGTGATTTACTGCAGATAAAGTTTCGAATCATCTTAGTGTTCATCTCAAGGCCGCTTTAGTGTGGGATTTCTATTAGAAGAATATATATGTTTTCACTAAATGTTTGAATATTAATGGCAGAGAAACTTGTGAGGTCGTTTAGTGTTACACCTTGAAGTGATTTTGAATTGTTGAATTAACTAAAGATAGGAGATTGAATGAATGAAGACGTTTGATAACGTAATGGAAAAACTAGACAGATGTAATCAGTTTATAATTTTTTCTGGTAAATATTTGATCTTGTTTCTGATCCCTAGTCTTTGAATGATCTACACGGCTTTAAGGTACTACTAGAAATGATACTTTTATTAATGGGTTTATTATTTAATTTGCCTTACAGAAATGTCTGTCACGCTTATCAGAAATGATCATTTGTCTCGGAAATTTTCGTTCAATAAGAACTAGAGATTAATTAGTATTCGAAACTTTACATATAATTACACATAAAATACTATCTGGCTAAACTAATAGGTAAATAGCAGAATACAAGTGATTAATCGCTTCTCTAGCTTGCAGTTGTCATTTGCGTCATTAAAAATTCGATCTTAATATAATCTTAATGCTTAGATGTAAAGTTACTGTTTGCATCACCTTATACTAATTATCTAACGACAGTATCTTTATCACGAATATATGAAGCAATAAAGAATTAATATGTAAAATAACAAATACAAGTGGACGATTAACCATTAAATATGGCAACTGAAAGCAAAATATTTTAAAGAAAGACTACTGCATTATTACTTTCCATACAAATACACTTCTAAGAATAGGAAAATACACTTTGGTTATACTCACTTCGTACGTACACCAAAACGTCTGCTTTAATTTTATCGTTAGTTCCAATAATTACTTGGCACTGGTACAAGCCAGCATCAATTTCCTGTATTTTCGTGATCTAATATTTGGACGGAAAATACTGTATCGTCACAATCACGATATTATATCACTTCAATTTATCATCAAGTAAATGAAGATATATCTTTAATAAAATCAATAATAAATAGTAAACAACTAATTTATAGAAGCAATATGGTAATCTGATTAGTCAAAAAATTTTCACAGTAGTAAGTGTTCATAGCGTTGCCGTGATATAATGACATTATTCAAGAGTTTGTTACTTTACTGGGTAAGCATACCACAATGAGAGCACTCAGTAGTTTGTTTTCTTTAAGTGGGTTACCATGATGCAGTAACAGTACCTAATAGTTCGTTTTCTTTAAGTTGTTGCCATGGTGCAGTAACAGTACTTAAGAGTTCATTTTATTTAAGTGTATTACCATGATGCAGTAACAGTACTTAAAAGTTTGTTTTCTTTAAGTGGTTTACCATGGTGCAATAACAGTATTTAAGAATTTGTTTTTCTGAAGTGGTTTACCATAGTGCAGTAACAGCACTTAAAAGTTTATTTTTGTAAAGTTGTTTGCCATGGTGTTGTAACAGTACTTAAGAGTTCATTTTATTTAAGTGTATTACCATGATGCAGTAACAGTACTTAAAAGTTTGTTTTCTTTAAGTGGTTTACCATAGTGCAATAACAGTACTTAAGAATTTGTTTTTCTTAAGTGGTTTACCATGGTGCAGTAACAGCACTTAAAAGTTTATTTTTGTAAAGTTGTTTGCCATGGTGTTGTAACAGCACTTAAGGATTTGTTTTTTTTAAGTGGTTTACCATGGTGCAGTAACAGTACTTAAGGATTTGTTTTCTTTAAGTGGTTTACCATGGTGCAGTAGCAATACTTAAAAGTTTGTTTTCTTTAAGTGCGTTACCATAGTACAGTGTGTTTGTGTTTTCTTAGAGCAAAGCCACATCGAGTTATCTGTTGTGTCCACCGAGAGGAATGGTACCTTAATTTTAGCGTTGCAAATCTGTAGACTTACCGATGTACTAGCGGGGGACAACAATGACAGTACTTATGAGTTTGTTTTCTTTAAGTGAATTATGTCTGCACAATTAAGTGGTGTAACTGCAGACCACACTACTAATTAGGCCATTTCATAATATATTTTCTTTTATCTTATAAGTAAGTTATCAATCGCTACAGATATGGTCGACACAAAATTTCGTTGAGTTAAGGAATATCTCTTTAGAATTACTATAAAGAATTTAGACAGCAGCCTATGTAATAGTTTAACCCATTGTATAAAACATCCTAACACTTTCCGAACTCATTTTTGCTTTGAATGAACATTATGCTGCTTCATGAATCGACTCAACTATTTACTTCTTATTTATCCACCTGAAGTTTCTTGTCCAGTGAGTGATGTTTCTATAATATATGTTAATTTGTCCCTAACTATGACAATGTTCTTCCCCACCTTTTGTGGCCCTGTCTCCTTATGTATTGAACGTTATCAAACATTTTGAGAACATGATTAATATCTAGCACTCATAATCACCACATTTTCTAAGCTGGTTTCCTAATGTGAAACTAATGTTCTGGACACTTTAGGAGTCAACGTTCAAGAACCTATTTTTATGTCTGTGATCAACGTGAATTAACTATTATATCTGTGAATTTTGTGGATGCTTTTTTATTACCGCTTTAATATAAAAATTGCGTAATAAATCATTTAATAATTTCAGAAATCTAAATAATTTACTGACTGAACAGCTTTTTCCACCAAAATTTTGGTGTCATAAATTAAATAGTAACTGACTTTTCTTTTTATATAAACGAATGGTTTCAGGAATTGACACATAGCGTTGAAATGTTTTTAAAATGGATGGATTCTATCAAGCTCATTATTGCTAATTCTTGTACTTAAAGGCATAACTTAAGCGCTACATGTTCTTCTCACCAAAGTTTGCCTAAACTAGATATACGAATTTCAATTTTATTACTACTGAAATGTAAGTATCATATTAACACTAACTCTGAATTTCTATGGAATTAATACTGGAGCTCAAATAATTTCTGTTTTGTGACATGTACTGCAACTTATTAACCTTTTTTGCCTCCTGTTTCTATCACTTTCAGGGAGTGTATTAGCTCGCTTTGTTTCTTCTCTACCGACTTTCTCTTCTTATTAGAATTAAATATAGTATCTCAGAATACCTCTTTCTCTTTCCTGATCGCAATTTGGAGTCCATGGGAATTCAAGGTTACCGTAGCTCTTGTAGTAAGCTTCGTTGTATTCTTACATACTATCTCCCTTTGTATACCCTGCGGACTAACTGCTGAGGGATTACTTTTTATCGTAACGAAAAACGCCCCCAGTGACACAGCGGTATGTCTGCGAACTCGCACCGTTAGAAATCGGGTTTCGATATTCATTCATCTCTCTGTTCTTTGTGATCAATTTTATTCATTAGCAATTCAATTGATTTAATATTATGCCAAATAAATAGTGCCCTTATTTATTCTTTTGCGGCCCGGCATGGCCAAGCGTGTTAAGGCGTGCGACTCGTAATCTAAGGATCGCGGGTTGGCATCCCCGTCGCGCCAAACATGCTCGCTCTTTCTGTCGTGGGGGTGTTATAATGTTACGGTCAATCCCATTATTCGTTGGTAAAAGAGTAGCCCAAGAGTTGGCGGTGGGTGGTGATGACTAGCTGCCTTCCCTCTAGTCTTACACTGCTAAATTAGGGACGGCTAGCACAGATGGCCCTGGAGTAGCTTTGTGCGAAATTCAAAAAAACAAACACTTTATTCTTTTACGATATAGCAATTCTTTAGGTGAAGGAAAGGGTGCAAACAGTCGTTTGTGAATTCATTTATATTTCTCCGTTCTCATTGCATTTCATACTTGTATTCTTGGTACAAGAGTGACGAAACTGTCATTTAAACCATTTATGGTTCTACATATTTTGTGACTGACCTTTTACAGGGTGATTTTTAGATCCAAAGGTGTGAATCTGTTTTTATCTTTAACTTGTGTGGGTGTGTTCGATGTAAGTTGAGTTTTAATCACTTTTCTATTATTTGTGTGTGTTAATACAACTTATAATTTTATTTAACAACAGTTTTATTGGAAACCCATGTGAGACTTATTTCAGTTTAATCTTCATAAAATAAAGGTACAAAGTATGATGTAAGGCTGTTTAAAAACTTCCCAGTGTCGTCCTGACGTCCCTTCAGCATCAAAACCTATCGACCTTTAAAAGCAAGCCAGTGTGATAACATATACACGTTATACAGAAACACTAAATATTTTACCCATAAAGTACTTTATTCATTTATGATATGTTATTGACAATAGAACTGGTGTATTTAAATATATTAATAAGACTACTTCATAGTTCATATGTTCTTAAATTATTTTGACTTAAAGAGAAACTTTCGGAGTTTGCGTGTTTTAGACCCTCCATAAAAAGTTACATAACAAATATCTGCGCATAACTGTTCCTAATTTTGCACCAAGAGCAGAGAGTTAACCAATATCTTCCACTGTCATTTCTTTGGTCTCTTGTCTGACAGGAAAGTATAACTTTAAATTCGCTGTTACACAACTTGGTCTATATACATACTGAATACAACTTTGTCTATATACATTCTGAACACAACTTTGTCTATATACATTCTGAACACAACTTTGTCTATATACATACTGAACACAACTTTGTCTATATACATTCTAAACACAACTTTGTCTATATACATACTGAATACAACTTTGTCTATATACATTCTAAACACAACTTTGTCTATATACATACTGAACACAACTTTGTCTATATACATTCTAAACACAACTTTGTTTATATACATACTGAATACAACTTTGTCTATATACATTCTGAACACAACTTTGTCTATATACATACCGAACACAACTTTGTCTATATACATTCTAAACACAACTTTGTCTATATACATTCTAAACACGACTTTGTCTATATACATACTGAATACAACTTTGTCTATATACATTCTGAACACAACTTTGTCTATATACATACTGAACACAACTTTGTCTATATACATTCTGAACACTGGCTTTGTCTATATACATACCGAACCTGGCTTTGTCTATATACATTCTAAACACAACTTTGTCTATATACATTCTAAACACGACTTTGTCTATATACATACTGAATACAACTTTGTCTATATACATTCTGAACACAACTTTGTCTATATACATACTGAACACAACTTTGTCTATATACATTCTGAACACAACTTTGTCTATATACATACTGAACACAACTTTGTCTATATACATTCTAAACACAACTTTGTTTATATACATACTGAGCACAGCTTTGTCTATATACATTCTGAACACAGCTTGTCTATATACATTCTAAACACAACTTTGTCTATATACATACTGAACACAACTTTGTCTATATACATTCTGAACACAACTTTGTCTATATACATTCTGAACACAACTTTGTCTATATACATACTGAACACAACTTTGTCTATATACATTTTAAACACAACTTTGTTTATATACATACTGAACACAGCTTTGTCTATATACATTCTGAACACAACTTTATCTATATACACACTGAACACAACATTGTCTATATACATACTGAACACAACATTGTCTATATAAATACTGAACACAACTTTATATACATACTGAACACAACTTTCTCTATATACATACTGAAAGTCGAAGAGCAAAAAAGGAAGAATACATGTAACAATTTGAACATTGTTTGAAATAAAGTCTAGTTTACAAAAGTGAAATTTTAGTAAGTTCTAAAGGCGGCATAATAAAGGTGTCACAAATTTGAAAACAAATCCAAAATCCGGGATTTCGCAACTTTAAAATACTTGAAGTCTAACAAATCTAATTCCACTCAGTTTAAGCGAACTATTATGGTGGACATGCAACCTCAAGAAACTGATAGTATTTGAAATATGCAGAATAAAGTGTTAACAGTTTTCTCTTAATATTGCTTTTTATTTTATAGAAAACATAAAATATCACAACAGTTTCCATTTAATAAAGCTTTCTTGAATTTCTAACATATGTGTCTATGCAACTTGTTACACACCTATTTTACTGTTTTTCATAATATTTATACAAAATAATGTTTCATAGGAAAACTATTTATTATAACGTTTTGGACAAAAGAATAGTTTTAACTCCTTCTTTCCCCCTCATAACCAAAAATATATGATACTGTAATCTTGCGTAAATGTTGCAGTGTTGTTGTGTCATGGGTATTATATACACTACATGGCCAAAATTATGTGGACACTCCTTCTAATTAGTGGGTTCGTCTATTTCAGCCACATCCATTGTTAACAGGTGCATAAAATCAAGTACACAGCCATGCAATCTCCATAGATAAACATTAGCAGTAGAATGGGTTGTACTGAAGAGCTCAGTGACTTTCAACGTGTCATCGTCATAGGAAGCCACCTTCCTAACAAGTAAGTTCGTCAAATTTCTACCCTGTTATAGCTGCCCCGGTCAATTGTAAGTGCTGTTATTATGAAGTGGAAACGTTTAGAAGCATCAAAAACAGCTAAGCCACGAAGAAGTAGGCCACATTAGCTCACAGAATGGGACTGTCAAGTGCTGAAGCATGTAGTGCGTAAAATTCGTCTGTCCATAATTGCAACACTCACTGCCAAGTTCCAAACTGCCTCTGAAAGCAACGTCAGCACAAGAACTATTCGTCGGGAGCTTCACGAAATGGGTTTCTGTGGCCGAGCAGCCACACACAAGCCTAACATCACCATGCGCAATGCCAAACGTTGGCTGAGGTGGTGCAAAGCACACAACCATTAGACTCTGGAGCAGTGAAAATGCATTCTCTGGAATGTGAATCACACTTCACTATCTGGCTGTCTGATGGACGAATCTGGGTTTGGCAGATATCAGGAGAACACTACCTGCCTGAATACATATTGCCAACTGTAAGGTTTTGTGGAGGAGGAACAATGGTCCGGAGCTTTTTTTTTCATGGTTTGAGCTGGGCTTTTTAATT
Source organism: Tachypleus tridentatus (assembly GCF_004210375.1). NCBI lineage: Eukaryota > Metazoa > Arthropoda > Merostomata > Xiphosura > Limulidae > Tachypleus > Tachypleus tridentatus. Next base: position 45,175,039 of record NC_134833.1, on the reverse strand, counting down.
CCAGTGAAGGGCAATCTTAATGCTACAGTATACAATGACATTCTAGAGAAGTGTGTGCTTCCAACTTTGTGGTAACAGTTTGGGGAAAGCCATTTTTTGTTTTAGCATGACAATGCCCCCGTGCATAAAGCGAGGTCCATAGAGACATTGTTTGCCGAGGTTGGTGCAGAAAAACTTGATTGGCATACACAGAGCCCTCACCTCAACCCCATTGAACACCTTTGGGATGAATTGGAACACTAATGCTCTTGTGGCTGAATATCTAGTGAAAAGCATTTCCAGAACAGTGGAGGATGCTACAGCAGCAAAGAGAGAACCAACGCCATATTAATGCCCATGGTTTTGGATTAAGATGTTCAACAAGTACATATAGGTGTGATGGTTGGGTATCCACATTCATTTGGTCATGTAGTGTATATTAGACTATATTTTCCCGATTGTTTGTGAGTAAAATGCTGTTATAGATCACCTTATTGCTGGATGGCCACACCACATTCAAATTTGGAAATAGGATCTTCTCCAGCTTTACACTTCAAGTCAGTATAAAAAATTGAAGAAGAAAACAGAACTCCCAACACACACACATAACAACAAACCTCTGCAATGAAGATGAATGTATTTCCAAATACCAGTAATTAAACAATGAAAGATTTGAGGTTGGTAAAGGTTCGAATGTTAACAGCTTACAAATTTCCAGTCATACCTCGAAATCAATGGTTGATTTTTTTATGGGAAGGACGATGAAAATTTCATGCGACCACAAATCTTTGAAGTTTACAAATTTATTTCCAAAGAGATTTTGTGTGTTTCTTTTTGTAAAGTAGTCTTTGTCAAATATTTATCGTGATGTGTAGTCTAAGACTGACTCCACAAAACTTTCGTAGAGTGGAATTCGGGTGTCAATTTATATTGTACAATCATGATTACAATAAGCAGTTCAAAGGGTAGCATGGACCTCGCGTATCATTTCTATAGATTCTAATCAGCTCTCCATATAACTATTTATGATGAAGACAAGAGAGAACCATCAATAGCTGCAGCACTCGAAATTCTTTTAGGCAGGGTTAGGGTATATTAATCTATAAGATCTTTTTCTGTTTTTCATAGCTATATTTTTGTACTAGCAATATCAAGTGTGGGATGTGTATATACCCGATTCGATTTTATTACTCATCGGGATCTCTACAACCTATCCTCAAATGGAAATTCTTTTAGATATTATTAAAGTAAATAAACTTCTATTCAAATGCATCGAAAGGGTTTGACTTCCAGTGTCCAAAACTATAATTAGATATCAAATCGGTTAAGAGATAACGAAGTTTTAATTAAAAGTTTGTAAGTGAGAAAAAAAAAAAACAAGCTCGTAGTCATTCTACGAGCCACAGCTAATAAAAAACAAAACGATCAAATTAAACATATACATAGTTCAATGGTTATAAATAGTAAATATTCAAATTCCTTTGTAAGACTACTTATCTTAGTGTTACTTCTTTATCTATTTTAAGTAGAATGATTAAATATTTAGGTTCTAGCTGAATGTTTTTTAAAATATTTTAAGTCTTACTTGAAGAGTGTAAGTGTTGGTAGTCCCATCTGTATTTTGCACTACAGAATATCGAGGATCTGGTAAAATCTTTGAACTGTCTGATGATACAAACAAATTGTTAAATGGATTGTTGTAGTTAATCTTGGCCCACAAAACCTGGAAAAAGAAATGAGTTGTTATTAGTTTAAAAAGTTCTGGTTCTGATCTTTTCAGTAATAAAATAAACAAAATGAAATGATGCTTGAACTTCTATATAAACATAAAATAATTTCACTAACATAGTCATAAAGATATAAATATACTGTTTTCATTGTCTTTCTAAACTCTAATACTGTTTAACTCATGCCCAGCTTTCAACCCGTAGGTTTTGAAAACCTTAAATGAAATGAAATTACACACACTCTGTGGCTATCAGTTTGCAAGGTTTACACACTTAAAGTGAATAATTAATTTATTTACCCAAATATGTTTTTCTTATTATGAAGCACTTGTGGCATGTCTGAAAATAAGTGTGATTCATTCTCACAAAGGCATGAAAATATTATATGATGACGACTGACCAAGAAGAGTAATATGTTCAGAAACGTTTTTGTTCATGCTATTTACAAACGATGCTATTGAGGTTATAAAAAAGGTTATGAAAACCTCTTTAGATAGACTATACATTATATCATTATCTACAAACTAGCACTCTTCCAACAGCAAGAAAGCCTTTGTTTGTTTGTTTTTCAATTTCGCGCAAAGCTACACGAGGGCAATATGCGCTAGCATTCCCTAATTTTAGCATTGTAAAACTAGAGAGAAGATAGTTAATCATCACCACCCACCGCCATCTCTTAGGCTACTCTTTTACCAATGAATAGTGGGATTGACCTTGACTTATAATGCTCCAATGGCTGAAAGGGCGAGCATGTTTGGTGTAACTGAGATTCGAATCCGCGACCCTCAGATTGCGAGTCGAGCGCCATAACTACTTGGCCATGTCAGACCAAGCGAAAAAGCTATGAGAAACAGTTATATTATCTTGTACAAAATTGCCAAGAAAGAAGTAAGTCGGAGCTTTGATGTAGTATCCATATCAGAAGTGTGTAAGGATATAAGTAAGAAGGCTTCCTTCCAGTTTACCAAATTTAACTGCAACCAGTGAGCAAATGGTTTTGACTCTGGTTTTAAGAATTACAAACTGATCAAAGAAAAACAACCAATTAAGTGCTAGATCTACTTGCGGGTAGTTGTGTACACTGTTTGGAAGATCGTAAGAATACAACAAATATTTTAAATAAAACCCATGTTTGAAGCTAGAGAGGCAGTCTATTTGAAAAGTTAGTCAAGAAAAAAGTTACAGTCACATTTAAAATAGCCAGTCAAAAAGTAATGCAGGGTCTCCAAGGCCTATAGAGAAACTACGACTACCCTTACGATGGACTTGTCCAACGTTTCTTGCCTCAGCTCTATGTAGGTAACTTATTTCCATATTTCCTAGCATAGTATAAAATGGTAAGATATGGCGAATCAATACATTGTAATTGATTTAGTAAACAATGCTGGAAGTGGAATTAAGAAACGTTTAGATAGTTACACTGAAGGAGTTTTGTTAGTTTATTCCAAGTTATTCTACAAATTGATTGTAACGGAAAAGATTGTGAAAAAAGTATATTAAAAGTGTTTTCATGCTTGAATCTTAGTTCAAAATCAGAGTTTTTACTTCAACTGTAAACATCCTCGAGTTAATGCTTGTGTGCTCCACTCGCCACTGCATTTCTTAACTTTATACAAATAAATTGGAATGATAGTAATAGTCGAAGCTCCAACGCTACCCTACTGGCCTGTCCATCACAAATAATTAAGTTAAAATAATATATTATTATTAAAGTATATTATTCAGTGATGTCGAGAAAACCCACTTGTAGATATATATATATGTAAAAACGGCTCGTTTGGATTGAGAAAAATTTTTACGTAGAGGAGTGAACAACGTTTCGACCTTCTTCGGTCATCATCAGGTTCATCGTAAGATTACCACAAATATTTTAAATAAAACCCATGTTAATGCTAGAGAGGCAGTCTATTTGAAAAGTTGGTCAAGAAAAAAAGTTACAGTCGCATTTAAAATAGGCCAGTAGAAAAGTCAAGCAGAGTCTCCGAGGCCTATAGAGAAACTACGAACCTGACAATGACCGAAGGTCGAAACGTTGTTCACTCCTCTACGTAAAACATTTTCTCAACCCAAACGAGCCGTTTTTACATATATATTTCTCTACAAGTGGGGTTTCTCGACATCACTGATTATTATTTCATCACGGCGATTGTACGAGAAGTGTAAGTCTTTGTGTTTTCTTTGTGTTTTTTATACTTACCTGTTACCATTATGTCTGAACTAGTATACCTTACAACACTATTAACAGTACACGCTCATACGATCGTTAAGAAACTAAGAAATTTAAACCAAAGAATTATCAATAGAAGAAATGACATCTATTTCATTCAACAATGTAGAAAAGAACAACTAACCCCTAATTTTGTAAAGGTAAAACTATCAAAAAATTTTAATACATACACAAACATTATCCAAAATTTACAGAAAAACTACTTAAAGCCATGTTGAACATGAAATACAAAGAACTACATGACTTACAAAAACAAAAAATGAGCCTAGATCATCAACTGGCATGCTGCATCAAACCAGAGATTTACGGACTTATACAACAAAACATAAACCAAATCAACACTAGGAATGACAGAGAGAAAAAGATCTGCCACAACAAAAAAGTAGAAAAACTAAGATGCAAACAACAGAAAATACATCAACATGACAAACCGTTGACTAACCTCATAATTAACAGATCCGACCCACAATTAAACACAGACGAGGTACATCTACTTAACAAAGAATTCAACTTCGCAATAGCACCTAGGTACATTTCAACCTTAGAAATAAAAACATGTTTAGAAGATCTAGTCAGGAGACTTGTGATACTTTCCACAGAAAACAAAAACAAGAAAACAACCAACAGAAAGAAAACAACTTAGATAATTTTATTGACATCCAACAGACAAACTTCCAAGGTAAAATTAAAAATTTATATTTTCCAGAAACACCTAAAAACAACATCTTAAACGATTTTTTCAAAGAAGTTTCTCACAAAACCATCAACATAATTTCACAAAACAGAAAGTTAAAAAATAATCTTACAAAAAGAGACATTAATTCCATTGAAAACCTAAAACAAGACAAAAACATTAAAATTCTAAAAGCAGATAAAGGAAACGCTATAGTCGTAATGGACACGAAGGAATACATCCAACAAATGAAGAACATCCTATCAGACACTAACACATTTAAACCAATACACACAAATCTAACAAAGACACACGAAACGCAACTAAAGAAAATACCACTAAAAATGAAAAAGCCAACACAATTTCACAAACACTTTATTCCTACCTACGCAAAACTGACTCACGCACACTACAAATATACGGCATCCCCAAACCTCATAAACCAGATTGTCCATTACGACTAATAATGTCCACATATGAATCGTTTAATTACAATCTTGGTAAATACATAGCATGGGCATTCTCCAAATATGTAACATCAGCCAGCTCATTCATCAAAGACTCTTTTAATTTCAAGCCTAATCTTAATCAACTTAATCATAAAGCCTTAATGGCCAGTTTCAATGTTATATCCGTCTTTACAGAAGTTCCAACCGCTAAAGCCTGCAATGTAGCCTTAGAACTCTATATCCGAGACCCTAACCCATCTGTAGACATTCCCAGTAATCAATTAGCAATCCTCATAGAATTCACCACGATGAAGACAAACTTCATGTTCAACAACCAAAACTATATACAAACAAATGGCCTAAGCATGGGCAACCCAGTATCACCAATTCTAGCCAATATTTTTATGACACAAGTTGAAACACAAGCAATCAACACAGCATTACATCCACCACTATTCTGGTACAGATATGTAGACGGCGGATTGCGGGATTCACATCTACAGAACACACACTTAATTTTTTTAATCACATTAACGCTATACATCCCAACATTAACTTCGCATGTGAACAAGAGGGAAGCAATCAAATATCATTTCTTAACCTCAAAATTACAAGAACTGATACACAATTTAAAACAGAAATCCACCGAAAAATCACCCATACTAGACTATACATTCCTTGGGACTCAGCATATGAAACAAAACAAAAACTCAACATACTAAGAAACCAAATAAACACAACCATAAAACTCTTCTCACCAGATAAAATTAATGATGAATTAGACAAAATAAAACAATACTTCATCAACATCAATAAGTTTCCTCCGCAAACCGTAGAAAACATTATACGCACACACCTAGACAGAAAGCAAAATCAACCAACAAAAGTAAATATATCTCACGAATCAAAATATCACGAAACCATATACTGCTGCATACCATATATTCCCGACATCAGCAGAAAAATAACCAACATTTGGCAAAAACTAGTAATAAAATATGACATTCCAGTTAATAACAAATTTATTCAAAAACCAGGCACAAAACTGAGGTCTATACTATGCAAAAACTACACTGACAAACATCACACCAACATTATTTATAAAATACAATGTGATAACTGCCACGACTTCTGTATTGGAGAAACAAGTAGAAAAATGGAAACCAGACTCAAGGAACATAAAAAGTTACCTTCACACGTTTTCGAACACTGCAAGTCAAATAAACACAACATAACCGTAGAAAACACTCATATACTAAATAACGAAACAAACATAAACAAACGCAAAATTAAAGAAGCCTTACTTATACAACAACTTAAGCCCAAAATAAACCAATACAAAGGAACATCTTTATACCTATATTAAAAAATAATATCATAAATAGTAATAATAAAAATAAATAATATAAAATTATATATTCAAACATCTAAACCCGCCCTCTACATTCCAACACTCAGTAGTGAACCTGACGATAACGGAAGAAGGTCGAAACGTTGTTCACTCCTCAACATAAAAATTTTCTCAACCCAAACGAGCCGTTTTTTACATATATATTAAAGTATATTATTATTTTATAAGCGCGATAGGTTATGTGATATGTGGGAATATGTTTAAAAATAGGACTCTCTTATTATTTTTATTGTTCATTAATATTTAATAATATGATAAATTAAACCAATGGATTTCATTGCACAACATTGGACTTCGTCATGTATGAGTTACATGTAAAGACATCTTCCAGAAATCTTGATGTAAGAAAGTTTTCTTGAAAGTTGATAATTGAGTTATCTTTCTTAATTTCTATGTTAATAATACAGCTTGCCCCCAGAATTATAAAAAATAGTTTTATAGTCAAGGTTGAAGATCTAATCTAACAGAAGAATCATCTGTATTGAAAAAAAATAGTTAGGTTTAAATAAAGAAACATTATTAAAAGCTATACAATTAATAAATGTTTGAACTATTCTTAAAAAAGCTATATCAAGTGTGGCATAGTTTGAATATTTTGAAAATAGCACTACATTTTGAAATGGTTACTATAGTAGCATATTAACCTGAATCAGTTCATTACAACTTTGTTATAAGTTTCTTTCTTTATTTCTAACAATATTGTATTGGCCTTTGGGAAGGTGAACATGTCATAATACACGTAAACCTTGTACCAAATCACAGCATATGAAAACCCAGTACCCTACCAAAGCCTTTGTAAACATAGTACATTACCCTATATATATATATATATTATATATATAAACCTGCTACCCTATCATCATATATATATATAATTTGTACACTACCATAATAAATTTCTATGAAATATTCAATGTCTTCATTAGAAAGATAATAAAATTACGTGAAATGTTATGTCAATACATGACATATAATTAAAAAGAACTCGAATTTTAAAAGCAATATTTGTGTTATTTATCGGACTACCAAACTTGGTGATTAATTATCATCTTTGGTTAATGTTGCACAGTTTTTGCTACATACAATGAAGAAAAGATGATCGTAGTATTGTCTATTTTTTCCTTACAAAGTTCTTCCTACATTGATATCCTTATGCGTATCACATTCAGATGGACATAGTCTTGTTCTGTTTTTATCTACCAAGAACATTGTAAGGAAAAAACAAAACAATAATGTGTCCACCTGAATGTGATATTGATAAGGATATCAATGTAGGAAGCACTTAGTAAGGGAAAATATATAACAATACTGTGCCCATCTAAATGTGATATTGATAATGATATCAATGTAGAAAGCATTTTGTTAAGACAATGTTAGAAGTGAAACTTTCTTGAACAGTTTTCTCACATAATCAGTAGACATAATGTAGAAATATGTTTTATATTTTTCTGCAGTGCTCACGATTGTAGTAAATCATTTGCTAATAAAATGACACTGTAAGTTGTAACCTGAAAATAACTGGTAACTGAGATCTGAAGAATATATTCAAACTTTATTGTATATTTGCAGACTTTTTGCTACTTTTTTCCAACAGATTATTATATCATTTCATAATTGTTGAAGTGATTTATCTTCTGTCCCACCCCTATTAACTGGAGTGAATTAGGAGTATAATAGTAGTGAGAATCAATACTTCTTTTTTATAAATGTTATGATAAAAGGCATACAAGAAAAGTATGGCCTCTTCCTTCTTGAACCTGAAAATCAAAATTTTCAGTACTTCTATGATTTAAATAGAATTGTATTTGTTTCTGTTATTTTGCACCAAATTGTTTTAAAGGTGACTTGAGCAAGCTCGTATAATTATTGTAAACAGGCAGATTGCTCTAATTAGACATTTTAAGTAAAAAAGTCAATAATTTAATTATTTGAAAACATTAAGAGTGACAGAAACTTTATGCAAACTAACAGGCGTGATGATCAGGCAGACATCTTTCGACAAGTAATTAAATGCAGGATAACAAAAACGTTTCTCAAATAGTAAAATTCATTATAATACAAGTCTAAGATAGAAATAAACTTAATACATTAATATTATGTGACTCTAAACTGGATTAACCGTAATTTGTTGAAAACTGCCATCGATCCAAAGCTCTTTACTTAATTTTCAAAGAAACTCTTAGAAAACATTACATACAGCTAAATTATGTTAACTAAGTTATATAATCTACTCTGTGATTTAGCAGTACAAAAATGAAGTAAAATTTATTTCAACAAAATATTCCAGAATTTAGATTAAAATATATGAATTCGAGACAGAAACTATAAATACCTTAAATAAACACTTTATAATGCGAATAACTTGAACATTACACATAAAAAAGTGAACAGAATTAGGTTTACAGACCGGATACTGTGATGCATATTCAACAGAACATTCGAGATCAACGTCATCACCGATGTTCACCACAATTTCCTTGGTGATGAAGGATATGGTTGGATTCTGTTGCGCATACACTAAATAGAAATGAATGAACTTATGAAATATTTCGTTATATAAACAAGTAGCATCCTGACTATCATTCAAACCAACTAATTCAAATTCAAAATAAATGCTATTAATATTTATTATATCAAGTATTTTGACACAAATTGGAATACGTCAATTGCGTCCTTTAACTGAAGTAAACACATTTCGTAATATGTAAACAAAACATCGAATGATGTAAATGTTAAGTAGAACCCATATTGTCCTAAAATATACTTCTGAGTATATGGCAGTAGCAGAAAACCATTTATAAATTTTTTTGAGTAGTTTAATTAGCTAATCATTACCAACCTTCCTGCTTCATTAACAAAAAGGAGTACTGACAAGATCAAAGACCAAAGGTCACTGTTACTGTTAATATTTATGTATTATTGTAATCAAATACATAGAATATATGAAAATGTTGGGTCTTGTTTGTTTATTTATGAATTTTGAGCAAAGCTACACGAGGGGTATTTGTACTGGACGTCCCTAATTTAGCAATGTAAGACAAGATGGAAGGCAGCTAATCATCATCATCCATAGCCAACTCTTTTACAAATGAAAAGTGGGATTGGTCGTCACATTATAGCGCCCCCACAGTTGTAAGGGCAAACATGTTTGGAGTGATGGAGATTCAAACCCGCAACCCTCGAAGCGCCTTAACCACCTGGCCATGCCAGTCCTGTTGGATCTAACAGAAGTAAATCGCGGGCGTTTACATTTTATGCGGAAAAGATGTTGTTGTGTGCATCGAAAAATGTATATAAAATAATATAATTATAGAGAGCCACTTTAGATTGTTTAATTTCTGACAATAAAATAATTTCATGTATGTTATGATTCTATTTGAATATTTAACTTTTTAACACCATTATTCCATAAAAAAGGGAATATTTATACAATCAGTCTGCCATTTACAAACACAACAGTAAATTCTGTGATACAGTTTCAGTGTAAATAGACTCCATTATTTCAAAAGTGCATGAGATTAAACATGTTTTGAACTGTTGATTTAAAAGAATTACACGTTGCTACTTAAACATAAAATATTATTTCAATACTTGTATCAGTACAGATATTTTCCTTATTTTAATTAATTTACACTCGTTAATTTATTACCTGTGTAAGAGCAGTTTAGAGACTAGAATGCCGCTCAGTAGAGTGCGTACCACAGATACGTAATATCGATCACATTTGACTCTCAAAAAGAAGAAAATGTGTCCGTATATCCATTGTTTTCAATGGACTTAGACAAATATTAGCTAGACAAAGAAAAATAATATATTACGTAAGTCCACAAGGTTTCCTCAAAATATGATAATTTTTTACTGCTTATAGAGCAAAAATAGTGTGAAAGATTAGTCTCCATGTTAATACAAAAGAATTTTTTTCGTGACTTTACTGTGATCTTGACTCTCCGAAAACTAATCACTTCCACTAAAAATAAAATAGGTAAGACTTAACAAACCAACCACCAATATGTTATGTACAAAGTATGATACTCTTCACTAACAGTCACTTACAACAACAAAAACATAATATAGGGAAATTAAATATTACTCAAAAATACCTTTACCGTTTCGAGAAGTGTTTCAAGAGATGTTTATGTACATAAACATTAACCAACTCTTATCCTTAAGAAAGAAGTTCGAGCAAGAGATGTGTAGATGATAAAGGCTTATTTGCCTCAACTTATGAAACGGATACCTCATCTTTTAAACAGAACTGCTATGTTTTTGTTATACTATTCAATTTGTAATATGAGTTTTTATGGATATGTTTCACGTCGATTTCTTATCAATTAAATTACGTTAAAAGCTTATAGATTTTTAAAATTGTGAAAGGAAGAAAATATGGCCGATGTCATCATAAGTAAGGAAGGGATGCAATTATCATTGCAAAGAGAAAAGTATTTGGTGAATAGACCTATAATTCCACCATATCAGGCAGTAGCGTTTATGTATTAAGGTTTGGTTCGTTAATTTCATCATTCTGATGAGAAACCTGGAATGTGCTGCAGTTGCTTGTAAAAGATAACATTTCGAAAGTCTTCTGGGAGACGTCTTCTCAATTACTTTACAGCACAAAGATAGGACTTGTACATGAATCACAACTTGTCATGCAGCTTTCGTATGTTTCAACTTTAAGCCAATGCTATTACTTGTTCATATGAGCTCAATATGTAAGATACTGATATAATTTATAAACGAGAAAATTGTGCATGATGGTTTAATTTTCTTGTTGCATATTACGAGTTCAAATCGCCTGAAACTGAGTTAAAATGTGATTTGGATTTAGACGTTAATTAAACGTCAACATGTGTCAAATTTATATTTGCTAACAAGATTAAAACACGCAGTCTTCTTTCTTAATACAAACATATTTTAATATACAAACGATAATACAATTTATAATAATGGTTATTACACAGAGGAATTACAAATAATGATTTATATGAAAAGGTTTTACAAACAATACTTTTATCTAGTCTGTAACTGAGTATTTTATCGTTTGTTACGATGAGCGAATTAATTCTCAATTGATATAGGTACACTTTGTTTAACGGGGCACTAGCTAGCTCTTCACTGATCACACGCGAGTTTTTTACAGCTAAGGTTATACAGTGGGTTGGCGTAAATACTAACATCCGAAGTTAATCTGTTAAAGTTAAACGGCTTGTAATGTTCGAAATCTATAAACGTTCCTGGTCAAATATCTGTGGTTTCCCAATAATTAAGTGTTAATCATAGATGTAGCTTCTGAGGTTTGTAATACACCTTCTGTAGCAAATCAATGTATAAACGTTATACGAGGTTCTATAAATTTCACCTGGAAATATGTATTTACATGCATATATTTATATATATGTATACACACACTGTTAATTCTTACACTCCAGAATACCCTACAAATTTAGTGGATAGGCGGGAATTTCGCAATAAACATTTAACAGTATTAGTTTTATATGCATTTCAAAATATATATTTAACTGAAACAAACATCGATATTCTAATGAATATGTAATAGTGAATCCGTCAGATGCTGAATTTATCACACTTTACAACAAAACATTTTTACACTCATCACTCAGTGAAATTAAGCTGTATCCATAAAGTAATTAGTCAAAGGTTCAGACATAGTCGATCTACAAATATTCGGAAAATATAGGTTTTACTCGAATTAGATTGATAATTGACTAACAAAGTAACTTAATGATATATTTTCAGACTGAAAATCATATGTTAGATAATTATGTGTCTTGCTTTTTCTTTTATGATAACTTATACCTTATGAATATCAGTTTCTAACAAATTTGTTCCCTGCTACAATGCTAAAATCAGGGGTTTGATACCATTTAGTAGACTCAGCAGATAGCCCTATGTGGTTTTGCTATAAAAAAATCACACTAACAAATATATATGAACATTTATATTTTCTATTATCAAACTCACACTTCATCATAGCCCAATATTTATTAAGCAAATATCGTCAATATATTTATGTAAAATCACAGTCACAAACCAGTATTATGCACACTAATATGGGAAAAACTGTGTACTTGTTCTATCACGTGAATAGAAAAACAAAATTAATCACTGTAAAAGAAATATAAGTAATTCAACTTAATGTAATCATAGCAGTTTTTAACTTAGAAACTCTAAAAACATAACATGGGGCTGAAATCTATAACTTATTTGACTATCTGGCTCATGCTGGAATTTCGGACATTAATTCTTAAGATTTTCAAATGATCCCCCATCGCTTAAAAACGATGCATTTTATTATAGCCTTATATGTTATTAACATATGTAATTAAAAATCACAGACTTGACAATACCGCATGCTAAAACATAAATTATCAAATCTTCGAGGTATAAAAAGGCAGCCTTTGTCTATGATTTATCAAAAGTAATATGTATGCATATTTTTGTATTGTTATGTAAAGTAAATTGTCGAAATAATCTACGAACTATGTTTACTATGTTTATTCAATTGTGTTAAAGTGTTCACACAGTTTGGAGATTGTTCATATCATTTACGTCCAAAGTTAATGACCCTCAGACAGAAGTGGAAAGAATGCCTATGTATAATTAGTTTTAGTCAGCTTTATGTCAAAAGTTCCAAACCAGCAAGAAATATGCTTTAGACAGAGATTTGTGAACATTTCTGCAGAAGGAAGAATATACTTTTGTACAGTAGTAACGGTTAAACATGGTAATAGTTATTTGCATAAATCATTTCAAAACTAAACTTTAGTGAAGCAAGTAAAATTATATAGATAAACAATAAACGTAAATTATCGTAGATATTTGAATAAGCACCCTTTTCATGACAAATTGATGTAAAAGATTGCTATACAATATACTAACTATAGAAATAAAAACTAAAGAATTACAGAAAACTGTTTTACATGTAAAGCATCAGGAAATGCAAAATTTACGTCATGCAAATTAAATATAGAAGTGAAAGTCATATTCATATACTACTGCATGTTAAATGTGTTAGTAACTTATCCTATATAAATTCCATCTGACTTGATAAAATACATTTAATACAATTAAATATATAAAATGACAATTATGCACATTTAGTATTTTGTACAGATTATTTGGAAAATTCGATAAATGCTCTTCTCAAGACGAATAGTTGAAAAATACGTCATACAATATAATAGTTGTAAGAGCAAAAACTATAAATCTAATGAATTAATATGCAACTATCAGATGTTTTGTCAAGATCTTTTCTAATTGTAATGCGAAAAAGATACGCAAATACAATAAATATAATAGCTGGGACGACCCAATCTAATGAAATAATATGCAAAGATCAAATGTTTTGCTAGAAACTTTTTATCATTAGGCTCAAAACACGTACAAACAGTCAGTGAAATAACTATCTCGTTCAACAGTTAATATATTGAAGTTACCTTTATAATGTTTATGATGAAATTATATGATGCTAATCATCTTCTACTAAACTGCCCTCTGGGGAAAACGAAGTAATCCCCTTTTTACCACTCTGCAATCGCTTAAATTTCATCCTAACTTCTACTCTAGTCTTACGTTAAACATACATACCATAGGTACTTAATATTAACCTCAATCTCTGTGGTAATAGTAAAATAACCAAAACTGAAATACCTGCTTTTACTTCATAATATGTATATTTTTCTGTTACAGAATTGTGTGCTGAGTTTAAGCTGAATCGAGGTGAACCTAAGAGTCACAAGCGTGTAACAGAAGTACCAATATAATCTTAAAACACTTATATAGCCAACTTGTTTTTAGTAAAGCATTTGTAAGGTTGTAAAACTATTAAAAAAGAATGCATTTGTTGTTTACAAGAATAAATTTGAGGTTTCTAGTTAAAAGAAATTAACATAAAACATGAAATGATGCAATCTTCATTTGATCTTTGTAAGAAAATGTTTAGACAAATAACACATAATCGGTATATGAAATTGTAAAGAAACAAAATTCTATAATAACAAAAACTTTTTTATTGGATTTATATCCCTTGTATCGAAAGCACATGCATATAAAATATTCCTGAGTTATGAACAGTGGCTCTTTTAATGACACAGGCATTTTCCTACAACTGTTATAAGAATATTTGAACTGAGACGTAACCTATTTAAAAAAAAAAACAACAAAATAGTTACTAGAGTTTGGTATAATCTCTGTTACATGTTTTGTGTAACTTAATAAGAAATAGCTAAAGAGAAATATTGTTCAAATACTACGTTTTGTTGTTTGTTTGTTAATAATAAAAGAACTACACTATGGGCTACCTGTGCTGCGCTGACAGCGGATATCGAAACCCATGTTTGGGCTTGTGTTGTCCTATTGAATATCTATGTTGTACTCACAGCGGGTATCGAACACCAAGTTTATGCTTATGTTGTTGTATCAAATGAGAATTGTATTACTGTACGTATTTTACTTATTTTAAGTACCAAATTTTAGTCGAAAAGCAGTTTTCAAGTAAAATATGTGCAAGTCATAAGTTTTTTATTTAGTTCGTTACTAAGTGCTACATTTTGAAGCAAATAAGAAAGTTTCCCAAACTCTCAAATATTTCACCTTTAGTAAAACAAAATGTACGTCTAATTAAAGTATGAGCTACAATGTATATTGAAAATGTTTGTAATAATCGAAAATATTTTATTTGGAACACATAAAACTGCGCAGAATTTATACAATATTTCCATCCACGTTTTCGACAGAGAATTTGAGAGGTATTGTAGTTTTACATGTAATATTCTAATTGGACCCTTAGCTTTATTCTATCGTTACATAACAAGTAGCAATGATGTGTCAAACGTGTCTTTTTTTTTTTATAATATGTTGTAGCGCTACTGTGTGTTTAAAGGAGATAATTATTATTTGTTATTTAAATCTGAGAAATTACTTTGTTTTTACCCCTAGTCAGAATTAATAATTTCCACAAAAATAAGTTTTTACTAAAGTTTGAATGAAACGATGTCAACAAGAAACAATTAATTTGAAACAATACATAGACATCAAACCTCTATGAAATAATGTAATCAAACTCTCAGAAATCTATTCGGCGTATAACAGTTCTAACATTGTTAAAAGAGCACATGAATAAGATTTTAGCCTGCAGCTGGTACATACATTTAAATGTGTATTATACAGTTTTTAGATAAAAAAAAATCCCACCTGAGTAATAGAGTAAAGCTCGAAGGATTAAAAACGTTGTTGTCGTAAGAGACATTATTTCTTCTTAATGGTAATGAATCTGGTACCTAGCTAGTGCCAAGCAAACGTTAGAGCATACGTTTTACTATAAGTATATGCAGATTAAAGTTTTACAGAGTTGCTGCTAATTTTGCACAAACACAGTTACTGTGCGCTCAGCCCATCTGGTACGATGATATATGTAGTAGTAGTAAAACAGCCAGATCATTGTTAGCTGACGTGCAATAGAACCAAAATATAAATCATGCTTAGAGTAATACTTGGCTAATCATTGGTAAATAATTCTGTCTTTTTAAATTACAAATAAGTTTGCATTTCTCTTCTTAAATGAGCAATAAAAATATATGTAGTGTAAAAGTGGAACATTGTAACAATATATCTATTTGCAGAGCTTTCCAGTGTAACAGTTTAAATGTAAATATCTAATTACCTACAACTAAGCAAATTATTAAAATTTGTTTGATCTTTAGAAGACAGGTATACTTTTACGTCTCAAGAAATAAAATTATGCATTTTTAAGTATATAGTTTCAAAGCAATAAATGAAAGTTAAGCGATAATAAATAATCACACCAAATAAATGTAGGTCGTTTATCGCGAACACTAACTGTAATTATTTCATTATTACGACTTTCCATTTTTCACTACGAACGATTCATTTTAGCTGTCAGTCTTATAGGATTCAAACAATTAGCTGAAATTTCAGTTCAATATTTCATAGTGTATGTAATGTACTACATGCTTAAAATTATTCTATGCATGCAATAATATGTAGAGTTACAAAACACAAGTAAGATTAGGGTGATTAATGTTCTTAAAACAGTTGTTTTCGACAGTTTCGTATTTATTTGAACAGATTCATTTTTGTGAGTTTACAGTGGACAATATTCTTAGAAATAGGTGGTTTCAATAAATTCTTATTTTGACATTACATTTATCTTGTGAGTTTTTACTGTGGATAATTTTCTTTGAAGCAGGCAGTTTCGACGGATTCTTATTTTTTCTGAAACATTTATCATGTAAGTTGCAATAGTAACGTATAATGGTTAGGGAGCTCGCCTCGGAACATACGGGATATTGGGGTCTAATCTCGAACTAAACACGATCACACTTTCAGCCGTGGGCGTTTCATTCTGACGGTCAATCTTAATATTCGTTCATTATGAGTAGCCCAAAATTTTACAGTGGGCAGTGGATAATTTCCTTGGAAGCAGCTACCTTCCTTCTCTAGTCTGTTATTTCGAAATTATGGAGATTATTGCAGTCCGTTCTCAAGTAGTTATGCAAGAAATGCAAAGCATAAACAGAAAAGATCATCTAAATTTACACTAAACAATATTATTGGAAGCAAGTGGTTTTGGTAGTTTGTTATTTATTTTAAATACATTCATCTAGTAGATTTACAGTGGACAGTATACTTGGAAGCAAATGGTTTCAGTGGATTGATATTTCCTTAAATATGTCCATTCTGTAACTTTACACTGCACAGTTTTCTTGAAATTATATGGTTTCAACAAATTATTTCTTAAAATGCATTCATCTCGTAGATTTATACTTGACAATGTGCTTGGAACCAGGTGGTTTTAATATATTGTTATTTCTTTAAATAAATCATTCTGTAGGTTTGCAGTGGACAACATTCTTGATACCAGAAGGTTTCGATACATTATGATTTAAAAATATAAAACGATACTTGTGTAAAACATATAGTTACCATTAAAAACAATACAACGAAAAATCATTACGACATAAATACTCATTAAAACTGGGACTTAAAGTAATATGCACTTGTTACATCCACCTTTAACATACTGTATTTCAGAATTAACTAATAAATAATACTGACATTTTGCCTCAATTTTCCAAATTGTTATGACATTGTAAACAGGCATCCCAATGACAATGCTACATTCTGTCTTATGTTTTATCGCTAAAGATTGTGAACTAATTTAGAACACCAAAGCAGTGGCCTTCCTACTGGTAGACCTTGTCATTGTGTTACTACTGAAACATATAATGCTGTGGTGGAATTTAAAGATGTCTTTCACCATGATGAACATGTAGATGTGAATTGCATTAATAGAAAGAAAGCTGAATAAAGACCAAAAGCCTATCTGGATTGCAATGCCAAAATACTTAAGTTTTCTTGTTTTTCTATAGTGGGTCTGTTTGTACTAGGAAAATTTTTGAATAAAAACTATTAAAACATTGGTTCAATCAGAAACTGGTAAAGATGTTGCCATTTCAGCATTAACAGATATTGCTGCATTTAATATTAATGGGTGAACTATTCGTCAACTGCTGATGCTGCTAGTGGAACATGGAAAAACACTAAAATATTGGCCCATGTCTAATGATGCCTTTAAAGTTGTGTAATGCTACATTAATAAGATATTCATGGTGACTTTAGTATGCATACATCTTCGCCTTACCTAGAGTTTTCAAAATGAGGAATGTGAAGATTGATAAAACTTATAGTTCTCATGGATATTTTACAGCTATTTCCAATGTTTAAAGGTCCTGCATATACACTTCTCTCGCATTAGAGTGCTCAAAAGCACTCTATATTTGTAAACTTGGGAGAAATTTGTTTTTTTTTGAGTTACTAATAAATATGCAACAGAAAAAAGAGCAATACCTTGTTTTCATGGTATCCAGAATTCGTATTGGTTATGTTTCTACGGATGATTCCAGGGTTCTAAAAGAGCATAACTTGTGTTTCAATGATGATCGCATAGGTGGAAGAATGAAAGAAGCGATAAAAAGTAACAAATGTACAATAGAAATGAAATTTTCTCATCAATGAACTGTAGAACACAATGCACCCATAAAACGAATGCTTGTTGAACCATTCGTAAAATGGTGTTATTACGTTTAAAGACAAAAAAAGGCTTCGTATACATGAAACGTTAAGGTAAATATATATTAGTTAAATCTACTACAACTACTAACAAAGACTGAAATAACTGCTGTTGATATGTCCACTGTGCTAATAATTGAATAGTCTGATTATTGCTATTATCCTGTTGATGAAGAATGGCAGAGACAAGTTTGTCCATACATTTCAATGTGTATCACGTGGAAGAGACGGTCTATCTTTAAAGAGGATTAGAGATGACAGAAATTACTTTACTTGAGCTATGTCATACTTAACAACTGACTCTGAAAAACAGCATTTTTAAGTTAGGGGTGCAATATTTCCTTACATGCTAAGCATTTCTGAATTAATAAGTGGAACTGGGGATGAGGGTTACCAAAATTACTTAAATCGATACAAAAGTGCCTATGACGGTCTTGAGTAATATTTTTCGCACAGTCATATAGCTGTTGTTGAGATGTCTGTTATAGTTCATTTTTTAATAGTGTAGTGTACTCTTACAAATGTAGAGACGATTGAAATACATGTTTCCCGCATGAAAATGACAAGACTATAGCAGAATGTGTACATTGCAAGTCAATGTACCTGTATTACACAGATGTCCATTTTGATATGGTTGCCAAAGCACATGCATGATGACACTACAATGTACTATGCATGTACTGCAATAATTTACATAGAGTTTCTTTTTCTTTCTGTTGCTATTTTTGTAATATACGTAATGCATGTGTGATGAAATAATATTACTGGATAAAAAATAACTTTCTTTCGTGTTGATTATTTGCTTCGAATTGTTTGCATTGTTTCTTGGGTTGTACTACAGTGCAGCGTTGCATTTTGTTTATAATTTATCAACTAGCAAGGATTGAAGAGCATTGTGTTATTATGAAAGTAATGTGTAAGCAAACTGGTAATTGTGAATTCTATTTGACTTATTTTGTAAGATTAATTGTAGTTTTTTTCCAAAAACGAAATGACGTTTAAACAAAAACAGCTTAATTGTAAAAGAATGGCACCTAAGAAACGTTATTTGTTATGCAAACATTAACTAAAAGAATTGATAACAGACAATTACCAAGGCAATCGATATTGAATACATAATTTAAATTACTTGTTAAAACTACACCCTGTAAATGGTTTAAAATTATTTGTTTATCATGTTTGCCAATTTTATTAACAATACCACTTTTCTATTATCATATGTATATTATTATTAACTCGTACTTAATAAAAATCATCGATAACAAAACTGACAAATATGAGAACAAAATAATTGTGAGCGAATTATAAAGTTTAATTTCTTAACAAGCAATTTTAAACTATGTATCCAATAATGTATTCTCAAGAAGGCTGGCATGGGTATTAAAACTTTAATTAAAATAAAGTACAGAATAATGTTTCGACCTTCTTGAGTCATCTTCAGGTTAACAAAGATAGTATGCAATTGACTTTTGAAGGGCACATGACTTAGGAACGAGAGTGTTAACGGGTACAGGATTGTAGGGGGCGTTGCAGTTAGATATTAAGTTATTAATTAGTATAGATAGAAAGGTTTTCCTTTATATTTGTTCAATTTTGGTTTTAGCTGTTGTATAAGTAGGGCTTCTTTGATTTTGCGTTTGTTTCCCTACTTAGTATGCGGGTCTTTTCTATGGTTTTGTTGCGCTCATTTGATTTGCAGTGCTCCTGAATGTATCTAAAATATCGCATTATTATATCAAATATAGTAATTACTGTTTGTATTACAAATTTGTTTTCTTTTCTTGACAGCACTTGTTTCGTTTTGTTCTTACAGCTAAGCTGTTTGTTTTGGTGTATATTTATATTCTTAAGCTCTGTTTTCTACTGTTATTTAAGGGCTAGCTAGTTGGGCTGGGGTTTAGAATATCTAAGATTTAAAGTGAGGTATGGTGGTGAACACGTTAAACACAGACTGTCGACTGTGGTGAGATTATAATTGTGACATAAAATCTAGCTACTCTGTCAAAATTAGCTACACAGGCGGCTGTTGCTGCTGGCTTGTTGTCAATTCTAGCTTTATCAAACATTATTATTGAAAGTTAAATGCATTTTATCATAACTGTTGTAAAATCCATGCTGCCCTTGAAACTACTTCCACCATCATTGCTTATGATAACTCTGATAGTCGTAATGATACACTATTGCTAAACACTGCAATTTCCATTGAAACAAGATTTTGTAAAAGACAACAAAGTCAATCTTAGAGCAAAGCTTTTGACAAACATTATACAGCCCTTCACAATACGTAGATGTCGTCGACTTTGAAGTATATGTTTCGGTGTGCTGAAAGCACAAAGATCAGTTACAGCCAAATCAGGGATCATGATTTTAAAAATCTGATTGTGTGAGATTGTCGTGATTACAGTTTTTTTTGCTCACCTTTCTCAGGAAAACAGCTGTTGATTTCCAAGTGTGACTGGAACTTGTACACTTTTGGTTTGTAAACCTACGTCAACTACAAAATATTTCTTAATTTATTTTTCACTGTGCTAGAATATATGTTGCCCATTTCACCTAAAAGGTTTTTGAGTCAAATGGTTCTATTTCGTAGTTATGTGGTATTCAGGTACACTGATGTCTGAAGAGGTAGTTCAGAAGATATCCCCAAATTATAACTTCAGAAAATGAACTATAGAGAAAAATTTGAAATTTTTGCAGCAAAGTAAAGAAACGAACCCGAGTGAATAATTAAACCAAATCTTTTTATGCAGTTATTTGTGTAACGTGTTTATTTACCAGACTGATTGTCCTCCTTGTTAACAGGTTGACTATACTAGTTCTTGGCGTTGAGAGAATTCGTTAAAACGTCTTCATGAAACAATGTTGAGAAACATTCTGATATACATTAATTCCATTTATCAAGGTTGCTATTTATGTAAGATAAATAAGCATTTTAAATTAAAACCCTATCATCAAACCAAGATTGGTAAGAGACTGTAAGACCTTTATTTCCCTTCTCCTGGGATTTAGGTTTACTAAAAGGAATCCGTGAGAAAAAAGTAATAAGCTTGGGCAGTTTAAGGTTGACCAGAAAGTGATAATTTGACATAAGTGATTGAAAAGAAAACCGAAATTCCTGGAAGGTCTATTGCTTTCGTGTCAGTATGTCAGATCCAAGTAGACTCGTGTGTTAATTTCAATGGAAATAGGTAGAAGGAGAACTACACAGAATGTGACTTGACTTTATGATAAATATAAAATTGGTCGTCTCATGCGACTGGATTATATCGGAAAAGAATCTTAAAGGCTTTAAGGACTTAGGAGTTTGATAGGTTTAACTTAGAAATTTAATCTCAAGTTATTTATTGATCAAAATGATTAAACAGCCTCAGGGCGATGGCGACCTGAAAATCCTGTACCAAAATGTATTTTTTGTTGGAGAAAATGGGATAACACCAAGAAAAGCTACTTTCACTTCCCAAGCTCCAAATAATATGCATGAACAGTGCCCTTACTGATGAATATAAGAGGGGTAAAACTTGATAATTAGTGCAAAATGGATAAATATTAGCATACGCAAACAATGGGTAGACTGTTGATTAGTTCACAATGTTATATATGCTTATTAATTTGTCTGCATTTTATGAAATGGTAATTTATTTTCCTGCTAAGATTCTGGAAATAATGGAAACTGGTTTGTTAGTGATGTGTTATTGGCAACTTTAATATAGAAGACTGAAACTAGATTATTAATTCGTTTTCAATCTATATGAAAGTCAGTTGCCGTTATTCTGATGTATATATAAGTTATTATGTCAATTATTTTTATAGTGCAAATTATGATGTTTCAAATTCGAATATTTGTCTGATATAAGCTTTGTATACGATCATGTTTTATCAAATTAACATCTTTTATACCCTCCGCCCCGAAGTTTCTTAAATAACTACGTCTCTGATTGTTGTTTGCACTAATAATTTTTAAAATAGTCAAATGAACGCTAAATGTTATGTCTAAAAGTGTAATTCAGCTTGATATTTATGTGCTATATAATTTTAATTTAACCTGAGGACGTGCTTTTCCTTTTTATTTGCTTTGGGATACTTTTGTGAAACGTAATTGCCTACGTTATGATAAGTTTAAATGTAACACGCCATTTATTGTACCAACAAATTATGTAATTTAGTGAAGTTTGAACTCTTGATGTAGTAACAATTACTAATTTTTTTACACAAGTGACACCATAGCAGTAGAAACACTCCAAAGGGTTGGAGACCATGAAAGTACCTGAGAAAGAGCATTAATGAGCAGACTACAAATAAAGTTGACACCAGTGGCACAGTGGTATGTTTACAAATCCATTAAGCTAGAAACCACGTTTCGATACCCGTGGTGAACAGAACACAGATAGCGCATTGTGTAGCTTTGTTTCCAAACAAAACAACTAAAGTTTGATTTCCATATCAATCTGACCTGGATCCTAAAATTTCAAACTGTGTTAAAGAGTTCACGAAGATATTTTTGCTTGTTCTTTTTGCAGGTGCGGTTCTTGATATAGATGGCTCTCAATTACCAAGTATTTAATGTTTTACTATATACTTTTGTCAGAATCTTAATTATGGTGTGAGTTGTGGAAAACCAAAGACTCCAAAGCATGTTCTTCTGCCTATAAGAATCAAGACTCTTACAAGCAATGTGGAACTCATTAGAAAGATAAACCAAAAAGATCATCGATGTATTCACAGTTTGAGGTAATAGAGATAGCTCTCTGTTTATAGGAATTTTCAAACACAGCAAAAGGAAAAACTTCCCTATTATAGAGCATCCAAACACATCTTTATGCACATCTGCTTGGGGTAACAAGCTCTTTCCGGCTGGAGGAACATCATTTGGAGTTAATGTGAAAGTTATATAAACAATGATGGATGGACCACAACTACCTGTTTCTCAATCTCAGACGAGCTGTGTATGTAACAAATAAAGAGGAAACTGATACATGTACTCAACTGCAATACTGGGAAATATTTTTATTGAGATCTCCAAAAGTAAGATAGAAAAAGAAGCATGGGTGAAAAACCTTATACGGTTTTTAGTGCATCTTTACATTTCAAAGAAGCAAGTAGTTACTGGTTGGACTGGAGTCAATATACAGGATTGTAAAACAGGGCCTGTGCAACTGAAACAATTATGTTCAGTAGACGATTGTGTACTCACTAAAAACCAAGCATTAACTTTACCTACAGGGGATTGTGCTATTCAGGAAACAGCCAATTTTATGCTGAGGCTGCTGAATTTTTTGATATAGAAACAGTTATCATAATACAATTCTGTGAATGGACCTTTCTCACGCTATTTACACTATGATGGACATCATTGGAGAAAATATTTGGATGCAAGACTAAGGAACACCTGCACTGAATGTGGTATTATTGCTGAATTTGTGAACAAAATAGATAATAGACTTTTCAGGAAGAGAGATTACAATAATACATTTCAATAAGAACTTACGAAAGAGAAAAGTCTGAAAACATGCATTAATATCAGATGTTGATGTGTACATCACATGGGTAAGAAGTGGTATCGAAAGCTTACCATAATCTGTTTACTTATATGGTAATCAAAGTACAAAATTGAAATCTAGATGTGAAGAAGGTTCTATCCGGTTCTCTTTATCTTATACAATGGGCATTATCATATGAATAAGTCTTTTAAAGAAAACTATGAAACTAGTCTCTGCCAAGGAGCTTAAAGAAAATGTTCCTCTAGTAAACAAGAATATAGAACCATCTTCTTCCACCACTGATAACATGCGAATGGTGCAGAAGCTAAAAGGATGATCACAAGGCATTCACTGACATTATATGTTCTCTAGTTCATCTATACTTTTGTGAACCCTACTAGTGGGTGCATAGATGTTATGTTTGACTTTTATAAATAGTGGAAAAGTGCAATAACCAGAAGGAAAGAAATTCAATAACACAACACCAGAAGATAATGAACATTAAAGACGGAAATTCTAAGTAGCCTTTACAACAAGAATAAATAATTTAACTTCTTGGTATCCTAACAACAGCAGAAAATATTGGAAAAGGTTCACAAAGAAAGTGATATTTGCTCTCGCTGAGAAACGTGCTACAGAAAAATAAAGTAATGAGTGTAGAGGACCCAAGTGTGAGATCGATTCAGAATGAAACAAATACTTCTTTCTACAGAGTTAATTTATGTAACAAAGTTTGCAGAGTTAATTATTCAGATATTTTGGATCTTATTGGACTTCATGCACATACTGGGTGCAATATAGTTGGTTATTTTGCTGGAGATGTTAAGCTCCAATTCTAAAGATGTCTCAGGGAAATACGGAACATTAGTACACATTCTCTCAGCTTCAGTAAGGGTGGTACAGAACTCAAAATTTCTCATCAATGAGATAAATTGAGTTTCAACACAAAATGTTTTGCGTTAAGAGCGGGAATACTGAGCCTCATAAGATGCTACCATGTGCTGATGCATTATACAAACTCTGCATGTGGGCAAATTATCACACAGCACCTTGAAGGGTATGATGTCTTAAAAGCAATCCAACCATTCCTTCTCCAGCTAGTAATTTTTGGTGGAGAAAATCAATTAGAAGACACTAGGAATCTTGTCTTAGACTGGATAAAAGGTTCTAAAGTACCATATACAGTTTAAAACTGCCATTATACGAATGCACAATAGTATCCAAAAGTGTCTCTATGTGGACAACGGTATATTCTATACAAACCTGTGAAATTTTAGTACTGAGAAAATTTGGCCAGTGAAGATTCTGATAGGAATTATATTTGCAATCACTCGACAAAGAAGAAGAGAACATCTATTAGGCTGAATTAAACCATGTCTGAATACCATGAGGTTCATTTACAGTAAGACTAAAGGGAAAACCTTCAGTTCAGTCATTGCGTCAATGTTAGAACTAATGTAATTAAGAGAACAATAATGTTAGTCAATACCCACATGTATGCATTCTAGCTCACTTGGAAACCAAATATTCCTACTGGCTAATTGTACAATTGTACTTTTATGAGTGCAAAATTTAGCGGTGTCTAATGTTTATTGATCTATATGAGTTCAAAATTACGACGTTTATAACATTAACTTAAAAGGCATTTATTTAAGTAACATAAATAAACAGGCAATAAAACCTTTTTTTTACCTTTCTGTGGTTTATAAATAACACAATTCTAGACGTCGAAAAATTGACAACAAGGCCTAAGTTTAAACATGCTTTAAACGCGCAGCACAAGTTTACCTACGATATAATCTTTGACACTTATCCTTAACAGTTAATACTATAGCTTTATTCATTTCTGATGCTCTATAGAAACAGATTGCGCAAAAGAAAGTAAGTACACGTTTCATATGACATACAAATCCAATGCATGCACATATATCCTTCTTGCTATTATAATTTTAAAAGTTCACCATTTTATAACTAATACATGCTTTCAACTATCTCAATATAAGTGCTTGAAAACTGACAGTTAGGAAAGAGTAAAAAAACTTCATACCACTGTGAAAGGAAATATTCAGATATGTGAAATAGCACCAAATGAGAACAGCCGAATTTCACATTTCTTGATACTGTAATCTTAAGCATTCGTTATTTTATAACTTCACTTTATCAAGAGTTCGATCACGAAAACATCTCAAAATCTTTCTCATTCAAATATATCAGTTTTTCAAAAATGTCCCCTGGTAGACAGTAGGAAATTTACAAATTTACAATGCTAAAATTAGGTTTGTTTGTGTTTTGTCAACACAGTACACCCTTGTGCAAATTACTTGAAACAAATGGTCATTTTACAATATCTTCAGCATGGCGGCCGGTGTAGGCTCGCTGGACCCGTTGATTTCCTTTAATAGTCATTTTTTCACATAGACGGCGTCATTAGCTGTGTTTTGAGGTACGATCGTTCTATTTTTGGGATATATGACGAAATTTTGAGGAATATTTCGTCATTTGAAATTGCGTTAGAAGGGCAAGGAGACCAGTCAAAAAACAACTTCTTACCAACTCAATGAAAAAAAAACAGTATCAATGGGATCTGAAATACAAAAACTGGACGCAAGAACAATGGAGGAAGGTGTTGTTCAGTGACGAGACTTATTTCTTCGTACAGAGTCAAAGAAGTCTACATGTTCGCAGATCTCCAGGTGAGAAACTTCGAGAATCTCACATCAATCAGTTCTTAAAACATCACTTGAAGAAGACGTTTTGATGCTTTTTCAGCTACTATGGCATCGGAAGCTTACATATCGTAGAAGGTATGATATGAGGACCACAGTACATCGAAGTTTTGCAGAGAAGAGTCGTTCCAGAATTTAAAAAGAGATTTCCAGATGGATTTGGCATTTTTCAGCAAGATCTGACTCCGTGCCACACATGAAAACATGTGAAGAATTTTATGACTACAACGCGAATAAAGGTGCTGGACTGGCCTGGAAACTCTCTGAACTTAAATCCTATTGAAAATCTTTGAGCGATTTGTAAAGAAAGACTTCGAGGAAAAGACTGTACTACGAGAGATAAGCTAATTGAGGCCATAATAAAGGTGTGGTACCGTGATTCAAAAATTAGTAAAGATTGCAGTCAACTCGTGGACTCGATGCCAAAGCGGATTAATGATCTTCTGAAAAATAAATAATACATATCATGTATTAATTTGTGAGTAATTTTTAGATTTTCAGAAATAAAACGCAAAAAGTTAAAAAACTCGTAATTTTCCGTCTTGTTTCAATTAATTTGCACAAGGGTGTAGATGGTCCGATGTGGCTTTGCAATCAGAAAAACATAGAAACATATAAAGAAATACAATTTTTATAAAACCATGCTGTGTATAAAATATCTTTCATATTTATTTCCTGTTTCACACTTTTATACTTCAAATTTAAAGTAATAACTCCATATTCTGGTTAGTTCGTTTTTGTTTCATTCATGCCCAATCACATAATGTAACAAATGAGCTAATAAAGGAATTATCAATTTAAGGCAGACCTTTCTGATGTTTATAGTATTCCACTTTATAATGCTGCATATGTGAAAAAAGCTTTGTCGCTTTGGGTCATATGGCACAGCATATGCTTCATATGTGGGAGGTTGAAGATTTAACCCCGTTTATATCTACTTTTCAATTTTTCTTTTTTCCTAAGCCATGTTTCAATAATCCATTATATTTTGTACATACGTCATATGCGATTCACGAACTTATCCTATATTTATTGATTATAAGAATAATTTTAACCAATCTCTGACATCCATAAAACTTTATAACACAAGTAATTTTTATGTTGAAATTATTTGAACATAATAAAACAGAGTTTGTCGATAATTAAGGAAATAATTGAAAGAAATTACTTTATGATATCTACACGGTCAATATCAATCACGAATTTTGAGATACTGATTGAATAGTAGTAAAATAAATTAATCGATAACAATAGTGATCTTTGATCTTTTGATATTTAATAGCTTAAACAGCTAATTACAAATTACTATCATTTTTGAAATCAGATGTCTATGCAATTTATATTGTACCAAAGTTATAGTTATCCATGGTATTTGTAAGATGTAACATATTTGTTTTTGAAAGTTAAACAGCTAATTACATATTACTATCATTTTTGAAATCAGATTTCTATGCAATTTATATTGTATCAAATTTACAATTATCCATGGTATTGGTAAAATGTAACATTTATTTTTGAAAGTTAACTATTTTTATCCAAAATTCGGATTTTGTCCCTAATTAATTATGCAGCTATTAGGTATATGTTCTTGTAATTCTATATAAATTTAAAGCAAGCTGTTCTCAGGTATGTTTGAAAAGGTGGACTTGATACTTCTTGTAGATTTTGAGATAATAATGAAAATATGTATTAATGAACCAATAAAGTATACAGAGGGTTTTCACTTCACTTTAAGGACAACAAATTTCAGAAAACTTCCAAAAAAAGTTCAAAATAGCCCCAAAATCATTAGAAACGACCATCAATCAATACTCAAAATCGCCAGAAAGCATTGGAAATGACATCAATATTTTCGTTATCCTGACCTTCAAATCTCTTTGCATCAAGAGTATAAGGTATTCAGCTTCCAAATTGGAGGCATAAGCTATCTTTTAAGTTTTTGCATTATTTGAAGATCAGACTAAAGTGTGGCAACCATATATACATTATAAATAATTCTGTCCGTTTTAAAGAACATAACCCAAACATGTAAAAATATTCCTATCAATTCAATAACTATAAATTATTTTAGCTTAACTAATAGATGTACTTCCACAAGACCTCCAGAAGTGTTCTGTTTCATGAATAAATTAAACCAGTGTAAGAAACATTTTTAGTTCCTGCTTTTGAAGTTAATATGTCACGTTGTTTGTTAGCCAATACAATTACTTTTTACATAATTTTCTATCCAATATATATGTATCTCGTTGATGATCTCTTATATAAAGTGGTATACTTCTAACACAATGATTAAATGAACTTTTTAAACCGAGTGATGCTTTATGTCATACATAATTAATAGTTTTCTGAAACATTATATTTATATAAGTAGTTATAAGGGCATAATGAAGTCAGAAGTGGTTAAGGAATGACGTCATTTGTAATTAATATTTAATTTAATAGGTAATTATTGTTTCATTAATTTAAGTCAACTGATTAGATAACTAATATGTAAATTACAGGCAAATTGAAAATAATATGTAAGTAATAATTAATATTTACATTTTAACAGCTAATTAGTTGTTTTATTAATCAAAGGTTAATTAATTAGATGATTGATATGCAGAGGATAAATACATTTAGTATCAAATTATTTCTTAACATTAACTATGGAGGAGCATGTTGCTATGATACAGTTGATATCATCAGTACCAGAGAGCACATTTATATTGAGTAGTTAATGTTGACTTGCATCAGAAGGCGTGTTGTTATGAAGGCAATGCTAGAAGAATGGCGGCCTACCTCATGTGGCTGCATCAAATATTACAGTTTTCACTTCTATATGTTAATATTCGAACGAGGCAATTAATCCACTGATTGCTTTTACATATTTCTAGCAAAACAGTTAAAATCGTTCTTGACAAAACATTTGATACTTGCATATTATTTCATGAGATGTATTGTTTATCTCTTTTATAATTAATATATTGAATGTGTTTGGTTTTTCTGAGTTCATGAAGTCAAATGATGTTTTAAACGTCCAATTCTATATACTGGATGGTAAATTTTGGTTTCAGATTCGTTATAAATAGATTATGTTTTCAAATCCCTACAGATTTCCCTGTCATTAGGTGTGATAGTCTGCTGAAAAGAATTAAAACGATCTAATGTGAAACTTTTCATTGAAGAGAAATAAAACTTCTCATTCTTAATAAAGTTGAAAGTAAACTCTCAACTTTTACAACATGAATTTTCGTCATCACATAAGTATAATTAAATCTTAGAACCATCACTGACCAATGAGGTAATGTCCAGCTATATTAACTATTCATTCAAAGAATAATACCTTTATTTTACGATATATACTTATAGGTAGAATTGAAAACTACAATAGTGACGAAACAGAAGCTTTACAAATTTTCACTACAAGTTATTAGCAGAATTAGAAATCTGCTAAGGTAAATCAAAAACACTATATGTGTCCCTTACAATTTGCCAAAGAGAAAAAGTTCTCCATTATAACCTGAAGTAGTACCAGACTGTAATTAGTAGAATCACGTGTCTTTTATTATTTTTAAGAGAATAAATCATTCTATTTGCAAATAATGATATCTGAGAAGAACGTTGTATTATTTATTTCAGTTGACTGTAGTATTCATAAAACTTGATGTTTTTTTAATATTTGCTACAATCTCCTTAAGTCTGTGATTTAACTAACATATATTAACAATATTTGTTTAAAACATATTGATATTTCATATAAGTGAAAATATAGCCGATTTGAAAATGTTGAATATGAGATAAGTTTGAACCCTTTATTCATTACAGAGCAAAACTTGAATTTATGTATCCAATAACTACTGAAAAATAAAATTCCATGTTTACATGTTCAGTGTTTTGTATAGATTATTTATAGTTTTCAATCAATGAATTCATTAAGGCAAATAGTTGAAAAATATGTTACACAATATATTAATTGTAAAAGCAAAAACTGTTATATAAATCTAATGAAATAAGAAAAAATCAGATATTCTGACAGGAAGTTATGTAAAAAAATACGTAATATAGAATCACAAAATAGCTGTTTCATACAAATACTAAGGTATAGAGGTGAAAACTATAACCTCAATGATAAAATATTTTTTAGAATTCGATGTTGAAAACATCATTTAATTTTATAAGCTTGAGAAACCAAATAGATTCAATATATTAATAATACAAAGGTTAACTCTTTTTGTAAACTTGAAGACGGTCGAAGAAAGTCGAAACGTTATTCTCTGCTTTATTAGTAAAAGAGTTAATACCCATGCTAGCCGTCCTGAGATATCGTTTAACTTCAAGTGGGTTTCTCGTCATCACGAATCAGTGAAATAACTGCCTCACCCAATTTTAACATATAGAAGTTGTTATTTTTCCAATTTCGCACAAAGCTACACGAAGGTTATCTGTGCTAGCCGTCCCTAATTTAGCAGTGCAAGACTAGAGGGAAGACAGCTAGTCATCACCACCCATCGCCAACTCTTGGGCTACTCTTTTACCAACGAATAGTGGGATTGACTGTAACCTTATAACGCCCCCACGGCTGTTTGGTGTGACGGAGATTCGAAGCCGCGACCCTCAGATTAGAAGTCGAACGCCTCAACCCACCTGACCATGTTGGACCTATGGAAGTTAAACACTGTAATATTGATGATTTAATTATATGACGTCAATCACCATTCTCGGTACAATGTCTTCTTAACAACATGGTCTCTGGTGCAAGTCAACATCACCTGCTCCAAATAAATAAATAATGTTGATATTACTCCTCTCCTAGCAAAGCACCCTCTGATGAGAATGATGTGTCTTTTCTCCTACCAACACACCTATGCATATTAATTGTTAAAAAATAAATTTACCTACATATTAACCATTAATTAATAAAATAAGTAGTTCTATATTACAATGTGAATATTAATTATCAATTTACATAATAATTATTTTCAAATTGTTTACCATTTATACGTCATACGTCTAATTAATTAACAAATATTAATTACCACTTGTATATCAATTAAATTCAATCTGCATATCATTTACACGATAATAATTTAATTAATTTTAACTAATGCAACATGAATTACCCATTAAGTATGAAAGTCAACTGTTAATTTTCACATTATTTCCATATAATGTCATCCCAATTCCCAATCCTCCCTCCATAGTACCTTTATAACTATTTATAACAACTATGCTAAAAATATTTTATTTAGTCAAACAATACTATTGTTGTAAAATAGATAATTTGTTAAGTAAAATGATAAAATAATAATATGAACACATTAGTAATATTTTAATGATTGTTAAAATGTAAATAAATCGTTAAAATAAAACATATTACAAAATCTCAAATTCAGTGATATAAACTTTCTGATTATTTTCATAGTCTTTCATCTCGTTATAAACAAGAGTAAGAATCTTTATTTCACTTGTTACCTTCATATAAGTTTAGTTAAACTTTTATTAAATAGATTATGCAAAAACATTTGGATTTCGCATCTGTTAGCACAACTACAATTCCATCATCAAACAGAGTTTAAATTCATAGGCAGAGAAAATCTGTGTTTAGTTCACGCAAGTTTGTCGCTTGAGATTTAAACTAATATGTAGTAATACTTAAGAAACAGTGACTTATTGCTGATAGTTATCAAGCCAATAACTACGAAAAAATGTAAGTGTGATATAAACCAAATGGGTTAGTTTCTTACTAAAGCCTTCATAAAAGGTAATGAATATGGAATTACTAATTGACAAAGATTCATTACTCGATCATATTTCATCCATTTATTTTATTTGTATAGCTAATTAAAGAAGCTTATTTTATTTAAAATCAAACAAATAAATATGATAAATTGTTTTCTCTTGACTGGTATAAGAAGAGATTTGTCAAGGATAGCTACAAACAGAACAGGCTATTTAAATATCACCCGAATTTATTGAACAGCAGAAGATGGCTAAACAATTTTACTTCTTACTCGATTTATGTTTTATTCATATTTTTTAGAATAACAATATATCAAAACAAACCGTCATTATTTCAAACTATTTAAAGAAGTCTATAATCTATTGTAATACTTAAAATTTACTGTCACATCACTACTGAACAATGGTAAATAGTATATCAACGAATACACTAAGCAGATGAACAGAAGGTTCGAACTGTCCGTTAGTCTAGTAGCGTCACTTAGAGATCCTTCTTCTGAAATAAAAAAAAGATGGTGAAATAAAAGAGGTGGTGTATCGCAAAGTATGAAAACAACCTAATGCGAGATTAAACTTTATAATAATATATAATTTAAATAAAATATTAATTATTTTTTTAGCAAATGAAAATGAAAGTGATCAATTTTTTATTTTCTGGCTGACTGATTGTTTGGAATTAAGTAGAAAGCTACAAAATGGGCTATCTGTGCGACCAAACACGAGTATCGAAACCCAGTTTCTAGTAATGTGAGTCCGCAGACATACCACTATGCTCCCAGGGGACTTTATTTGATGAATTGCGTCTTTCTAACGTTAAACTAATTATAATTAAACTAATGTAGGCAGTTTTCAATTTTTCTGTACTTTTCAAACTTTTTCTAGTGTCAAAATTGGCCATGTTGGGTCATTGTGTAGCAAAAAAAATGTTACATTCGTCCACAAATGTTGGCCTCTTTAAATTCATATCATTATTTTTCTTGTGCCTCCTTACTGCTTTCATAAAAGTTTAGATCCTTTACAATTCAATGGAGAAAAAAAGTGAATTTTAAATTACTTTTCTATTGGTATTTGAAACATTTAGTACCCGAGGTTTTTCGATAACATCATTTCTGTACAAAATAAAGATCAAATTGCTCTATCTGTCAAAAAGCTATAAATTTTCAATAGAAATATTCAGTTTTCTGTAAAGTGTTCATTGTATTACCTATAGATGAATGAGTTTAGTTTGGACATTTGGAAATCTTTGAAGAAAGGTTACTTTCTTGTTATGTTATGGTTATTTCACTTGCAGTTACCGTAACGAGTGATCTTTTAACAAAGTGGCTTGAATACTATGGTTAAAAATCAAAGTTTATCTTCCTTGTCGTGTAAACAAACCACGTTATAGACAGAAATCGTTTATTTCCTTAACACGAAATATAATTAAATTCCACTACGCTACTTTTGAACTATGTATTTCAACTGCTCTGCAAGTGTTTTTTCTTCTTTTACAGTAAAGCTTTAGTAGTACAACTTCCAACAAACCTGCATAAACAAAAGTGTTTATTTCACCAAGAACAATATGCAGTAGAATTGTTTGGAATATTTTTGATACAAATCGATACAAATGTTGTTTGTTTAGGCTGCTGGTCGCAAAAAAATGTAATATTGCATTTTAACATTTTTTCATTCTTTTTATGTATTTACGTCATAATATTCTGAGACCTTGCCTATGTCACTGGTTGAAGGAAGAGTAACTTCCACAAATGATTCAAAATTAAGCAATGATGTAATCTATTATTATTGTGCTAACTAAAAGTTAAACTAATAAAGCTTACAAGTGAGGAAGAAATGGTTCACACTTTGAAAAGGGTGCTCAATTTTAATATATAATGAGTGAAAATGCTTACTGAAAAACAATAAATATAAAACACGTCAGGCCTATGGTTTTGTTTCCTTAGCACAAAGCTTCAAAATGAACTATCTGAAGTGTGCCTACCGTCGGAAATGGAACCCACATTTTCCCACTTTAAGTTACAGAGCTTTCCGCGGGCCTACCGGGAGACCGCTCTTACTGCTTTGATAGTTGTTAACAAAGGCTTCACAATTATAGTAAGAAGTAACAAACTCATTTACTTCTGGTAACTTGTTCGACAGTTGTGCCAAAAACACCGAAGTGAAATAACATAGCGGAAATTCATTCCCAAAAATGCCCGAAATTTCCATGTTCCTTCATATGAATTATATATTAACGAAATATCAACTTATTTATGTCACTGATTGCAGAAAAATGCTTTAACATAAATCATTATTCGAATTAAGTAAATTTAATGAGAGACATATTGGTATTACAAACGACACTACGAAGTCCAACAGTTACAACTCGTGGCATGTATCACAGACTCAGAGAGTTAAACCTTGGTTAACAGCACGCGAAACTCTGATTTACAGTAAGCTTATGATTAAAGCATCTCCAGTATGAGCAAATTCAATGTAGTTTTGATTTTGATATCTGAAACACAGATATATATTGAAGGACTTCAAAATATTGTACAAGTGTAAAGTGCGTACAGTCAGTTGTGAAAGAGCACAATATTATGCATATAGCATTATATATAAACATATTGTGTACCTGAAGTTTTAAATTCATTCTAGAATTCACTAAGTTACTTTTGACAAACCTTTTTTGAGTACATAGAGTTTGTCTTTCGTGAATAGTTATAATAGGTGAAATTATGGAGAGTCTAGGTTTTACATATATTGTGTTTAAAATTATGCTCATTTCTTCAAGACCAATTTGGACAATTTTAGAATATATTTTATGCACATAACTTATGATTGCACAAGCTGAATAATATTTTTGAGCAAGCCGTTGTAAATAAATAATATTTTATCCTCACTAGAACAAAC
This sequence comes from Tachypleus tridentatus, assembly GCF_004210375.1. Taxonomy (NCBI): domain Eukaryota; kingdom Metazoa; phylum Arthropoda; class Merostomata; order Xiphosura; family Limulidae; genus Tachypleus; species Tachypleus tridentatus. The sequence goes on along the minus strand of NC_134833.1, from coordinate 45,139,649 downwards.
TAGTACAGTAGTCCTACAAATAACATAATTTAATATACTGTATTACTATGTTTCTTACTTAAAAGTAAAATCTTATTCATATATTGGTTTTTTATATGCCTTTTAAAATTTCCCAGAGGAGAATCTACCAGAACAACATAGATTTTGACAAGGAGACTTCCCAGAGAAGATTCAAACTCAGCAGTTTACCTTTTCGTGAAGTAGCCTGCTAGAATAAACTCTAGATGAGCACCATACCTCCCAGAGTAGGTTCTACTTGAGCAGCTTATCTGTTAGTGTGATTTCCTAGAGTAGACCTTAACTGAACAACTTACCTCTTTGCGAGGGAGCCTGCCAGAATAAGTATTACAAGAGGTACATATCTTCTAATGAGGGGATATTTCAGAGTAAATTCTACTTGACCACCTCTAGGATTCACATATTAAGTTTTTGTTATGTGTAGTAAGAGGACCCAATAAGTGAGTGGTAACTGGGTCACTGCAAAGCAGTACTTTGGGTTTGAGATTTTGTAAATGGGATGCCCCGAGATGGCTCCTTCAGGGTCATTTGTGGCTAGGGTTCGCTGAGAGACAAAATCGATATCATCAATGGGTGTTAAAGATATTATTCTATTATTTCTGTTTGGGTTGTAGTGTCCACGAAACCCCGCTATAGCTATGCTCTTTTCGTCTTCTGACATTGCAGCAAGTTCCACTGTAGGTGTCCAGGATGTGCTCTGTAAGCACAAACTCAATATTTCCTACTAATTACGTATCTTTATTTCTGATACTACCTTTCTTATCAGAAACATCCGTGATATTTCATTTTTTCTCAAAAATTACAAATTCCAAGAAGAATTTATTGCCCTGTCGTCGTGTGAATAAATAAACAGACGCCCGAATCTCCATCCCTTTACAAACTTTGGAGAAACTGCAAGTTGCTCCAAGTCAGTGTGTTTAGCAAAACAGCTTTCCAGAGTTCTCTTGTACAGCGTTAGCACATAACAATTTGTGAAGAAATTGGAAATGAAGTTATAATCTCCACAACTTGTTTTCATGCTATTCTACAACATTCATCAAATGTACTATTTTATATCGTGTCCCTTTGTTATTAGGCAATATTATTAACATTTGTGACACTGTACACCTTGATGTTTCAGACCTTTAATTCTAATTAGTTTTACATCTTTTTTAAAAAAGAAAAAAGAAGATACTTTATGCTCTATAATTTCATAAATTCTTTACTATTTAAGTAATTTTCTATGATTGGTGTTTTAAAATGTTGTTTACCACGTATAACTTTTCTGCTTTAAGCCAATAAGTCCAGAACAGCCACATAAGAGCCACAGTCAAATGCGAGTGGCTCAGTATCTGGTAGTGGATACTAATTACAAGCCGTCTCTCTTCTAGTGTATCATTTCAAAATTATAAATATTCGTTAACTAACTCAGTGCTGTTAAATATCACAAAAGCATTGTCGAAATGTCTTTTATAATACGCAGGCTTAAAATGTTTAGGATAGAATTGTAACAAAATTTGTTTTTCATAAAACCAAAGGAAAGTCAATAACAACATTTTGTCTTCAAAATAAAGCTACTCAGTCCAATTTAGGAGTTGTATTACCACACAGCGCTTCTCAACTCCTTCATCTTCTTCTCCACTTTCATATCAAATAAATATCACACGCTGCAATATCGTCGTTGTTTATGATTCATCCTCCATGGAAGGCACTTTTTCCAGCTGAGCATCCCTTCAACATGTATGAAATGCTTTGCTCAGTGGGTAATTCAAGACACGATGTTTCCCCTATGAAAAACATACCTCATTAAATTTATCCTACCTGAATATTTTCTTCTTTTCTTATATCTTACTTTTCTTCATATTTGTCTCAATAAATATTTGAACACTTTACAAGCATCATTTCATATCTTTCAGATTCCAACTTGGAATCTTTTTAACTGCAGAATAAACAAATATTTACCTACTTAACTATTATCCATAAACACTATACTCTGCAATTGTACTTCTTATCTGTAGAGAGAGCGGAACCTCCTGCTAGAGTACCAGGCGTATAAGCTGGAATGAACCTTGACCAGAAGAAAGTAAAATATATATAGACAGGTACTTACCACTGGCATGCAATGATTTCTGTTCAGAAAAAAAATGCAACTACTTATAAGATAATAGATATAAATGTTTCAGTGAACTTTCATGTATGAACAAATAGGCTTCATATAGTTGAATCAATAATACTTTTGTAGTTTATGATGCACAAATGTACAGAAGCGAACACTTTTATATAGACCTATATAATTCATCAAAAGTTCTCGTACTTTTGATTTAAATATTTTATTTTGTGAGATTTACAATCATGCTTAAAAAAGGTTTAAATAGATAAAAAAGTAGTACACACGACCAGGGCTGGATTCAGGTTTAGTTCAGGTAATAATTGAGAATAATAATATTAATGAGCTCTTGTTTGTATTCTACTACATTTAAAGACCAAACTATTTTTCTTGGTTGTTTGCCAGGGTCTTTATATGGACAAAGTCCTAAGTGGATTATATGTTAATTTGGTACTGCACATGCTGTTTTAACTATGTAATTTCTAAAATGTTTTATCATATGTTGTAAAGACGCGGTTTGGTTGGTTTGACGACAAAATTTATGTTGTGCAGCCAATCAAGTAGAAGAAACACAATGTTTTTAGATAAGTGCTCCATCATGAATAGTGTGCCCATTTGGTGGTTAATGGCAAGAGATTCTAACATTCTGTGGTAGAATTATTCCTGGAAATTCCTGTAATTTTGCGCGAAATTAAAAAAAACAAATAAACATAGATAACTCAGTATAAACTAGTGTTAGGTCTGGCATCACGTTCATTTAAACACTGGTTAGTAACATTACTGGTGTTGTAGGCTTCAGCGTTACAATCTTGTTTTATTCGACTGAAAAGTATTATATTAGTTAATATACTATATCCCTGAACTCACATGCTATAAGCAAGGTATTTAATGAGTGTTGTTTGTCTTTAAAATCTAAAGGCTTTTAACCTTGATCCATGATTTATAGACACAATTTAACTGAACTTTTGACAATAAAGTTTTTTGTTGTTTTTTTTTAATTTCGCGCAAAGCTTCTCGAGGGCTATCTGCGCTAACCGTCCCTAATTTAGCAGTGTAAGATTTGAGGGAAGGAAGCTAGTCATCACCACCCACCACGAACTCTTGGGCCACTCTTTTACCAACGAATAGTGGGATTGACCGTAACATTATAACGCCCCCACGGCTGAAAAGGCGAATAGGTTTGGTGCGACAGGGATGCAGATCACGAGTCGCACGCCTTAACCCACCTGGCCATGCTTGGCCAAGGTTTTTTGATAGTTTTCATAATATTTCTCTTAATCATGTATGAAATGTTATTAAATAGAATAAACCAAATAAAAACAAATATTTGTTTAGTGTCCCCACTCACCTGCTCTCACTTGTCCAGCCATCTCCCTTCAACTTGTTGGCGACTTTACCCCTTATTTTTTGAATTATTGGTTTTCAATCATACCACACATTCCAAGTATTGTTTTATCCCCAAATGTGAGTACAATGATAATATACCATAGATTAGTATTATAATAATGTATGACCTTTCACCCGCTCGTTCTCAAGCACACATGTACAGTACTTATGTACATAGTAAACAGGCAATATCACGTGCAAACGTGAGCATGCAAGTTCGATCATATTGAAATTTAGGCAAGCTCATCGATTTGATTTCTGCTTGCCTGATGATTACGACAACAACAAAGACCTTAAAAACCTTGTTTTGCTAGAACGATATTAAAGAGATATTGCTCATTGCCACATGCATTTGTGTCGGATACATTACCGACAGCTTTTTTATTTTCTGGAGTAAAGATATTCTTCGGAAGAGGTGACAGATACACGACTTACCACATTGTAAGCTATATGATGAAGGGTATACCTATAGGCAGCTATTGGCAAGGTTAGGTCTAGTATGTATGATGTCATTTCATTCTTTGTTAATATTCAGAAGTGAAGGCACAGACTGAGGTGATAAGTACGTGACCCACGACATCGTAAACTACATCTGACTGAGGTAATGAAAACTCGATTTATTTTCTTTTTGTTCGAAGATATATTATTGCCTTTACTGCCTTAAAAGGTATAGTGAATATGGTCAGAATTTGCGTTCTGGAATGTGGATGAATACTTGGTGCATTTGGATTTGTGTGATACTAGAGAAGCACAGTTTACGTTTCTGTTCGAGGTGTGAAGAAAATACACATCTATAGCTAGGCATTTAGTGCTGTGCTGAGAACTAACAGCTTTTAAAGTTAGTTTTTCTGGCTTATGTATTTGTTATTTTGTGCTGTGAATACAGAGTTATGGTGTACATTACTTTCTGTTAGAACTGTTTATGCACATAGGGAACAATTGCTTACAGATAATTAGCACTCACTCCAAGTTTTAGCAAGATGACACAAAGTTTCAAAAAATGTTTTTTATTTAAGTTTCAATGTACAAGGATATTCAAAAATCTCCAAAATAAGGATAAAACTAGGTGTGAAAAGCACCTACCAACAACTTCTAAGGTTTTGGTCAATTTTAACAAGTAGCATAGTTTAGACAATTCCTAATTATTTTTAATTATTTCAAAAATTAAAGATAAGGTACATTACTTACTACTCTTCCTCTTTTCTATTTTCAGCTACAGATCAATATTGATAGACAAAAAGATCAGTTGTATATCTCTGCTAACCCATGTGAAAGTATAGGTGACATTGAGTCATGCCTGGGCCACTTTGTTGAGTTTATAATCTATGAACCTTAGAAACTATACTATTAAAGCTAAAGAAACTGGCTACCCAATGGCAATAGTTGAGCGAGGACAGAAGGTTTGTGTTGGGTTTAATCAAGTAATGGAAGCTGGTGATCATGATATCACTTGATCTGCATTGTCTCTATAAGTAAATCTGTTTGTTCAAACACCCAAAGAGGTTAATGGAAGTTCTACCACTTACAGGTGTATATTTCCCTGAAAGAAAATGCCTTTGAACACCCACTTGCAATGTCTCATGCCCGTGTGTAAAATAGAATGGCAAAAATGGTCCAGTTGAGTGCCACTACCATGATGGTGACCCAGACCTAACATTCGCTTTCCTTACACACTGTTTATACAAATGGCTTAATTTTTGGAAAGAGATCTTGACCTACTTGTCCACACTCCACTGCATAATATCTGGAATATTACTGCTGAGTGAGTTATTTCAAATTTGAACATGGATGTTCAGATGTCATAAGACCTGAAATACTAACAATTAAGCTGCAGTTGAAGTCAGCTAACAACCTTAGAGTAGTCCAGAAAGTCCACAGGAAAGAACCAAAACTTGGAGGTCCGGCATGGCCAGGTGGTTAGGGTGTTTGACTTATGAAGGTCGCGGATTCGAATAGCCGTCACACCAAATATGCTCGCCCTTTCAGCCATAGAGGCGTTATAATGTGACGGCCAATCCCAATATTCGTTGGTAAAAGAGTTGGCGGTGAGTGTTGATGACTAGCTGACTTCCCTTTAGTCCTATATTATTAAATTAGGAACGGATAGTGCAGAGAGCTCTCGTGTAGTTTTGCGCGAAATCCAAAAGTTAAAGAAGTGGTAAAAGACATCACCAAACCAGCAAAGATCTTGCTGAACAGTGTTTTCACGCCAGCTCGAAGGAAAGCACATTAAAGTATTTATGGCTACAACAAATCAAGAAATGCTTCTGCTAGGAGAATCGCTCAAAAATACTTATGAAGACGAACCCTGAAATTTTGTTGGATTCTACAAAGCAATGCAATCTGTGAAAGAAGGGGAAATATTTCATGAAGCATCCATATTCCAAGTGCCATACCAAATGAACACCAAGAAATATTCAAAAAAATATTATATATGGGGTACCTCTTGAAAATTTTTAGAAAATTTTGCTGAGCTTCACTACCTTTCATCCCCTGTGTCAGAGCAAGAGAAATAGAAACAATATTTTGTTGTTTCACATTATTTACTTGTAATAAGTTGTCATTATTGAAATTATTAGAAAATGATAAAGTAGTGTTATTTAACTTTTCGTATGACATAAAAAATGCATTTCTTTTCAGCCTACCTTTCCTTTTCAATTAGAAAACTGTTTTAAATATACTGCAAAGAATATTTCATTTTAAGACCTGCATGGTAATGAAGATAGCTCTGAAGAAAAACATCTAAATTTCAGTGAACAGCCCAGCATCAAACTATGTGATTCTCCCAATCATCACACAAAGTCAGCAATATGAAATCTGTTATTCGTGTAGGTAGGCATAAGTCAATAACAATGATGAAGATACAGATCTTGGTTTCTGGACATCCTTAACCCTACCATCTCATTGAAATACAGCATAAGAGAAGGTTATTTGTAACCCCTTTATGTCTGGTTCTCTTTTTCCTGCAGTGTGAATAATGCTTGAAATAATGGATATGTTATACATCACGGATCCTGAAGAATGATCAGAAGCAACAACTTGCGCGAGAAGTGGATATTCTGCCATACTCATGTGGTGAATACTTTCAATATCTTGCAGATAGTAAAGATTCTACATGCATTTCAATGATAAATTCACATGTTAGCCACCGATGGAAGCACTTTACTATGTAACATTCAAAGAGCCTTTCTGCTACTACTGCAGCATTGAACACAATCTGTTAGTTAAAGATGAGTATTATCCTACATGTAAGAATTACAAAGAAAATGGGAAGGTATAAAGAAAAAAAAAATATCTGTGCATTCACATCTCCTAACTGTGCAACACAGTGATAGTGCTAATATAGTTGGATTACACAAACCCCTTTGAGTGTGCATGTGTGTGTGTTTTCTCATAGCAAACCCATATCGGGCTATCTGCTGAGTCCGCTGAGGGTAATCAAACCCCTGATTTTAGCGTTGTAAATCCGTAGACTTACTGCTGTACCAGCAGAGGACGCTCCTTTGTGTGTGACGTTCAATAGGGTTTCCATAAGGTTGTCAAATTCTGGAAAAGCCGTTTCTAGGCCTGGAGAAATAATGAAATTTACAAGTATGTGGCTCTTAAACAGAGAAGTATGCATTTTAAACTCAGTTTCTAAAATAGCCAGGTATTTTGTCTGTAGAATATACTTGGAAAAAGACAGATTTTTTTCTTAAAAAATGAAATAAACACAGTTGATTCGTTCTGTTCTTTTTCTTTATATGTTAAAAATTATATACATTGTTTTTATGACAAACGAAAACAATGAAGACTTCTGAATAAATACTAAAATGAACACAGTTTATTTGCCTTTTTTCTTTATGAAGCAAAGAGGGCTTCTATTTGACATGGACCGTTTAAAAATAAGTAATAATTATGACAAAAAGGATGCAAACCTTTTTAAAAGAAGTATTTTTTCGAAAGCTTTGAATGCTAAACATTTATTATTATTATCTGGCCTAACAGCTGTTTCTAGAACATCTACCATGATGTTGCAACATGCTCTTTCATTGGCCAAGGTTTGTTTATTTGTTTTTTGTTGAGCATAAAATTTATGATATCTTTATTATTCTCACAACCAGTGACAAAACCTGGTTTACAGCATAGTTAGCCATCAAACTTAGAGCTAAGCCTCTTGGTCCCACTGAGACATATATATTAATGAATAATGAGAATCCATTTGCAGGAAAGCTGAGAAAAATAAAGGTGTTTGGCACATATTTTTTCTGAGGTGAATGAATAACAACAACAATAAAAAGGACGAAAATGAAATGGGAGATTTATTTACTTTTTTCCTTTAAAAAAAAGCAAATAAATTTTTCAGCGAGAGTAATTTCTCTAATGTATAGTGTTACACGTGAAATTGTCCTAAAATGTTGCTTAGAACAATTTTTAGTTTGCTATTTGTGCACTTTTGATCAGGGGACAAGTATTTATTCAATGCAACTTAATATTTAATATCGAACGCAGAGCTTAGCTAGCAATTAAGAAATACTATGCTTGTGTCATTAATAAAAAAGGAAAAATATAAATCGAAGTTATGTTTCCTTATTTATTTTAATAATCCAAAAGAAAAACAAAACATGTTTGTTCTTTGCTTATTTAAAAAAAGTACTTTTGAATCATTTTCATTTATCATATTCATAGGACTGTTTGGACTCACATTGCATAATAATAGATAAATATTAATGACAGTTTCTTTGTATGTTTTTATTTTTTGAATAAGTAAAAGGTAAAATGCAACAACTTTAAAGTCCTACAAATTTTTTTAGTTTATACTGATTTATTATCGAAGTGTTTTATAATCAGGAACTTAATGTTTGTAAAATTGAAATGAATCCAGTGAAACTTCTAACACTTTCGACAAGTGGAACAGGTCTCACTAGACTTGACTAATCAAACTGTTGTGACCCTACGTGTGATTTTATAGTGTGATCTTAAAATATTATATATATTATCAAAAAAATTTGTTCATTTAGCATTTAGAGAAAACACATGACAAAATATTAACTCAAGCAGGTTGTATGTTTATCTAGAACTTACAACTTACAACTTCACAGGGTTTGAAAAAAGATTTTAGTAGGGTTAAACTATGATAACTGAATATAGATCCTGCTGGTTGGAGTAGATTAGGAAAGTATCAACGTCACGGAGAAAGTAACAAAAGTAAAACTATGAAGTTAGATTGCGGGTAAAAGAGGCGCATATTTGCAATAAGGATGCGTAGTGTTAAAGAGAGCGCAATTTCCTACGCAGTAGTTCGTGACAGAGGTTATTACTGATACAAAAGAATAAAAATTAATGAAATAGAAAATGTAACAGTGAGTATGTTGATGATATAACTATTATGTGTGAATCTGAGAAGAGATACAACTGTTACTTGACTAGCTTGTCGATAAAGGGAAAGGCTATGAACACAGAGTAAACGTTAAGAAAACTATGATAGTGTTAATCATGACCTGAAAAATCTTTCAGACTATATATCTAAATACATAATAAAAAATTGGAAGACTATACTTATTTAAGGGTGCAAAATTCACGTGTAGAACGGAGAAAGGATAGGAAAGGTAAAAAAAAGCATTATTCAACGTTAAAGAATTTCTCTGGAAAAATATAAAATTAGAGGGAATAAAGAGACTATGGAGGCCCGGCATGGCCAAGCGTGTTAAGGCGTGCGACTTGGAATCTGAGGGTCGCGGGTTCGTATCCCCGTCGCGCCAAACATGCTCGCCCTTTCAGCCGTGGGGGCGTTATAATGTGACGGTGAATCCAACTCTTCGTTGATAAAAGAATAGTCCAAGAGTTGGCGGTGGGTGGTGATGACTAGCTGCCTTCCCTCTAGTCTTACACTGCTAAATTAGGGACGGCTAGCACAGATAGCCCTCGAGTAGCTTTGTGCGAAATTCAAAAACAAAGAAACAAACAAGAGACTATAGAATGTTAACACTACGAGAAAAGAACGAGAATCGTGTCTGCTGAAACCAAACGATAGTTGAAAACATTTTAAATGTGAAGATATAGATGAATGGTGAATATCAGTTTGGTTTGTTCTGAATTTCGCGCAAAGTTACACGCGGGCTATCTGCGTTGGCCGTCCCTAATTTAGCAGTGTAAGACCAGAGGGCAGCTGGTCATCACCACCCACCGCCAACTCTTGGGCTACTCTTTTAGTAACGAATAGTGGGATTGACGGTCATATTATAATGACCCACGGCTGAAAGAGCGAGCATGTTTGGTGTGACGGGGATTCGAGCCCGCGACTCTCGGATTACCAGTCGAGTGCCTCAACCACCTGGCCATGCCAGGCCGAATATCAGTTACACAGGAAGAAAACTAATGAGGAAGTATTGGAAAGTAAAAATCCAAAAGACTGTTGTGGGGCACATGTAAGAAAAGTAGGATGTGATATTCTGGTCACATTATAATGTTTTCATTATCAAAAGTTCCAACTAATCCATCTAATAGGCATGTGCGAAGTCTTTTAATGCAAAATATTTACGAATGTCTTTTTCTGAAGAATATCAAAGGTTCGATTAAAGTAATTCAGAGCATTTACATTTAGTCATACTTTTTATGTTACGTTCAGTGCTAAATCACGTTATTGTACAAAAAGCGAATGATAAAAGAAACGATTTATTAACAATAATTTTATATGAATATATTCTACGATAAATCATTTGTTGAATATTAACATTTAATGTTAATAACCAACCATTATTTATTTTCAGTATATAGCTAATAAATTTACACAAACAAATGACAGCGATTGTATACATGAAACTTATTAGAAATATATACGCCTATAACTATTCGGTCAAGAAAAATAAAGTTTATTTTCATTCATATACAAATCCATACATCGTTTAAGGACTTTATGGAATAATGGTAAAAAATCACATATACTTATGTTAAATATTCTAAATAAAACTGTAGTAAAACTTTCAATTGTTTAGTAAGAATTAACATACCGTAGTAAAAATTATACTTGGTTAATTTTTCATCTATCAAAGTAATAATTATAAAATATCTCAGTAAACCAAATAAAATGATGTGACTTATAAAATGTTTTTCTAACTGTATCCAATAAGAAATCAAGTTAAGTACTCTTACAGCTACGTGTATCTGTAAACGACTCTCCCTGTGCAAGATTTATTATGAGACACACACGTAGAAATATGTGTAATGTTCTATAATGACTTACATCTTACTTATTACTTTTCATATCAATATTAAAGTGTTGAGAGATAATTTCACAAGTGAAATATTCTCAGTTGTAAGAAATAAAAGAATTATTCTGCATTTACTTCCAGAAGTGGAAAGTAATATGCAACATTTACAAATTACTTTTAAATAAAAATATTACGTAATTATTACTGAGAACATTTACTAAGTATCTCACTTTACAAGAGTAAAACAGGGGTTATATAATGTGCCTTATAGATGTTTCCAAGGCAGTGTAAAAGTTAAAAGAGTTAAAATACCACAGTATTCAGTTTGAAATATATCGTACTTAGTTAGTATTGGAAAGTTACTAGATTAGAATAATTTCTTTGGAATACATGAAACAAACATAATTTCCAATTATTCTTAATAAAAATATTCGCGTTATCATAAATTAAGTTCTCAAAAAATGAAAACATTATTAACAAAAAGTAATATTTTGTATGCTAATACATTACCATCTTATTGTTTTTAACTTTGTTGTTGTTGTTACTTAAAGAAGGAATAAAGTAATCTCATACAATACAAGAACTGTATTTCTAGAGTCTGTAATTTGTGTTTCAACAATTAAGTTGAATATCATGTTAGGAACTTTTACAAATTATTTTTAAATTTCAGGATATTATGTTTCAGGTCTTCTCTTAAAAACCTAACTTTAGTTCCACAAATATTTATAGGAACAATGATGGAAATACTTGTAAATTTTCATTTTGGAAAATATTTTATGGCATAAACGTAAAAAGTACACTTACCATAAATGACCATTAATTTGTTTGCGTCGTCAATGCCATTTGCAGAAGTCACATGACAGGAATACTTGCCGCTCAGCTCTGTAGTGGGATTCAGAATTCGAAAACCGCGGTATTTTGTGAATCGAAACGGAGTATTAGAGAAACTCAAATCAATTCGATTTTGGAATTTATCTGACACACGACGAGAACGCAGCTCAGGTATCCACTGATAAATGGGACTGGTATCGTCATTATAATACCATTTTACCACAAGATAGTTGTCTTCCTCCGTAAAATTGTATACACAGTCGAGGTCAACGTACGCTCTAGTACCATTCTCAATAAAACTAGGCACTGAGAGACTGGTAATCGAAAGACCTTCAATTCCTATGTGAAAGAAAATCAAAACACTTGAAAAAGGAATAAATATCATAAGAATAGATTATCTATAAACACACAAACACATTTCTATATAATATATAAAGATAGATGGATAGAGAAGCAAATATATATAGATAGATAATGATAGTGTTAACTATATGTTGTTTTAAGTTAGCTTAGTACATAAATAATTTATCTAGCTGTTGTTTATCTTATATTCTGCTATTCAAAGTGGTTTTATATGAAGTAAGACTCGCGAGATCAGTCAGTATTCAAATAGTACCTCATTAGAACATGTACCAAGAATACCACAAGGCCCCCTCTTGTATTTACAACACTATATCTTGTTGCCACTTCAGCCTAGCATATGTTTCATCACCATTGATCCAACATGGTCACTCATCCTCAGTTTATATTTTTGATATGTCACGAAAAAATGCATGAAGACCATTTTCTGTCACAAACTATTTCTGACTGGAGATTTAGTGTTGTGGGAAATAATGGGTAATTATGGTGCTTTATGCTGTAGCTTTTCTTTTTGTTTTGTTGTTGTTTTTGCCTCGCAAGTAGCACTTTCAATATTTTGCATATCTTGTAACAAATAAGATCGCTATTATTAAGATAAAATACAAATACTTATTAAAGTTTTCAAACTAAGAAATACATGTTATATTAAACACGCACGAAGGTAATCTGCTTTATGCTGTAGCTTTTCTGTTTGTTTTTTTCATTTTTACCTCGCAAGTAGCACTTTCAATATTTTGCATATCTTGTAACAAATAAGATCGCTATTATTAAGATAAAATACAAATACTTATTAAAGTTTTCAAACTAAGAAATACATGTTATATTAAACACGCACGAAGGTATTCTGTATAATGTGACAGATTCTACACACATCAGAAATGATCTAATAGAACAGCAAACAATTTGAACAAACACCTGTAGGAAGGTGTGTAATTCAGCATTTCACCTACCATAAAGAAACCTTACCAAAATATATATAACAACAAAATATAACATCAAATTATTATAAATAGCGTTAGTAACCTTATATCAGTTCGTATTAAACTTTTAGTATTTGATTGGTCCTCCATGTACTTTAAGAACATCCACAACACAATGTGGCATACTGTTAGAAAGATTATGGTTGTAATTCACCGTGATTTTATCTGAACTTTTCACTAAAAGACATTGCAACTCAGTTACAGTAGCTAGTTTAAGGTCGTGGTTGGCAGATTTCTGGCTCAGTTCTACCCAACAGTTCTAAATCAGATTATAATTGGGAAACTTTGTAAGCTATGGCTCTCTTATAACGTCTTCCTTGTCAAGATAATTCTGTACAATACGTGAACTCTAAACAGTGGCATTGTCATCCCGAAAGACACATTTATTCACAAACCTTGACCTAGAATATGACAGTAGTACTGTCTATATGCGATGCCTGTAAGCAGTGCCACTGACGTTTTCACTGGAGGATATCAAGAACAGCTTTTTTTCACCATGATGAATAGCTGCCCAAGCATGCACTGCACCACTACTTGTTTGTTCCCTCACCTGTTACAAAGGTAAATGATTAACACAAATCCTACATCAGCTTTAACAAGCTGGAAATAGGACTTGTCTGAAAAGATGAAATATTGCAGTGTCCTAACTGTAAGTTGATATGTTGTCTTGTACAAATAACATGGTGGCGGTGGTAAATTCTGGTTATTATCAGTTTCAAGATAGCCCCTCTAGGAACACAACCTTGTTTGGTCACTCTCCTGTTCACTTTTCTTATGGGCAATCGAAAAATTTAACACCCTATAACTTCTGGCATGTGACGAGGGATGACACTACACTAATTACAAGGCCCGGCATGGCCAAGCGTGTTAAGGCATGCGACTCGTAATCTGAGGGTCTCGGGTTCGAATCCCCGTCACACCAAACATGCTCGCCCTTTCAGCCGTAGGGGCATAATAATGTGACGGCCAATCCCACTCTTCATTGGTAAAAGAGTAGCCCAAGAGTTGGCGGTGGGTGGTGATGACTAGCTGCCTTCCCTCTAGTCTTACACTGCTAAATTAGGGACGGCTAGCACAGATAGCCCTCGAGTAGCTTTGTGCGAAATTCAAAACAAACAAACAAACACTAAGTACAGAAAAATATGTGAAGAAAGCAATATGTTACGAAAAAATTATACCAAAAGCACACTCTTGTATACAAAACAGATGTGTGTGTGTTTTGTCTTTTTTTTTTTTTACAAACAAATGCTCTAAACAAGTTATACCGACCAAAATAACAACACGTACATGTTTGTACGATCATACATTATATTTTCTGTCACTATTTGGGCAATTTCCCAATAACTAACCCACGCATGTAAACGATAGCATCAATATGAAACAGCAGGCAAACATTTTGACCAAGACTGTACAAACATGAGAGAACATCCACCTTAGTGTTTCGTACCTTATATCTGAAGTATTAGCACAGTTATAGTTAAGTTCCATTAATAAACTTGATTATAATTTTCCTCACGGAAACACTCCCCGGTGGAACAGCGGTAAGTTTACGAACTCACGACACTAAAATACAGTGCTTGATTCTCCGAAATAGACACATCAGATAGCTCAACCTGCAAATAAAGGTTAAACCTTCGCATAGGATGATAATGTTGCAAAGAGGTGGAAAACAATGTTTGTCTTACACATTTCATCAAAATATAGTGCTAATGACGAATAAACCTTACTTTACGGTATTTAAATAACTTACATACATATTTAATTTTATTACTATTTTTATATATTTTTAGTGCTAAACTCAATTTTTCAATCTAACTTACATTTCAATTCTAGTAGTTTTACGTATCGTTGTAAATCGAATATAAAGTTATTAAAAAAAAGGTGGCATGTTACTAAATCACACTAAATAAAATGTCACATAACAGGAAACAGCAAAAGCTTCGTTTTTATTAATTACTGGTAAGAACATGTCACAATGTCAGTTTGAAATAGTAAGGTTATGAGATGTACAATTTAAATAATCTAAATATATATAAAGAATTTACCCAGCTTGTCATGATCCGTTTTTTTCTGTCAAAACATGTTCGTTTTTATTTCAATCGCTATCATACATGATTTGAAATTAAACATAAGATATAAATACAAGCACGTTGCTTTACTATTATATGGGGTCTGATATTCATCATAAAACAGATATTTAGTTTGAGAATCAATTTTAAATAATGAATAATAATATGAGATAACAAACAAGCTCCCGTGGATGTTATTACCAATGTACAGTACCTCATGGTTTAATATTTCTTGCAATCTGTCTATCAACTATTGATTTTCGGGAATAACTCTGAAGATAAACGTAAATTTTGAAATATAAGTCATAAAACACCGGCACGTGCCCTTTACATCATTATAAAGGACACATTTACTCTCTTTTTTTTTTAATAGACTACTAGCTTTGAATTTAATGACATAAGTACTTATTCAGTTAAATGATCTTCCATAATGCAGGGTATGCAATTAGAATCTAATGGAATCATTAGAAGTTTAATAAAAACAAAGAAGATGAACTTTATACAACTTTTGAATTTTTAATGGTTATCCTAAGTAAGTACATATAAAATACAGTTGCTTAAAGTTTGTTTTTGAAATTCGCGCAAAGCTACATGAGGACTATCTGCGGTAGCCGTCCCTAATTTAGTAGTGTAAGATTAGAGGGTAGGTTGATAGTCATCATCACCCACCGCCAACTCTTGGGCTACTCTTTTATCAATGAGTATGATGATAAAACTCATCATACAGTAATGGGACCGATAGTCACATTATAACGCCCCCACGGCTGAAAGGGCGAGCATGTGTTGTGCGACGGTGATTCGAGCCCGTGACCCTCGGATTACAAGTCGAGTGCCTTAACCATCTGGCTATGCCAAGCCTGCTTAAAGTTAAGCTTATGAATGCTGTTATGTATTATAATTTATTTCGGATGAGCCTCCGATTTATTACGTTACGTATCACTATCGAAAATAACCGGAAATTTGAATTTGAGCTTAGTATATAATTAAATGGAAATATGTATCAAATTTATGATTTTTGTCAGCACGATTGATACACACAATTTTCTTTTTTAATGAAAATATATTTTAATATAAAAACAATACAGTTTATAATAACGGTTATTACTAACAATTATTACAAATAATTGTTCATATACTGAGTCTTATATCCGGTTTAGAACTAAAAATTTTATCGATGATCCAGGTCCACGACGAATAAATTAATTCTCAGCTGATATTGCTGCTCCTTGCTTAAGTTAACGACGTCATTGTTCGGCTAACCTTACACCAGATACACGCTGACTCCTTCCAGCGCAGATATGTAATGTCCTCTTAGAAGTAATAACGTCCGAAGTAATTAATTGAAGTTGAACTATTTGTAACGTTCGAAATCTAAAACGTTTGTGATCAAATTTGGTAGTTTTGCTATTAACAAACATTAATCACAATTATAGCTTCCTAGGCCTATAGCGTACTGACTGTAGCTGACCAATAATATTCTGTTCTCTTCTCTTAGAGTGTTACTTTTTATACAAGTCAGGTGCGTTATAAAACCTTCACCAAAATTCGCTTACAACAATACTGTGAATCACTATTATTATTATTATATACACACTTTGTACATTGTTGGTTCTTACGCACACGAACGTTTTACATATTTCTAGAACAGGCGGAAATTGCGCAACACACAGTTAAAAATATACGACACATACAAAAAGAGAACTATTGAAAAACAACCGTAGGTATTATAATAAATGTGGTAACTACGTTACGATGTTACCTCTAAGTTGTTCTAACCACCTGAAATTTCTCGAAGACTGAATTTTAACAGTTTCCTTCATAAAATAAAGATACATTAGCCTCTAAGATTTCTCTATTGTTTTCTAAGCTAGTTATCTTCTGATACAAAGAAATAACATTAGGTAGGGTAAACAACTAAAATATTTAACTGTTGATAACACAGTAGAAAATGATGTGGTATTGAAGCTGTTTCGGTATATACATATAAATTTCTTTAGAAATATCTCTTATGTTTCTTGATGGCTGGAATTGTCGTGCATTGGTCACCCTAAATCAGAAAAACTTATAAAATGATTAGATTGTTATTTCATATGAATAGAATAAATGGATTTCTATTTTGTATGAAAAGAGAACTTGTATTAATTTTATTTATTCCACATTATAGTTGTTTATCTGACAGAAGGTGAATAAATAAAATCTTTGGCATTACTTGATATTAAATCAGATAGCTTACACTGTATCATTTAATTTCTCTGGCTTTAAGCAATAAAATAACTTACACTGAGATTTTTTTGCAATAACTCTTATTTTTGGCACAATTGTATTGTCTCTTTGTATTTCTAATATTCATGAATTTGTATGAAATGAAGATGATCAAGTTACAGAAACTTTTACGTTATTATGTTTTCTCCTTACGGTCAGTTCTTATAACCAGATTATTTTCATAATTTGTCACCCTTCTGTTGTAAGCCTGAGCTGTACGAATTAAGGTTTTTCAAGCAACGTAACTTAAGTTAATGAATATATTTCCTTGTAGTCGTTTAGCAGCCACTACTACAGGAGCCGGAGGCTACAATAGATGATTTACTTGCATAATTGCCCATAATTTTTTGAAAATCAGCACAGTCACAGTTTCATAAAATCACTGCTCAGCTCTAGGCAAACAGACTATGGAGTTGACTCATTTGGAGTGATTAAACAGAAAAGTTTGTTTGTTTACCAGTTGCTTTAATTAATTTGTTTAGAATTAAACTGGTTCCTTCGCAATCAGCTAGAGTGGACGTACGTGGTGTACACTAAACAAGCTGAATAAGACTTCTGAAAAATAAGTTGCAAATTACATTCCATCATCACCAGAATAATTTGGTACGGTAGTCTTAAAGGTAATGCATTTTAACGTATTGTATTATTATTCAAATTTTCAAATTACTCATTAACTTTAAACTCACAGAATAAACTCTACATAAACAAAGTAACTTCTGGTGAACAGACTTCCCAGAGTATGTTGCTCCTAAGCATCTCATCTCTAAGTGGGGAGAACACATTTTTCTTGGGAATCTTACCTTCTGGTGATAATTCCAAGAGTTGATTCTGCCTCGGCAGTTTACCTACTTGTTCTAACTAAATAGCATACCTTCTCTAAGATCCATATATTCAAAACACATTTTTGTTGTATGTTATAGGAACGAGAGGTTACAGGTAGTTAAGGGGAACCTGGGGTCACTGCACTACTTTGGATTTGAATTTCTGTAGATGGGAAGCATGTGGTGGTTCTATTAGGGTTATTTGTTTGGTCAGTAATGGTTAGATTCGGCTGAATAAAAGTATTAGTTGTCCTCAGTGTGTACTGGAGACATTATTTTTAGTACTTGTACTTAGAGTGTACATCTACGAAACCCCAGCATTGCTATGCTTTCTTCTGCTTTTGGCGATGCAGCAACTCTCATAGTTAAACTCTTGGATGCATGAAGTCAGTGAGCTAGTTTACTTATCGATATAAGCTCGGCATGACCAGGTGAGTTAAGGCGTTCGACTCGTAATTTGAGGGTCGCGGGTTCGAATCCCCGTTGCACAACAAATGCTCGCTCTTTCAGCCGTTAGGGCGTTATAATGTTACAGTCAATCCCACTATTCATTAATAAAAGAGTAGCCCAAGAGTTGGCGGTGGGTAGTGAGGACTAGCTGCCTTCCCTCTATTCTTACACTGTTAAATTAGGGATGGCTAGTGCAGATAGCTCTCGAGTAGCTTTGCGCCAAATTAAAAAAAACAAACAATAACAAACTTATAGATATACAAAAAGCAGGACAAAATAATCAGTAAATGACAATGCACGTTATCAGGGTTTTATATATGGGGTGGAATTATTTACAGTAAGTGCCTACGACTTGTTAGCGATAAATTTGAACAACAATCGGACGGGACATAATTTACTAGTTTTAAAATGATATATTCAATACAAGTCAAACGTTTGTTTTGGTTGTTTGTTTTTGAATTTCGCACAAAGCTACTCGAGGGCTATCTGTGCTAGCCGTCCCTAATTTTGCAGTGTAAGACTAGAGGGAAGGCAGCTAGTCATCACCACCCACCGCCAACTCTTGGGTTACTCTTTTACCAACGAATAGTGGGGTTGACCGTCACATTATAACGCCCCCACGGCTGAAAGGGCGAGCATGTCTTGGCGCGACGGGGATGCGAACCCGCGACCCTCAGATTAAGAGTCGCATGCCTTAACACGCTTGGCCTGCCGGGCCTAAATCAAACGTATATACACATACTTCATACTATATTGTGTGATATTGTTGTATCTACAATTCTAAATAATTGTCTTTTCTTCTTATGTTAGCACAATATAATCAATGACAGATTCACTTTCGCTATTCCGTGGGTTACCACAGTTGTATCCAAAGCTTTAAATAATTTTTTAGGGGGAGGGTCATAAAGCCACACAGGCTGCTTTAGTTACTTTAAAACCCAATTGACAAGATAAACTATTTTTCTTATCTCTGTCGTTACAACATAGCTGTGAAACACACTATAGAAATCGCCCATTAAAGATAACTACTCATACACCGGCTAACTGCACGTATTCTTTCACTAATTAACGTTTTTCTGAGTATAATTTGTTTCAACTTGCGCTCACACGTTCCCCAACTGAGGCCTTGAACTCTCTAAAAACTACGAGATACTATCATATTACAATACTCACTCAAGACAATGAGAAAATTACAGAAGGTTCATGTAACGTGACGTCAGTTTGTAACAACTGAACTATACGCACGCAACGTATGATTCTTACTGAGTTATATAAATCTGTAACAAAACTTAATATAACTATAACTTAAAATAATCAACTCTCAATACTCTTGTTATGAAAAATAAATAATCATTAAATATAAAGTTACAAAAAATTAAATAATAACACTTACACTAAACAGTCTTGTATATTCAGTACTGATAGCCATACACCATCCAAATATGTAGAACTTCAAGAGATTCCAGTCTTAAATTCTGCTAGAATGCAGTGCTTCAGGTCTTGTTTTATTTACTCTATAATCGTGTTTCAGCAGTACAGAAACTGCAGCATTTTGGTGTTTAAACAAAAGATTTCTATAGTTATTTCCGATACAAAAAGTATATCACATACATTTACAATAGAATAACTTGTTTCGAAAATTTTGTTGTAGTGTTGATTAAATAAAAAAAAAACCAAAACAGTTAAGAATGTTCCACACAACCAAGAAACCCAAGATAAACTCAAATGACAAATATCACAACTACCGAATCCGCCAGAATAATCCTATGTAAAACACATTTAACAAAATTTGATTAGAACCATAAGAAGAAAATAAAATAATGTATAATAATAATATATCAGTAAAGGATTCTACCTATGATAGACTACGCACAAAATTAAATAAGGCAGAGTAACAAAGTAACCCTATTAAGGAAGGTTTTAACTGCCAAATATGTGGCCACTATGCTTGATTATGCCATTCACGAACATGTAAGTTAAGCTGCAGAAATAATCATAACCTCAAGACTATACTATTGAAAAAGATAAAACAATGTTCAAAGTAAATCATATTACCACGTACATACAATGTCTCAAGTACTTAAAACATAAAAGAAATAGTTCAAAATTTAATGAACACGCCGCTACAAAAAAGATTCAACAATAACAAAAGAAAAAACTTTATTCACAGTAACAACACTTAGAAATAGCTTCAACTTTTCAAAGCAGCTAATAAACAAGTGCCTAGCCAGGACTTCATACCAGTATAGATAAACAATTTATCACAAATATTGATAAAACAATAACTACATAATCAAGAAAAAGAACTAAAAAGAAAAAAAAATCCAATTTACAAAAAAAAAGGGTGGGGGAAGAGACGCTATTCCAAAAGTACATTTCCATAACAAGATCGACTAAAAGATATCTACCTACCTGTATTAACGAATCTTCTAACAGAGTGATTATTCACAGAGTAGGTCGCGAAAGTACAACCACATGTGATCATAAATGTATTCTTCTGCTATATTAATAGTACCTGCACAATCACACATATTTATTCAAAATAGAAATTATTATGTTCAAGGTGAGATAATATTTTAATGCAATTAAAAATTGGTAAACTAAACTAGACTATAAAAAAGTAATGAATGAACAATAAATACAATCACAATAATATTTTTTTTAAAAAAGCAGAATTTACTATCTCACAAAAATAAATCAAAAATACTCCTTCTAAATCCCTTCTAAATGTAATAACTATTAAAAATAATCGTTATTTTAAATTGTGTGTTCTTTGTATATTAAAATATTTTATGTTAAAAAAGAAAATTGTACTTATCAAATTTGACAAATATCATAGATTTCATATAATTTAACAGTTAACTAACTTCTAAATTCAAATTTCCTGTTATTTTAAATAGTGTTTGTTTGTTTTTGAATTTCGAGCAAAGCTATTCAAATCCTATCTGTGTTAGCCGTCCCGAATTTAGCAGTGTAAGACTAGAGGGAAGGCAACTAGTCATCACCACCCACCGCCAACTCTTGAATTATTCTTTTAACAACTTTGTGAACCTGACGATGACCGAAGAAGGTCGAAACGTTGTTTGCTCTTCAATGTAAAATATTTTCTCAACCCAAACGAGCCGTTTTTGCATATATATCAAATACTAGGATTAACCGTAACATTATAACACCCCCACGAGTGAAAGAAAAGCATGTTTGGTGTGATAAGGATTCGAACCCGCGACAGTCAGATTACCAGTCGAATGCCTTAACCCACTTAGCCATCCCGTGCCGTTTGAAATACTCATACGTAACGTACATAATATAATAAAACACAGAATCGTCCGAAATAAATTATAATACGTAACACGACTCACGCAAGTTTCTCAAAGTTTCAACAATTTTTGGAAACTTTCTAGCGTTTTAGTGAAACGAATAATGTTGGTTCTTACTCTGAAGAATCTTCTACAAATTTAGAGAATGAGGGGACTTGCTCAATACACATCCAATAATATACGTCACATGCTAAAAATAAAACTATACTGAAACAAACGTAGGTATTCACATAAACGTATGACGGTAAATCCATTATACCAATAAAAAAATATGAAACAAAGTAAAAGATACATTAAATATATTCCACTGCAACACTCAGAAAGAATTTCATATCACAAAACTATAATTACAAAAGTTAGCTTCAATTAGTAACATGTGCCATCTTACTATACGAAACTAAACTACAAACATATGAACTAAGCCATTTCTACCCATCCACTTGAACATAATAAAATTGAAATATAAATATTTTTTTTACAAAACAAGCATGAATATAACACAACTAACTTTCTCCTCTTCACACCCTGCTATCCAACTTAATCACGCTTCCCGCTTTCTCCTTACCCACAAACACAAACTCGTCCTATCATAAATTACCCACCTTATCCTCACCCCTCACACTCTCTCAAATTCTTATCAAATTCACATCAATAAACCTTTAGGGTGGATGAAGAGGAATCGCAATCACTGAACATCCTTTGGGGAAATCCTTCACACTAGACTTCTTGATCCTATTCCCCAAATTTTGAGACAAACGCAAAAGTTTGGAAATGAGAGATCTATTTTTCAATATTTCTCTGTAATAGACGAACCAAGGTTCTAAAGGGTCTTTTTTATAGTAAATCAACTGTGGTAGGCAATTTGAACGTCTTTTATTGACGTCTATTGGATATTACGATGATCAAAACAACCACTAATTTCTGTTTGATAAACTCTCAGTATTAGTGTTCAATACCTTTAGCCGATTTTTCTCATTCATATAAAAATGTTTCTTTTTGTAAGATAAGAACATATAATTATACAACAAATAATGAGAAATAAATGAACTAATTTTCAAAAGAAATTTAAATAACTACTTAGATTTATGTTTATCCTTATTGTTCGTATTATTTATTGATTAATTCTGTTGTTAACTCCTTTTACTCAAACACTATATAAAGAACATTTTCTAAGAAATAAAACATACTAAAGAACTACTATTATTAAATAGCTTTGTTTATATGACTTTGTAATTATTATTTTTATTCAAATACTAGATTCATATCTAAAGTACTTTCAATGGAGAATACTTGCTAGATTTAATTACATTTGAAAAACTGATTGATATGGTAACTCTACGAAATATTTCTATAAAATGACATTTTAAAAGGTTGACACTTATTTTATTTTAGAGTCAGGTATCTTGAAATTCTGTAAAGGAAAACACTGACATATAACATAATGAAACATTATTAATTAACTTACTAGTATGAACAAAATAATCTCGATGCCTTGTAAATATTCTGCCTAGTGAGAGTTCAGATATAGCATCATAATTCTTATTGGTTCTAGGATCAGGGGCAAATCGTGTACAACAGGTGGCAAGCGAACGTGTTTGCATGCGCCTAATAACCTAATGTTATACACTTAATAGATTTGGGTGAAGCGAGAACTAGCGGGTAGACCACAGGTCAAAATTTCAATATTCTGCCAGCTTTCTTACTGCCTTCATAAATTTATTGTACGTGATTCTCACGCTAGTAGAACGATACTGTCATTCGTTTCAGTACTTTGTCGGCGTCATTTCTAATGATCGCTAAGAATTATTTTCAAATAAAGTTCGCCATCCTCACGAATCTGGAAGCAATTTGTACTGTTGAATCCGCCTACTGGAACAACACAAATGTTCAGTTATCTCTAATTAGCAACTGACACTCTTATAGAAGAAGAACGAAAGAAAATTTGCCTTATTTTATCATACCATATTTTTAATGTTATCATACAGTTACTACACTAACACAAATAGTTTCTTAAATCAATTAATTCGCATTCGAAACAAAGCGATTAAATATCCATTGTGATGAGCGTTGCCCGCCAACTAGATTCCATGCTGTTAATGAAGTAAGCTTGAATTGCACGGGATAGTCACCCCAGTAGTGCGTTATTAATGCCAAAATTATAACAGAAACGATAAGCTAGGAAACATGAACTACACGTGTTTCTACATGTTACAAGAAAATTTGAAAATGTTTAAGTTTTCTATAAAAAGTATTTAAAAAGAAACATTATTTGTTATAAAAGAACTTCAATAGGTTTTTTGTTATAGGCTTATATTTTAAATGCCATTATTTCTACTAATTTCGTAAAAACACCTTGGAACTCTCAAATATTTTAACCGAAGTTTATATTTTGAGATTCACAAACGATTGCACAAAATTATTCGTCTGATGCTGTTTTTTGTTGTTGTTTTTTTTACTTTCGTTCAACTTAACTCATACAAATAACTAGAAATTCTAAACATTTTTTATTCATTGTGTTGAATTGTTTTTGGAATTTCGCACAAAGCTACTCGAGGGATATCTGTGCCAGCCGTCCCTAATTTAGCAGTGTAAGACTAGAGGGAAGGCAGCTAGTCATCACCACCCACCGCCAACTCTTGGGCTACTCTTTTACCAACGAATTGACCGTCACATTATAACGCTCTCACTGCTGAAAGGGCGAGCATGTTTGGTGTGACGGGGATTCGAACCCGTGACTCTTGGATTACCACCTGGCCATGCCGGGTCTGTACACTAGTGACTAAAGACAAATAGTGGAATTGACCGTAACATTATACACCCCACGGCTGGGAGGGCGAGCATGTTTGGTGTGACGGGGATTCGACAACTCGCGACCCTCGGATTACGAGTCACACGCCTTACGCGCTTGGCCATGCCAGGCCCACATTGTGTTGAACAAAAATCAATAATATTTAGAACCACTGTACTGAACCCCGGAAGTTTCGTACTTGCATTCACTGAACCCTTCGTCATTGGAAAAATAAAATATGATTTTTCTCAAATTCAAAACGTAAGTAGATATTTTATTAGTGCATAAAATAAACCATGGATCAGTTGCACACAATATCAATGTGTTCAAAGAACAAAACATGAATTTCACACAAAAACACAACATAACGCAATGAATATTTACTGCAAATCAATGTGACTTTTGCTGTTGCCTTTCAGAGACAAGTTCAGAAATGCGCGGCTTCATCTTGGTAAGTGCCACTCTTATATCATTTTCGCAACAAAGTCTGTTCCTTTTCTTCGTTTTTATATCTACCATCCTCGAAAAGGATTCCTCGCAAAGATACGTTGTAACAAACGGTATGAGTATCTCAAGGGTTTTACTAACAATAAGAGGGTACGCTACGATTTGGTGACACCAAAACGTTGAGAGTGTTGTTGTTCTGAATAGTTGCTGTTGAACCTGACTCTGCTGAAGTTTAATGATTTCGTCGAAATATTCATCATTGACATCTGCTGTCGCAACACTGAACGTGAACGCCTGTCTCACCCATGCTGGATATGACTCTCTGGTTGTTTGCGAAGTTATCATTCTCTATTCGTCGTTTCCACAACGGTAGCTTTTTTTGAAAAACCTTCAGGTTTTCTTCCACTTCAATGATGTTGATTCCACCGAACTGCATCTGTTGATTGAGATGATTGAGAGCATTGAAGATATCGGCCATGTACGCCAAAATGAGAATGAACTCAGATATTTCGAAGCAATCTGCATGACAATGTTGGTGCTCTCGCAAAAACAGGACTAATTCCACACGCAGGGCAAAAACACGATTCAGCACCTTTCCCCGGGATAACCGCCGAACGTTAGAAGGTACAGAAGTACCTCAAATTCAGAGCCCATTTCATTACACAGCTCTTTGAAGATGCGGTGCTTCAGGGCACTATTTCGCACAAAGTTCACACATTTCACTACAATGTTTAATACTTCTGCCAGTTTTGAAGGCAAGGTTTTTGTTGCCAACGCATGCCTGTGCAGAACAGAGTGTGTTACAATGATCTGTGGTGCATAGGCTTTCACCAGCGCAACAAAACCAGAGTTTCGTCTCAGCATGACTGGAGCTCTGTCCGAACAAACTGCAGAAACCATATCCCACGAAAGATCGTTGTCTCTGAAGAAGTCATCTACAAGTTTCTTCACGTTGGCTGCCTTAGTTGTTGTCGTAAGAGGCTTAGAAAATAAAAAAAATCTTCTTTTATGTCGTCATTCTTCACATAGCGCACGAATACAACCAGCTGACTTACATTGGAAATGTCGGTGGTCTCGTTTAGTTGAAGGCTGAATTCTGCTGGGCTTCAAATCAGATCTGCAACTACTTGAGCCAAGATGTCATCGCTCATGTCATCTATTCTGCTGCTGATTGTGTCATTTGAAAGAGGAATTTGGATAACTTATTTTCAGCAGCTTTTCCCAGCATGATATTCGCCATCTTCAATGCAGCTGGTTTTACGAGTGCTTCACCAATGGTGTGTGGTTTGTCCTGTTTTGCGATCACGTACGCAACTTCGCACGATGCTGTGAGGATCGGCGATGGGTACAAAGCCGAGAACAGGCAAAGTAGCCTTTTCATCGAACCTGGCTATCTTTACCTTGAATTTAGCAAGCGTTGTATTCTTGTATTTCCCATCTCCATGTAGCTTTAGGGAGTGTTCTCTTCGTTTTGCCGGTGCTAAACTAGAATTGCTCAACTTGGCATTGCAAATCATGCATTGAGGACGCTGACTCCCATCATGTTCCGTTATACACGTGAATCCATATTGTACGTATTCGTCCGACCACTTTCTGTTTTTGCTTGACATGGTTAGTATGAGCGAATTGAAAAATTAGGAAAACAATCACAAATGACGCACAATTACTACAGTCACAAGTCGACTGCTAAGCACACGAAGTTTCCTGCAGCACAAATATTAAGGCCAAGTGATGTGACGTGATCAGCCGCTGCCAATGATGGCCAAGTAGAGCATGACGTCACGAATCATATGAGTGGTGTGTGTGTCTTGACCTCCGTCGAATCCCTGAGACTGACTCACCGAACCCGTGGGGTTCGATTGAACCCAAGTTAAGAACCACTGATTTAGAAAGTCTGACATCTCTTTCCTTTTAATTTAAATAATCATAACAAAAACTTTGTTAAGTCAAAAGTAAACGCTATGTGACTCTAGAAGTTAACACAGGAGTTACTGTAATAACACTTGTTCAGATAAAAGCCCTCTAATTCGCACTATTTTTTGTCATCATATATTCATGTTTATTAAACTAAGAAGAAATTTTAGGTTTGATACATAAAAATTAAAAGGTATTGATATTTTCTTAAGCTGAAATTCATATGTAATACGATAAAAAAATGAAAGAACAATCGAACGGTTGAAGAAAGGTTCAGGAATTCATCATAGTTAAAAACAGGTGTACAAATCAGTGACTTATATTTCAGTAACTCTTTATTAACTCAGACGGAACATCATGCAGTAGAATGCATTAACAATCAGTAACGTATGTTTTAGTAACAATTAAACACAGAATAAACATCACATATAAAACTATCAAAAAGTAAATAGCGATTATCTGAAGCTAAAACCTACACCAACACATTTCATTAGTAGAGATAAACTTAAATTACATCTTGAACGACAAGCGGAAATGTAAACTTGGTATAGCATAATATAAAATATTAATATCTCGGGCGTAAATGATGAACGATTCACTTATTTTTGCTATATTTGATTTATCTGGATGATATATAGCAAGAAAAGAATGTGATTATATCTTAAAGGTTTTAAAAAGGTTTAAAATAAAAACTATAACATAAGATATAGCTGTTATATAACATTGGCCGCTAAATTAAGTTCGATTAATTTGCTTTTATAGAGTCTTGTAACGTAATATCTCAAATGTTTCACTCCTCTAAATACTATTAATACAATACTGTTTTTTGAACAATTTGTGAGAATCATTGTTTTGTGATTCTGGCAAAGTTCGAATAATTTTACTCTATGTGTTACATCTATCGGTTTTCTATTTTAAAAATAAATTATACAGTTGAGCTCTATTATTAATTTCCATGAGTATACGATGAAAAGAAAAGCGTTATTGATAACAAGTTTATCAATACAAATAATAGCATTGAAGTGTTGGTGACAAAGAACATATCGACACAAAGAATGAAGCTGACAGTCATGTAGATAACGTGTGTATGGAAACAAATATTGCTTGATGAACAGAAATTTCCCTCTTTTGATATACCTGGTTTTAAAATAAGTTTACAGATAATGACTATATCCAATGTACTGTTGTGTTGTCGGTCATTTTCACTTTTGTAAAACTTCCTTTTTTTATGGATATAAATTACAGGGTAAGCAAGCAAAATAACTAATGACTAAGGTCTGTTATTGTGTACAGTGACTTTGTTCTTTGAATATAAATTTCATTGAAACATTATTTGAAATGAGAAATACTGAGTTCAGTATAATTAATTTGTAACGAATTAAGTGTTATACATTTATTTTAATGCCTACGTTTGCTACAGTTTAATGTATGTAACATATATTGTTAAGTGTGTATTGCGCAAGTCCAATTTGTAGAATCTCAAAATTTGTAGAAGATTCTCGAGTGTAAGATGGTTTCCTTTTTGAATTTCGCGCAAAGCTAAACGACGATGTTCTGCGCTAGCCGTCCCTAATTTAGCACTGCAAGACTAGAGAGTAAGCAGCTCGTCATCACCACTCACCGCCAGCTCTTGGGCTACTCTTTTATCAACGAATAGTGGGATTAACCGTTAAATAATAAACACCACAGCTGAAAGGGCGAGCATGTTTGGTGCGACGGGGGTTCAAACCTGCGATCCTCAGATTGCGGGTCGCCTGTCCTAGCCACTTGGCCATGCCAGGCTTTCAAGCGTAAGAATCAATAATATTTGTTTCACAAAAGCACTCGCGTATCTTCGAATATTGCTGCCAAGTAAATTTTTGAGAATCTCACCTAATGTACATGAAAGCTAGCTATTGCAACACGCAGAGAGACAGTGTTAGAATATCGGTGGTCAGTTATAGTGTTATACAAGCCTCGGAAGCTATAATTGTGATAAACACTTATTAATCGGAAGCCCATAGATATTTCACCAAAACGTTTATATATTTCAATCATTACAAACTTCAGTGAATTAACTCCAGACGTTATTAATTCTACAAGGACATTAGATATTTTCGTCGGTGAAAAACTTAACGTGTATTCAGTGAAGCAACTAGTTAGTTATGCATTAAACAAAGTGTAACAATATCAACTCACAATCAATTCACTCATCGTGAACCGTCAATAAAATATTCAGTTCCAGACCAGATAGAAGACTCAGTATTGTTTTTAAATGTGTAGAACTTTTGTATATAAATCATTATTTGTAATAACCGTTAATATAAACTGTACTGTTGTAAGTACTTTAAAATATATTTGAATTAAGAAAGAAAATCGTGTGTATCAATCTTGTTGACAAATGCTATAAATTTGGTACATACTGACATTCAATTCATTTCTGAATTAAAATTAAAATTTCCGGTTATTTGAAATCTAAGTACGTAGTCTATGCAATATAATAAATCTGAGACTCGTCCGAGGAAAATTATAATACGAAACAATACTCATAGTGGAGAGAGCACAGATAGCCGCTTGTGCAGCTTTGTGCTTAATTCCAACCAAATAAAAGCTAAAGGATGCAAAAATTTGCTTCAGCATGTGAAAGAATCCTAAGAAATAAACAAATGGAATACCAGAGTAAATAACTTTATAAACAATCAGAGTTCTATTTTATTATAGTTATACTGAAACAGTTTTAGTTTCGTCAATATTACTTATATCTGTTAGAATCAGATAAAGTAAAAGTCTGTATTCTGTCATGAACATGAAGCACTAACAAGTATTTAGAACAACATTGATAAGAAGTATTCTAAGAGTTCCAAATCGACCTGCAATAAACACATTTTACATTGTGAGAGACAAAATGTTTGGTATGTTTTGAATTTCGCGCAAAGCTACACGAAGGCTATCTGCGCTAGCCGTCCCTAATTAAGCAGCAGTGTAAGACTACAGGGAAGACAGCTAGTCATCACCACCCACCGCCAACTATAACGCCACCACGACTGAAAGGGCGAACATGTTTTGGTGTGACGGGGATTCGAACCTGCGACGCTCATATTACGAGTCGAGTGCATTTACCACCTGGCCATGCCGGGCCAAACGAAAGTATAAAATAATGTATTCTTCCTACACTCATCCATTCACTACCTGAGAGTTACATAATTATAATCTTAACAGATGTTACGGATTTTTTAATTACATACATACGTGTTAACTTTCTCACAATTATTCATGAGAAACAAGCTTTGTTTGTAGAAAGATATTTTATAAATTATTGTGGTATAAGGAGTATGGTTTGCTAAATATTAGTTTTTCATTTTTAAGACATAATAAATAAAAGTATTCAGGGCGTTTTAGATGGTGGAGCATGGTATTTATTACTGGTATAAATGTTGCATCGAACACATATTACAATTACTAATATTATATTATTCATACTGGTGTATTCTATTCAAAACAATTTGAATGTCGAATGTTTTTTTTTTTACCCTGACAACAGGTGTAGCCTACAAAAGATGCCTTTTACAAAACTTCTTTTCGAACACAAATTGGCAATTACTGCTTCTTAATATTTTTGTGGTATCTTGTATTTAATATTAATTGTTTAAGGCAATTAAAATATAATTTATTCATATTAATATACTGTATTGAGTTAGCATACTCTTATATGTTAATATTCCACTTATAATCATGCAATGTATAACGCAACTATAAAAAATAATATACAGGACAAACGCGTATGTTTTATATTCAAATTTACAATAAAGTAATAAATAAAGTTTTAAATAGATTTCGAACTTGCGCTATCAGTCTTCGGGATAAACAATGAAACGAGTGAATTGTGTAAACATTGGTTTAGGAGCTGATTCAGGTAACAAACAATTATCTCAAGTTCCTCATTATGATAGTGTTCTTTAATAGAGATGTATGAATGGTACAGTTGCAACGTGTAGTGAATAAATACCCCGATGGGACAGCAATAAGTTTACTGGTTTAAAACACTAAAACTCGGGATTCGATTCCACGGAGTGGATACAGCAAGTCGCCCAGTGTAATTTGCAAACAAAATCGTCATGGAACCACATAACTGTGCTGTACAAGTAATTGAAAAATATGTGCTTAAATTAATATACAGCTTGGGATCCACACCGACTTCAATAGTGGTGTTAGGGTTAATATAACCCTAGCGTTACAATTAAAATATTTCAATTCAACATAATTAAAAATAAGAAACAAACATTTAAAATATTTTAACTTACCATTGAGTACTGTAAGGGACAAAAGGAATTGCGTCATGAAAATTAATTTACTCGACTCACAGTGAGGCATATCGGACGGAAAATCCTATATTATTCTGTAAAAATAATTCAAAGTACAGAGCTAGTCTTTACGTTATGCTTTTTGTTTTGTTACTTGACAAAACACACTATTCATATTGCGCGTGCGCAATATTTTGTTTTCGCAACAAGTTTTACGAGGTGATTATGGTAGACGATATCCGTGCTAAACAAAGGATTGGATACGCTTTTTGTAACGAAAAAGCGATAAATGTGATTGGTTTTGCCTGTTGTTACAAGTAGCTAACTATGCGCAGTGCCTTTGCGAAGAGCTTTTTAACCGTAATACAACAAAACAGGGTCACAAAGACTTTCATCAGAATGTTAGAAATACATTAATATTAATAATAATTTACATATCCAACAATAAATGTATGTAACGGGTTTAATATTATTCTATTATCTGTGTTTGTTTCAGTTTAATACATATTTAGAAAGGCCCTGCATGACCAGGTAGTGAAGGCGCTCAATTCGTAATCTGAGGGTCGCAGGTTCGAATCCCCGTTGCACTAAACATGCTCGCCCTTTCAGCTGTGAGAGCATTATTATTTGACGCTCAATGCCACTATTCGTTGTAGCCCAAGAGTTGAGGGTAGGTGGTGATGATTAGCTGCCTTCCCTCTGTCTTACACTTCGAAATCAGGGACGGCTAGCACAGAAAGCCCTCGTGTTGCTTTGTGCGAAAGTCAAACAAACAATATATTTAGAAATGTAAGTAACTTATATTATTAAATGTATATTGAGCGAGTCACGCCTACTCTCTAACTTTATAGAAGATTCTCGAGTGTAAGAATCAACAATATATGTTTCACAATGTTGCCAACTAAACATTCGAGAATCTTCCTAATGTTTATAAATCAACATGCGAAGAGGTAATTTTTATGTTGGTTTGTTACAATCAATATATTATAAACCTCAAAAGCTGTAATTGTGATTAATGCTTATTAATCGCAGGCCCAGCATGGCCAGGTGGGTTAAGGCGTTCGAATTGTAGTCCGAGGGTCGCAGGCTCGAATTCCGGTCGCACCAAACATGCTCGCCCTTTCAGCCGTAGGGGCGTTATAATGTGACGATCAATCTCACTATTCGTTAGTAAAAGAGTAGCCCAAGAGTTGGCGGTGAGTAGTGACGACTAGTTTTCTTCCCTCTGGTCTTACACTGCTAAATTAGGGACGTCTAGCGAAGATAGCCCTTGTGTAGCTTTGTGCTTAAATTAAAAAAACAAACGAAATTAAAAAAACAAAGCTTATTAATCAGAAAACTATAGATATTTGACCAGAAACATTTATAGATTTCAGTTATAAACTGTTTAACTTTAGATAATTAACTTCAGACGTTAGTAATTCTACATTGACGTTAGATATTTTCGTCGGTGAAAAAGTTACGTGCATGCAGTGAAGCAACTAGCTAACTAATCATTAAGCAAAGTGTAATGATATCACCTTAGAATTAATTCACTCATCAAGTGAAGTGTATTTGAGTGTCAACTTAACACTAAATCACTTGTCATCGACCTGGACCATTAATAAAATATTCAGTTCCAGACAAGATAGAAGGTTGAATATTGTTTACGAGTTTGTAACAATTTTGTATATAAAATAATTTTTTGTAGTAACTATCTGTAATAACCATTATTATAAATTATACTATTGTTTGTGTTAAGAAAGAAAATTGAGTGTATTAATATTGTTGGCAAATAACATAAATTTGATACATATCGACATTTACTTAACTTCTAAATCATAATTGAAATTTCCGGCTATTTGAAATCGTAATACGTAACATAATAAATCGGAGACTCGTCCGAGATAATTTATAATACTTAGCAAACAGTACAAGTGAATACTGTTGTAACGTTTTCTATCGTTGAGCAAATTCTTTAGTATAAATAATACAGAATTAAGTTCACTTATCGAAAAGGTAGGTGTTTTATTTATATCACAAGTTCTATAAACCCACCGAGCCATATATTTAACTCATAAATAAACCTAAACAGTTTTTTATTTGTTAACATTCTTCTCATATTTTATGTACAAATGCGGTTAACGATCAATAGCATGATAACAGATGAACTAACTAATTGATAATCTGACTCACTGACTGACTAGCTAGTTAATCAACAACAATCATCTGGTGTTTCCTCCCAGTCTTTAGATATTTCAAGATGTTCCATCAAATCTACACACTCTAGGCGCCTAGACGTCACTATAACATCTTACAAAAGCTTTCTCTAGAGAGCAATATAAAGCGTCTAAACTAAAATATTAAACATAAGAAGGTCGAAACATCGTTCTCTGCTTTATAAATAAAAGTGTTAATACCCATACCAGCTGTTCTGGGATACATTTTTCTTCAAGTAGGTTTCTCGTCATCAGGAATAGTTCTGTCCCTTCCTAATATTTAAATAGCACAGTAATCTAAACTTCATATTACATAATCAGCAATAAAATTACTCTTTACAAGTAACAATACTAATATTTAGATATCTAACATTATATTTTGATCAACAAGACAGTATATTTTCTTTACTAATTTATAATGTCTAAATTATCCTGTTGTCAAACATTTTTGTTTGTTTTCTCTTTTATTGTCTCTAGTATAAATACGGTATGATCTATTACTTTTCGCTTACCGTCTTGTCACTGATGGACTTCTCTCTTGATGGATAGACAGTTGAAAGAACCCTCTTTATCCTTGTTGATACCCTTGAAGTGATCGTTATAGGATCTTAAGCATCTCAGCAGGTCAACTTCCTTCTAGTGAAGTCTTCTCTGAAGTTAAAAAGTGGACTAGTTCCCACAGACGTCCATCCAAAATCAATTAGGATGGACTACCTTTGGTTTGTACAACGCATTTTAAAGGATTCTGTTCTGTTGCAGTCCAGGTTCATTGCCTTCATTATCTTATGTACCTATCTTTGAAGCCCAGCCACTGGTGATAACTGTTGTACAATACACGAAGGCTTCCTGGTTATGGACTTTGAAATTGTTTTATTCTTGTCTAACCACACGTTAATTATTCTGCATGAAGCTAGTTCTCAATATGCGCATTTCTTTGAAGTCAGTTACACATATCTAATGTATTGTACACAATTTTTTTGACATGAGGGTGACTTTCTTTCCCTGTAGCTTGTGTTCACTTACTGTTCACATTATTCCATCTTTTTTCTTCATCTGTGGGAACAAATTAATTACTAGAATGGGTCAAACAATCATTCATGTCATTGAATGCATTAAATGAAATAAAATGTATTTTAGATAACGAACTTAATATCTCTTCACCCCTAGATAATTCCTATTTTCTGAAATTCAATTTTTTGTTATTTATATAATCCTTAAAATATCATTTCCATAAGTTTTTTATTATCTGTTTATTCTTCACAGTTCAGACTTTAATAATATCTATGTTTCACAAACTCATAACAGTTCCCTTTTTATGCCATCCTGCGTGGGGAATATATATTTCTCACAAACTTTTGTTTTAAGCTTATATCAATATATCTTTTAAAATTACATTCGCAACGCCTACTGCCCTATGGTTTACTTTCTCAGTTCTGAGTAAATAATTGTCTAATTAACAACTTGATGTCTTCTAGAATAGACTTATATCAGAAATAATTCGTGCTTCCACATTACTTGATTATCTGTTAATTTCTTGATAAACGTTTACCTGTTAATTTGAAATTTTACTTGATTCATGTTCTATCGCTAACTTTAAGTATACCTACTTTGCATTAATCCGATTCATAGAACCTCATTAATTATAGTATTTATTAATTAGTCACATGCCATTTCACATGGAGCATAAGATAACCCGGTTAAGGTGTTATCGTTCTTGATCTTTACTTTAGAAACTTCCAAACCTTTTTTATAAGGCAGCTTCCAACTTGGAAATTGTTATGGCTCTCAGCTGGATGGATTGCTTAACGTTGCTATAGTTGGACCTTTAAAATGAACATCTAAGTCAAGAGTGTTGCTATTGCATTCATTTACTTTGTAACTTATTGCTAACTTAGCTAAATATATCTCGAATGTTCTTTTCCATCATAGTCTGTGGGTTTTTTAATTGGCAGATTTTGTTAAATTTGTCTACAACTTATATAACTTGTTGAGAAAATGATATAGCTGAAAAATTCTGTGGACTTAAACGACACGACAATAGCTATGACAACTGTGGACAAATATGTTCTGCTATTGCATATTTCACGATTAAAGGTGTTTGAGGATGGAATTATTGGGTGGATGCAGAAATTGGTATGAGTAGCTTAAT
The DNA here is from genome assembly GCF_004210375.1 of Tachypleus tridentatus. Classification (NCBI taxonomy): domain Eukaryota; kingdom Metazoa; phylum Arthropoda; class Merostomata; order Xiphosura; family Limulidae; genus Tachypleus; species Tachypleus tridentatus. The sequence goes on along the minus strand of NC_134833.1, from coordinate 45,104,103 downwards.
CTTACATTTGTCATTTATTTACCAAATGTTTTAATCTGTCATTGATGCTCTTTTCAACCTGATTTTTTTTGTTATTATAGTCTTTCTGCACTTAATTCTGGTCGTTATGTAATTCGTCATTTATTGTCACTACGATATTTCTGAATTTGGTCTTATCATGACCTTATGGTTAAGGCACTCGACTACTTGCAACCTGCAGATCACAGGCTCGAATATCATCATCGAACTCGCTTACTTTTCGACCGTGGGGGTATTGTACAGGTAGCCCAAGAGTTGGCAGTGGATGGTGTTGACTAGTTGCCTTCCCTAAAGTAGAGATGGCTTAGTGAAAATAACTTTCGTTTAGATTTGCGCGAATTTCAAAAACAAGAAAACAAAAATTTCTGCATTTCATAGATGTTTTTGCACATCTTCAATTTTGCTGTTATAATCCTTATTCACGTATCCAATAGTTAACTTGAACTTGTACTTAATCAAGTGTATTCTTGTTCCTCATTCTTCTTTAAATACAATACCTCTCTCACTTAACTCCTTTCTTATTACTTTATTCATGATCTTTTAATTTTCTTTCTCTTTCTTCTTCTAATTTCTTATGATTTTCTATTTCTATCTTTTAGTCTTATGTGTCTTTGTCCTGCTCATAACTTTCTGTCTGTACATTTTTTCTTAATTTTGTTTTTACATTTTTGTCTCTTACTTATAAATTTTCTTTTGTCTCGTGATGAGATAGCATTAAGTTTATGGGCTTAATGCTAAAATCTAATGTTCCATTTCCTGCAGCGGATGGAGCACAAATCACAATCCGACAATATCATTAAAGAAGTATAATTATAAGTCACAAACGTATTACACTTCACATGTAAGACGTAACTAGAACTAAAACATATAATTTAAAATTTTGTGAGAATATGGTGCTCAGCTCACAATGCCTGAAATTTAAAACTGTTATTCACCACATGCAGCTCGTTCGTTGTGTGATTTACTAGAACTGAGTTTAGTGAGTCACGGATTGGTAATATCGCCGTAGGCCTAAAGCCTCAACTACAAATCACAAAAATGTAAAAGAAAATTAAGAAAAAATGTACAGAAAGTTATGAGCAGGACAAAAACACATAAAACAAAAAAATAGAAATGAAAAGTATAAGAAATTAGAAGAAGAAAGAAAAAGAAGATTAGAAGATCATGAATAAAGTAATAAGAAAGGAGTTAAGTGAAAGAGGTATTGTACTTAAAGAAGAATGAGGAACAAGAATACACTTGAATAAATACAAGTTCAAGTTAGCTTTTGAATACGTGGATAAGGATTATAACAGAAAAACTGAAGATGTGCAAAAACATCTATGAAATGCAGAAATTTTTGTTTTCTTGTTTTTGAAATTCGCGCAAATCTAAATGAAAGTTATTTCCACTAGCCATCTCTACTTTATGAAAGGCAACAAGTCAACACTAGTCAATGTGGGGTTTATTTTTAGATAAAAATGTAGACAAACCTCAACCTTAAACTCAATACAAACCCAAGTTCTGCAGTTATTTTCATCGTATATGCTGTTTGTAGACTAAAGGAAAGGGCTTTTCAATATATTTTGCCAAAAAAAATTTAAATTAATTTTTTAACTTATAACACGTTTATATTTTCGTTGAATCTGTATTTCAAGTTCTCTGTAGTCTATACTATGTAAATAAATACTACCGCATGCACATGTTATGTTAATTAGTTTTTCTCCCATTACTCGTATTCTATTTTTTATTCATTACTCAATATTTGATTGTACGTTTTAATGGATTTAATTATCGAACGAAAATTGTGTTGTTTGATAAATGTTTGAAACATTTTACAGTTCTAGTATATGGTAACACTAAATATTCTTTTTCAAAAATTATTTCACAGTTGTCCCTTCTTATTAAATAATAAATAGAAAAATAAACTTTTAAAAGAAAATAGGGATCATAAGCTATTTGAAGGATTGTTGTAAGAAGTATCCAAACCAAAATAAATGCTGCAATAAAGAACAAACAAACAAACAACTAATACTAGTTGGAACATTTTTAAAACGACTTTCAATTCCCAGTGTGGTTGATATTGTGATTCCTATAACTAAATGTAGCAGTCTAATTTTTCCAACCGACGTAAGGGTTGAAAATCATATTAAAATCTATCCAACTAGAAGCACCTTACTTGTTTGTGTACTTTTTATTGAAGCAATTATTTTGTTTTGGATACTTCTTACAACAGTTGTACGAATAACCAAAGATCCCTACTTTCTGTTAACATTTTAATTATTGTCTTATTTATTTGTTCAGATTTTATATGTCTATGGAATAAACACAACATGTACGAGGGCTGTTCAAAAAATACGCGTACTGACGTCATAAAACAAAATGTACTTTATTTAGAAGTTACAGGTCTGGGACTCCTTCAAAGTACTCTCCTCCCCAACGCACACACTTATCCCAACGGTGTTTCCACTTGTTGAAACAGTCCTGGTACGCTTCTTTTGTAATGTCCTCCAGCTCCTTCGTCGCATTTGCTTTAATCTCGGGAATCGTCTCAAATCTTCTTCCTTTCAAGGGTCTTTTGAGTTTGGAAAACAAGAAAAAATCGTAAGGAGCAAGGTCAGGTGAGTAAGGGGGGTGGGAAAGAACAGTGATCGAGTGTTTGGCCAAAAACTCACGAGTTCTGAGGGCTGAATTTCGCAGCAACGCGGTGCATCTTCAATGTTTCGGTCAAAATCTCGTAACAAGATCCAACTGATATCCCACACTCTTCAGCAAGCTCCCTGACAATCAGACGTCGATTTGCCCGCACCAGGATGTTGATTTTGTCGACGTGTGGGTCGTCAGTTGACGTGGAAGGACGTCCAGGACGCTCATCATCTTCAATGGACTGTCGACCATCCTTAAAACGTTCATGTTACTTGAAACATGCCGTACGCTTCATAGCAACATCACCGTAAGCCGTGTTAAGCATAGCAAAAGTTTAAGTCGCAGATTTTCCAAGTTTAACACAAAATTTCACAGCAAGTCGTTGCTCCTTCAGGTCATTCATTCTGAAATCCGCCAAACGAAAAAATCGCACTTCACTTAAAACCGCGTAGCTAATACACAAATGAAGATATCTGCAATCGGGAAATGGCGTCGTAATCAGCTGATCTGTGCAAACCTAGCGACATCAAGCGGATTCCCCTGGAAGCAACTGGAGCCGCGCAATTCAAACAGTCCGCGTATTTTTTGAATAGCCCTCGTATAAACTTTCAGCACAACCATATCCTTGATAGCTATAACTTCATTTTACAATTAATTATATTTAATAATCTCATTTGTTTACTCTTTTTATTATATCTATATAAGGTATGTAATTTACCTTTATAAACCATCCATGACTATCCATCGAAATATAGTGCCATCTGTTCGGCTGAAAAATATTTAAATATGTGCGTGACATATTTATCATTTGTGTAAAAAGTCTGTATATGTGTGTGTATATATATTTATTTATCGGATTATACACCAGCCATGTAAGCTTGAGAAATGTACTAATAGTCCGAGCCGTCGTGGTCTAGCTTCGCTGACGTGATGGGTTGGTAGGTACCAGACAAAAAGTTACTGTTTTAGACATTTTGAATTGTTTTACAAAAAATTTCAACGACATTTTAAACGTATTATTACTACATATACGCATAATATATCGTAACCAATTCTTTGAATTGTCAATTTATCACTTCGAAATTCAGTAGGTTGGTTTCTCGGCGCGTGAATTATTTGGAATATTTGTTGAATGCTACTATAAATTACTACCATACTTAATAATTCTGTCATTGTATTCCCATCCAACTTTAAGCTCATAATTCAAATAATGATAACCTTCATGCATTATTTTTCACTTATTACAACTGAAACTCATCTGCTATTTATTCATCTAACTCACTAAATAATTTAAATCCTTCAGTAAAGTAGCAGCTTCATCTTCACTACTAGCAACGCCAAATACTTATATATATTCAAGAAACTTAAGTAAATTATTGACCATTCCTTCATTTATGTCATTGATGTAAATCAAAAACCTATGGCCCAAAGGCTGAACCCAGAGGTACCCCACTTGTGACATTAACCCATTATAACTGAATTCCATTTATAAAACTCTTTGATCTTTTACATCCAGCCATTCTTCTAAATTCTATCCAATTAGCTAACTTATTCCCCACATCAAAATATAGAAATAATATTTTATAAGCCTTTTATGTGGGACTTTGTCAAAACCTTTTTGAAACCCAAACACCCCATATCTACACTCTTAACTTCAACTACCTAAGTAGTAACCTTTATAAAGATTGTCAAAAAATTTGTAAGACAAGATTTCCCCTTAGTGAAACCATATTTACTATCCAATAAAATTCTAAACTTTGTTAAATGGCTTTGAAAAGTATATTTTATCAGGTTTTTCCAAAACTTGTCCTATAACTAATGTAAGATTAATAAACCTGTACTTATTGGGTGATAATACAGTGTAACTGATAACTGTTGGCTTCAAGGCATTTATCTCAATAGTTCCCTCCATAAAGTTAAGTTAAAATTACAAACTTATTCGAATAATTTAACATGAAGTGATTTAATGACATACATATGGGTATTTAAGGATCATCATCACACCTTGTCAAAACTGCATGCTAGTTTGTTTACTCGTCAGGATATCCTTGTATAGTGTCGCTAGAGACTAAATTTTTAAATGACATTTGCGGTTCACAACAGATATCGCCCAGGAAATTCAGAAAAAAATTAAAGAACTGTCAGATATAAAATACATTTTAGTGTAAATTTTCAGTTATATTAATTTATTTATTTTGTGATTTAATATGGTTGTTTAGTTATATTATAATAAAAGAAAAGCAGACGATTGTTGGAGGTTGTGTTTGTAAGTTATTGTTTCTAGTCTCTCAACGTAGCATGTAATTCATTGAAGTCAAGAATATAGAGATTCTTAGAAGGCCTAAGTGATATTGGTAAGCAGACAAAAAAAAAAAAAAAGGAGAGTAGGAAAAAACAAATGTAAATCCTAGTGAAAGAGAGTTCCAATACAGCACTCTTTCCCTCCACTCAAGAAATTAGCTTTTCTCGAATTGTGTTGCCATCTATTGGGGAATTTTTTTGAATGCATGTCAAAAGCCTTCAACCCTCTTCCGTTGGAAGTCAAAGTTCCAACACGTCTCTCATGTAAGTCCCTATGCACCACCTCTCTACCAGAGAAGACGACTATTATCATGTGACGCATGTGGCTCCATCTACACGCCACCACAAAACTATTAGTTCTGGTTTGGCAGCAGTAGTATTAAGAGGTTTTATGCTTACACGAGTTTCTATTCAAAGAGGTTTTTTTTGCAATTTGTTTTCCTTCTAACTTAACAATTTTGCTAATTGTTAACTTCTTTGATTTTTCCACTTGAATTCCTCGTATTTGCCGAAGTTACTGTCACCACTTCTGGTGTTTCTCTTTTGTCTGTACCGTTTTATCGGCCACGGATGCAGACGACCATAAAAAGATTCATCGTCGTTTATTCTTCAGGATATTCAACGCTATATGTGACAACTTTTTTGTTTCATTATTCCCTACATTCTCCTCAGCCTTTCAGCCAAACCAATCCAGCAACAATTTTTATTTATTTATTTATTTTCCCTCTCAGAGTTTACCATGACGTCTATTTCACTATTTATGCGTTTCGTTCGTCATTCTTCAGTCTTTTCTGACTTTGTATCTTAGGTGTGTGGAGTTTTTCTCTGCAACCTGTTTCATGTGACCCTCGTCCTTCCATTTTCCACAAGTCTCCTTATCGACCCTATTTACTTTCCCCTGTCCTCAAACATCCATTCCGCCACTCAGCTGGTGGAAGGTGTAGTGTGGCTTATCCTCCAAGAATCCGTCTGCCCTAAAGAGGCAGACTCTTTATTTTAAGACAAACAGTTACAGAGCTCTGTTCTGCCCATTTGGGAAGTGAGCTCTGATTACCCTGTTAATGTTATGCAAACCCAATATTTTATTCTTCATCTCACCCTTACAGGTCTGGCATGGACAAGTGACTCGGATGCTAGACTTGTAATCTGAGAGTCGCAAGTTCAAATTCTCGTCACACCAAACACACTCGCCCTTTCAGCTGTGGGAGCATTATGATGTGACACTTAATCCCACTATTCGTTAGTAAAGGAGTATCCCAAGAGTTGATGATGGGTAGAAATGACTAGTTTCTTTCCCTCTAGTCTAACAAAGCTAAAAAATTAGGGATGACTAGAGCAGATAGCCCTCGTGTAGCTATGCTCGAAATTCACACTATTTACTTCCCTATGGAGACGCATCTTTCTCTTCAGTAAGTATTCTCACCTGGTCTTTGGATGACCAAGATGGACATTTTCAATGCCTACCTAAACATTCCTGTAGCAAAGCATTCCCATTCATATTTTCAGTTAGTCCATCAAGAAGCTAGGTACTAGTTTCGTGCATTATCATTTGGCCTAATATTGGTGCCATATTTTTCCCTGTGCTTCTGCTCATTGGCTCAGGATGTTCATGCATTAGACATATGCTTCCATGATTATACCCCTCGGTGTGGATTCCTGTACATGGTGAAGGGACCTCCCAGAGAAGGTTCTGTTCTTTCAGTTTACATCTACCCATGTGTTTGCCGTGCGTGGCAACCCGTGAAAAGGAGGAGAGGGTCCTGGTGGTTGAGGGGTCCAACCCTAACACACCACTTTGGCCTTGAATTCCTGTAGACGGGCGGCCTTGGGATGACCCCTTGGATCAATCGGCTGGTTTACTGGGGCTAGTACGAAGTACCTGTGTCAGTTGTTCTCAATAGTTGTTGTGGACATTGTATCTGATGCTGGTGTTTGGGTATAGTGCTCACGAAACCATGGCATTGCTGCAGTGTCTTTCTTTGGCATTGTAGTGCATCCCTTTCTAGGGCTCCATGATGGGTGGGGTCAGTGGGCACCGAAATTTCCCTTTCTTTATTATGGATACTCCAATTAAAAATCTTAAAATAGTGAAAAAACAGTCTATAAGTAAACGACCACGTCTTGAAGATCCTGAGCAGCAATCCTCACCATATATACCCCCCTGTTGTACCTCATTTTCTTATATTGCATTCACTTTCAGACAAACTTTTAAGGCAAATGTCTCCCTTTTTCATTCAGAAGGGACTAAAGGGACTTGCTGGCTCTCCAAAGTCACTAAAGAAGCTTCGATGTTGTGACATATTGGTGGAAACATCCACCTCTCAACACAGTGAACTCCTCTTACATTCAAAGGCAATTGGAGATATACCTATCGAGGTTACACCTCATGCTACTTTGAATTCATCACGAGGAGTTATTGTTGGGAGAGATTTGAAGAACATCCTCAAGTCGGAAATTCTCGCTGGTTTCTCAACCCAAGGAGTTTCTGCAGTGAGATGTATCTCCGCTCGAAAATATGGAATTACGATGCCAACCAATACTCTCATTCTGACATTTACATCACCACGTCTACCTGCCACCATCAAGACAGGTTGTCTTAATTGTAGAGTACAGCCATACATTTCAAACCCTCTCTGATGTTTCCAGTGTCAACGGTTTGGTCACTCGAAGACGTCATGTCGTGGTTCCTTGGTGTGTGCTTGTTGCAGCAGCAAGGACCATGATGCCTACAAGTGTAAAACGGACCCTCATTGCATCAATTGTAATGGTTCTCACCCGTCCTACTTTCGTTCTTACCCTAAATGGTTGGAAGAAAAAGAGGTGCAGCATTTGAAAATTGCTGTCCACCACCTCATCTCGGACCATGCTGCTGCACTTCATTCCACAACTACAGTGGGAGTGCAGACTGATCTCTCTGTGATTCCTTTGATTCAAGATGCAGGCATTTCCTCGGATACACCTTCTCCCACCCCAAGAGGCAAAATCATTCGTTCGCATCCTCAGTCACTGGAATCCCCTTCCAACAACAAAGACCTGCCCAATCGACCCAGGGCAGGATCCATGGAGGTCGATAGACATCCTCCGAATACGGACAGTGAGGAAAAAAGACGTGGTCATAAACAGAAGGGTTCTCCAGCCACTTCGCCTAACCGTCATTAAAAATGGCCACCTTGATACAATGGAACTGTCGAGGTTTACGTTCTAATCTTGATGACATCAAAACACTGATTGCTTCCTACCATCCTTTACGTCTTCCCTTACAGGAAACATTTCTGAAACCTACCCATACAGTCACCTTTCTGCAGTTTTCTTTGAACAGAATGACAGACTGTATGATAGACAAATGCATGGAGAGGTGGCATTGTTGGTTGATCAGCATGTGCCCACCCTGTTTTTGCCACTTAACACGCCCTTGGAGGCCATAGCCATTCGTGTTTCCTTTGGTTATACCATCACTGTTTGTTCTCTCTACCTGTTGCCTGGAGAGACATATGATTAATTAGACCTTGATGTTCTCATTGAACAGTTACTGTCTCCCTTTTTCATCCTGGGGGACGTTAATGGACATCAACCCATCTGGGAAAGTGCTGATATTGATAGAAGGGATCACTGTAAAGTATATGCTCTCTGATCACAACCTATATCTTTTCAATACTGGTTTTCCTACTTATTTCCATGCACCTAGTCAGTCCTTTACTGCTATTAATCTCTCAATTTGCTCCTTTTCATTATTTTCCCATTTCGCATGGAGGGTTGACAATAATTTCCAAGGCAATGATCATTTTCCTATAATCTTGAAAGGGACTGGCCGTGGTCGATGCCACCGAACCCACATACCCCGATTAAATCTGAATCAGGCAAATTGGCCCATCTTCACCGGTCTTGCAGAACTTGATCCTGCCATCAATCAATAGACAACTGTATAGCAGCAGTAACTGACTGTATTATACAAGCAGCTGCTCAATGTATTCCTAAAACCTCGACACGTTTTCTACTATATCCTCGTCCCTGGTGGAATCCTGCCTGCCACATGGCACAGAAGGCTCAAAAAGGAGCCTGGGATACTTTCTGTAGATATCCCACACTCTCGAATTGCATCGCTTTCTAGCGGGCCCGTGCACATGCTCGATGGGTAAGACGTCGAAGCCAGAAGGAATCTTGGATTATGTTCACAACCAGCATATCATCTACCACCATTTCAAAGTTATATGGGACAAGATTCGAAAGGTCAGTGGGCAATATAATTCTGTTCCCCTCTCGATCTTGCTCTCTGATGGCCCTGAAGTAGCTGATAACTGGAGCATTGCCGATACTCTAGGTGAAAGCTTTTGCTGGGTATCTATCACTTCTGCTTTTTCTTCCACCTTCTTGGCCATCAAGACTTTCCTTTTGAGCAGATTGTCTCTGTGACTATAATCATCCCTTTACACTGGTGGAATTCGAACTGGCCCTTCATCGATGGGACCTGATGATATACACTATGATATGCTGCGCTATCTATCTTCTGCTTTTCTTGCTATTCTTATTGTTTTTAACCAGATCTGACAGGATAATGTTTTTCGTGATGACTGGTGCCATGCTATTGTCCCATCTTTCTCTAAGCTTGGGAAGGATCCAAAGATTTCTTCAAACTACCGTCCAATTGCTTTGACGAGCTGTCTCTGTAAGCATCCTGGAAAGGATGGTTAATGCTCGTCTTGTTTGGTTCCTCGAATTAAATCTCCTCTCGCTCACCCAGTGTGGGTTCCAACGACAGTACTCCACCATGGACCACCTAATTCGACTTGAAATGTCAATCAGAGAAGTCTTTCTCAAACGACATTTTGTATCAATATGCTTTGACACTGAGAAGGCTTATGATACAATATGAAGGTATAGCAATTTGCGAGACCTCCATATATATGGGTTACGTGGCCATTCGCCCATTTTTATTAATTTTTTTTAATGGACAGGAGATTCCCACTTCATATGGGTTCGACACCCCGTTTTTTTCGACAGGAATTTGGAGTCCCTCAGGGATGTTCTGAGTGTTACTTTTTAGTATAAAAATTAATACCATCACTGATAAACTCCCTCTCACTGTTGCAAACGGGCTCTATGTTGACGACATTCACATCTCATGTCAGTCGTCGAACATGAAGTATATTGAGCAGCAGCTACAGACTGCCCTCAATCATTTACTGAAGTGGACCACAGCAAACAGCTTTAACTTCTCTCTCTCTCTAAAACCGTTTGCATGCACTTTTGCTGCCAACAGGGTATTTACCCTAATTCTGAACTTTATATCAGTGAGGTTGTGCTGCCTGTGGTCCCCGAGTTCTTGGGGCTTATCTTTGACCATAAGCAGACCTTTATACCACACATCAAGCAGCTACGGGTCAAATATACAAGAGCACTGAACATCCTCAATGTCCTCTTTTTACTGCTCTTAGGGAGCAGATCAACGTTCTATGCTAAAGATATATCGTGCTCTTATTCGACTGAAACTCGACTATGAATCACTAGTCTATGGTTCTACCACACCATTGGCTTTAAATATGCTATACCCTATTCATCATTAAGGGCTCGGCTCTGCACTTCCCCAATTCAGAGTTTATACAAAGTTTCATGAACTTCTTTGCACCTCAACCGTTTGCAACTGTCTTTACTATATGCTTCAAAACTTTGTTCCTTACCAAAGCATCCCATATGGGGTTGTGTTTTCCTTCCTTGGTGGGCTACACCTTTTCAGAACAGATAATCTGCCATTGCTCCTTTTGGCTTTCGTATCCATGCACAATTGGATGAATTGGGTCTGTCCTTGGATAACATTGATGTATCACTGGTCAGCCCATCCCACCATGGCTTCTTACAGTCCCCAGTTGTGACCTATTTTTAAGTCATGTGAGAAACGTAGACACTCCTGACTGGAAATACTGTCCACTATTTGCTGAACATCTTTTGAACCATCCTTCCATTCCTATTTATATAGATGGTTCAAAATCAGGTGACTGTGTGGGCTCTGCCATGGTGTGTTGTGGTTTTAACTAGACTACGCATTGGTCACAGTTTTTTAACTTGTTTTCTTTTATCTGGAACTGATGCACCAGTGTGTAGTTTGTGTAACACTCAGATCACAATAAGCCACATATCACTTTCTTGTCGTCGTTACTACTCTACACGACGGCACCATTTTAAACATGTTCTGTCCCAAGGTTTGTCCATAACGTTAGGCAGTGTTATTGGTGATGGTGACACTGTCTACCTTGGTAATGTTTTTAGTTTCTTAAAGACATTAAGTTTTTTAATTTATACTTTACGCCTTTTAAATGTGGCTCCCTTTTAAAAATCATAGTTCATCTAGTTTAATTTGAAATTAGAAACTGGCTATAACATTAAATAACTCTGAACCAGGACTGGAAAGGCCAACTTCAGGTGACTGACAGTGGCTTTTGTATTACCTGTCGGTCTTCCTGATGAGTTATGATTATTACAGTTATGCTACAGAAAGTCCTTTACAACATGAATTACTGTAGTTTTTCTCTTCATGTTGTAGACTAGATGTAAACATTGGTTTTATGCTATTTATGATTTTTTTTAAACTGTTTTGTTTTACCTTAATTTCCTTCTATGAATTTTACTAAATTTACTTTTAACTTTTTACCGGATATTTGGCGCAGATAGCCTAGCTGCTTTGTGCCATAAAACACTAAATCAACCAACCAACCAATCGATCTTTACCATAGCATCCCACATTGGGTTGTTTTCTTTCCTCAGTGGGCAACATTTTTTTTATAATAGATGGTCTGCCGTTGTTCCTTTTAGCCTTTATATGCAGGTGCAGTTGGATGAATTGGGTCTGTCCTTGGATGATGCTGCTGTCGTCACTGGTCAACCCATCCCATCATGGCTTATTAACTTTCCCAAGTGTGACCTTTCTTTGAATTATCTGAAGAAAGCATATACTCCCATTTGGAAGTGACATCGTATATTCGCCAAACATATTTGAACCATTCTTCCATTCCAATTTACATGGATGTTTTGAAATCAGGTGATTCTGTAGGCTCTGCCATGTTTTTTGTGGTTCAGTAGTTGCACATAGGATTCCTTCTATAGTTTCTGGGTTCACTGCTGAATTGTATGCCATTTCTCTTGCCTTGGATCACATAGAAGCTATGCAGTACACAAACTGTACTTTTTATACCAATTCACTTAGCTCTCTTTTAGCTTCACCTTAGTTTTCAGCATGTTCTCGTCGATATTCAAAATCTACTGGCCCATTTCTTTCTATCATCTACTTTTGTTCAATTTTTCTGGATACCAGGCCATGTTAGTATTTGCAGGAACATTGCAGCTAAGTCAGTCTGTTCTGATACTATCACTGCTGTGTCTGTCCCATACATGAACTAAAGTCCTGTATTCTAGGCATGGCTCCACACCAGTGATAAGCTTTTCCAAATCAAACCTTCCATTGCTCTTTGTCCATCTTGCTTCCATAAGGATTGGAAGGAGGAAGTTGTTCTGACTAGGCTACGCATTGGTCACAGTTTTTAACTTGCCACTTTCTTTTATATGGTACTGATGCACCAATTTGTGGTTTATGTGTCATTCGAGTCACATATTACTATCATGCCGTCGTTACAATCGAGAGTGACGGCACCATTCCAAACATTTTTATGGTACGTTCACCCTTGACATTGATCAGTGTCATTGGTGAATATGGTAATGCCTACCTCTGTGTCTTCAGATTTTTAAGGGCCATTGGACTTTCTAACTTTAGTTCAATTTTTGGATTAAAATATTAAATATATTCTGTTTTAGCATGATTCCTTTTCACATATTTTACTTTTTATCGGCTGTTTGGCCCAAAGAGCCCAGTTGCTTTGTGCTCACTAATATTTCAATGTACATGCTATCATAGAATGCAAACAAGAAATAAGTTTGCATTTTCAGGAAGTTTAGTAACAAAAGTTCTACAAAAATTAATGTCAAGTATATCATAAAATAACTTTTACATTTTCATTTTGAAAGCTTTTACACATGTTCTAAGAAAATCTGGCTAAAACTTTTATTCATTAAACAGACTAGCACATATGCATAGGGAACTTGAAAATATTAAAATATGCTTATTAAAAATAGTTTTTCTCAAACATGGTATCACCTGTACTTGGATAAAGTTCAAAATGTGATGTCTTTACACGAACAGCAATTATTGTGCTTTAACGTACAGAAAAACATATGCTTAAAGAAATCAACTAAACAAATAAATTAATAGGGCTTATCTACAACCCATAATAGATAATAATAAAAACTCCAATCTGACGGCAAAAATTCTGCCATAAAAGTTATTGAAAGTAGTGCTCGATTATATAGTTGTCGTAGATATAATCAGTGTTAACCATAAGATGGCTTCAAACAAGTACAAGTAAACTGGAGATATAAGATTTCAATCATGTATGGTAATTCACACGTTGTACAATTACGACATTGGTATACACCAAAGTTCATTCAAGATTGTAACAAAAGCTAGGAATGAAAAAAAATATCTAATTTATAAATTTAAGCCACATATCAATGAAATTGCTTCCACATATAAACTTCTATTGCATTTTCTTGTGAATATCTAACAACAAATGGTTCTTCATTAATGCTCGATGCTTCTTTCTTTTTTTTAATCTTCATAGTCTGCATGGACTGCAAAGTAATTATTCTGTCTAATATTCTTCTGCTGTTTCACTATAAGAAAAAGTGTCTCTAAAACTGTTACACTATTCAAGTAGAACAGAAGTCAGTAGATAATTCATATTATACAATGCTAGCTGATATGCCTATTGAATGTTTATCCAAGAAAGTGGGCTAAATGTGTATAGATTGTTCATACTATCTAAAAGTGGGTTAAAATGCTTATAGAACCTTTATACTATCCAAGAGAATGGCATATTAAAGACAATTTTCCAGCTACTATTTTTCAAAATGACACAGAAACAAGTTCATTGAGAATGGCACAAGTCTTGAGGACATTGTGATTTCATCAACCTCATTATAAAGCAGATTTTAACAAGTATGAAACTTTGGTGCTAAACTTCACCAGTTTAAATGAAACAGACATCAGTATAGACATTGCAATGAAGTTGAATTTAAACTCATTCCACTCACTTGTATTATCCTTTCCAGTGGTATAGTGGTATACAAAACCTCAATATCGTAGCTCTCACAATCACAATGCATATATCATTGTTGAATTTCTTGAGAGAATTCTAAACTGTCTTTCAAGGAGTATAAATTTATGGTCACATAAATAACTATCTATCTTAAACACGTTTTTAGATATCATGACATTAATATCAAGCAGACTGTCACGTGGACAGCATAAACTGATTGAGCTGCACATAAATTATACTTCATCTTCATTGAGAAGTTTCCAAAATTCTTGTTAAGAAAGCCAAGATAGTATGATATATTATATATGAAACAATACACATAAAAAGATACACATATATTCATACCTACACTGTATTATTATAATTGTTAACTAATTCCATTATTTTACATTACCACAATAGTGAAAATGCTTAACCATTAGTTTTATTTATTACTAACGTTCACTTTCAAAGTTTATGAATAGCATTTCCAGATATATAAAAATTCTTAGAATTCAGTTTGCTGCTTAAATAAATATTGATGACTTTAAGATATCAAGTTTTTCTTTTTTTTCAGCTTAAACTCCCTTTTTGAATGGAATAATGTCTCAGCAATATAGGCATAAACCTGGTGCACAAAACGGCAGAAAGAATACTTCAAAAGCAGTGGAAGACAAACACTTTTTGTTGTTAGTTACGAAAAGAAAGGGAGGGGGTCAGCCAAAATCTTGCCATTCTGGTTCTGATGTTGTTGTTTGTTATTAAGCACAAAGTGACATAAGGGGATATCTGTGCACTGCCCATTAAAGGTATTGAAACCTAGTTTCTAGTGGTATAAGTCTGGGAGCTTCATGGTCTGATTTTCAGTAATTACCATGAGTTAAGTGTTGTTGCCAAGAATAAGTCAACTCAGCATGATGAAGTATCAAATGATAAGAATATGAAACATAAAGACAAGATCACAGCATATCCTGTTATGAAAAAGCAAAGTGATTATCTACAGCCAAAGGTAGTCACTAGTATAAGAACACTTTCAAAAATGTTCATAAGTCACAACAGCACAGTAGTTTTGATGTTGGTACAATAATTAAAGAAAGTGTATCAGCTGAAAATCTTTAGTTAGCTATTAGAGCTTGACCTACACAACACCTTAAAGATGTTCTTTTTCAAAGTTTTTTTCTGAAGTCTTTACTGTAAAATGGTGAGTGGCTAATTTAGAGTAATATTAGGCAAGTTTTGTAATGTTTTTCATGTCGATTTTCGGCAAGACTCCAGTTGCATCATGCTCTACAATTACAATTCAAAAGGTTGGCTGCTAACAATCGGCTGGAAAAAAATTGTGATAGGATTCAAGAGCATAAGAGAAATGTTCATTTTAAGAAGTGCTATACTAAGTTATACGAGCTTGAGAAACATTTTGGAGCAAACTCCTGTGTTGATTTGTAGCTAGAATAGAATATCCTTTCAACAGCAACCAAATAGAAGGATGTACTAAAGAGAATTTTAGATGTTGTCCTGTTCTTGGGAGAAATGAGGTTTAGATCATCACAAAGGATTGGTTTATTTGATAATGGTAATAAATCAGGAATAATTGAGCTGCTCAGACATTACCATCTAGTTCTAATGGAGCATGATGAGAGAGCTGCAGAATCTAAGTAAACAGATTACTATCTTCAAGTCCACTACTTGTCAGGTACATTCCACAATGAATTCATAGCAACATGTACTCAGCATGCATGTGACATTATTTTAAAAGGAAAGACATACAGCAAAATACTTTGATATCATAGTAGATGCAACATCTAATTCATTTGATCAACAACAAACAACTTTTATTCTGAGGTATGTATCCATGCAACCTGAATCTTCTTCTGTTGTCATTCAAGAAAAATTTCTAAAATTTATTGATTACAAAACCCATGGATAACAGTATGAATTCAACATGGCTGGTAAATATAATGGTCCTCAAACTCTATAACTGAAAGTTAATCCCCTGGATAAATTCTAAACATGTGCTTTTCATAATTTCAATTTTTGTAGAGCAGAAACAGCAGAAAGTTACACAAAGGCTTAGATATTCTTTAAAATAGTTCTTCACAATATATTTAGTCATAGCTTACAGCCATAGAGCATGTTTTTTGAGAATATAGATTGCTCTATATAAAGAGTTTTGGGAACATGCTGAACAGACAGAATGAATAGTGTCAGGCCTTTTACAGCTCCTCTTCCTAGGATGCTAGATACACTACCAGGAATTCTTTAACTCAATCTTATATTTTAAACAAGAACTGAAGATAAATGTATAGTTGACTATGTGCAGTTATATACTTGTATCTTGATGGCTGGAATTTGGTTAAAAGTACTTCTGATCATTGACCAACTCAATCATGTATTGTAGGCATATAAAACTATCATCAATATTGAAGTGAGCAACATTGAAAGTCTGTGGGCTGATTTAAAAACAATGATTGAACAAGCTAAGTTTGTTCCAAATAATATAAAGCTTCTGCACAACTCTTAGCAAAATGGAAAACAGCTCCCAAGTATTTTCATGATGAAAATAAAGATGATTTCTTGTCTAACTGTAAAGAAAATGAACTTGTGGAGAAAAAAAACACGAGATCACAGATTCTATCACTGCTGGGTTCACTACAAGATACAGAGCAGCAACAATGAATATTAATCATACTTTTATATTTTTATGACAAAGTGTAGATATATCAGATAAAGTTCTACATTTAAAAACTAAGAAGTTTGTTGCCAAGTATAGATCTGATGTGTCAGAAGACTTAAGTGGAAGAAATGAAACATCTGAAAACCATCAACAAAGCTAACTTCGGTGGTACTGCATTAAATCTATTAGATCTTCTAAACAAACTGAAAAATCAAAACTACATCCACTTTTCCCAAATGTCTCTGCAGCCCTTTGCACTTTCTGCACAATTCGAGTCACAGATGCAGAAGGATGGCAATCTTTAAGTGAGCTGAAACTGATAAAAAAAATTATCTGTGCATCAGCATTGCCCAAGACTGATTGAAAGATCTGAGAACCCTTTCAACTGAAAAGCAGTTAGAATGTAGTTTGGATTTCAGCAGATTCACTGATCATGTCAGTAAAATTACAACTCACTTACTTAATCTGGTTCACACCTTAAAAGTTTTGTTGTTCAGAAAAACTGATAATATATATATAGCACCTACCTCTGATGTATCCCAGAAAGTTTGATGAACCCAGGTACTGGGTGTAAGGCTTCATATGCACTGGATATGAAAAATGTAGAATGTCTTTGCTTTCACCCATGGGTTTGTAAAATTATAAAAGCAATTTCACAACTTTATTGACATTTATTATTTGCAAGCCACTTAAACACCCAATTCCAAATCCTTCATAGTTAATATTTCATATTTATAAAGATTTTCAGCACTTTATTTGATACTCATATATAATCAATCAACAATTGAAATAATTCAATGATGCTATTACAAAAATATATTTTAACTACAGACTAAAAAACTTAATAATTATACTGCCTACCAAAATAAAACCAGTGAAACCTCTTTATTATGTCATATTACATAATAAGATTTTTTTACCTTATTTTGATGTTAGTGTCCAGTTGTAAGTTTCCTTTATGTAGCAATAAATGCCTTTTTTGCTAGATTTATTAGATTGTTAGTAAAAAGAGGTTTGAATGAATACATGAATGATTCAGAATAAATTCTGAAAACAGACGACTGGTTTCGTATTTTAATCTTCAAAACACATTTACAATTACAGCTTTAGCACTATACATCTACATTTAATAAAGCACTGGAAAAGCTTCTTAGTCCATAAAACAAATATATTTTCTTCTGGTTTTTAACCTCAAATGTAAATATGAATCATAGTTAGGAAATTACTTTGCAAATGTTGTAATAAAAAGCATAAATAACCTTTGAATAACATATTGCTATTACAATTTGGTTGGTAAAACATTACAATAAAACCATTTCATAATTCAGGGGCCTCTTTACATCTTGCATGATTAAAGATGGATGGAATGTAATTGCAAATTTCAGACTTCATAGCAAAAAGATTATTACACAAAATTTAGCAGATGAAACATTAAACATTTCATACAGTTAAGTGACTGCTATTAGACATCTTTAAATGATTCATGAAATTAAAATCAAGTTACTTTATGACAGCAAAGAAGTGGAATTAAACTTCATTGCATCATGAAAACATCGATTTGTGACACTTATGCTTTTTGGAAATTTACTTCTTTTTATATACTTTAAAAACAACAACAATAAAATAAAAAACTGTACTGTTAACTTCTGTTTTCATCAAATTCAACACTTCAAAATATTAAATTCATAAAAATTTTAGTGGTACTGATGATACCACAGATCCTGATTAAAGTACTTTTTGTGCTAAATAATAAATGTGCAGCTGTAATTCTAGTGTTCTATTACATTTATCAAAATTCATGATTACGTTCAAGTAAAATTAACTTTCACAAGTTTTAATCATGGGGCTCATTTTATAACGTACTGTAAATGTTTTTTTTGTTTTAATCTCAATATAAACCATCAATATGATGTTTAACAGACACAGTTAATTTCCTGATTTTAAGAGAGAAAATGTGATTAAGTGTGAAGTATTTTCTAGTAAACTTGTGCCAAGTTGCATGAAAATAAAATGAAAATTATTTAGCTTGTTTACTCAAATAGACTTCATTGCAAAATTATATGATCAAAGGTTTGTGATATGAAGATAATATCAGATATAAAAATAAACTATGTATTCAGGCAAGAGAAATAAACTATTGGAAAGTATCCTTTCAACAAATTTGAATACATGTAAAATAACTGATTATGAGATCAATGTTGATTATATGTTACTTTTTAAAAACAGGAGAAGTGAAATAATCTGAAATGGTTTAAAAGTTAAAATAATTTTTCCATTACTCCACTGAATGCCATTTTTGGATAATGGATTTTCTAAGCCATCACACAAGACTGCCTTCACAACCTGCAACTGACTATGGACAGATGTTGTAACATGACTTCCATATGATTCGTACAGTCTGATAACCAAACAGTTTTCATGATTCTCAGACATTTTTAGTGTTTCAATGATAACTGCTTCTTTTTCCACCTAACATAAAAACAAAAAATATGTATAGTTTAAACTAGATTTACTAATTGCTTGAGTTCTTAATCAATTTTTTTATATTTATTTTACAAAAACACTGGTTTATATAAGAACATAAATTTCCATTATTATAGCCTTCTTTATGCAATGAAACCGATTCAGCAACATTCATAAACAGGATACGAAATAGACTGATGATTTTAAATGTCAGATACCATATTACTTTTAGTTCTGAAGATTAGTTTGTACTCCCATTTTGATAATGGCAGATAGCTTTCAATCTAACTAAAGAAGTCATATTTCTGGTTTTGTGAGTGAAATGTTAGATAATAATCCACAACTAAGCCAATTACTTAAAATAGTAATTTTAAGCTCTCATCATCCAAGTTTAGTAAGTGGAACTGGTTTCCATACTTACATCTTTTGAGGAATTAAATTCTCTTAGGAAACCAATTTTCACTGCCATTTATAATTACCTATATAGCTAGACTGATAACAGCTAATATAACACAAAATTGCAGTTTTCTGAGCTTGTTGTGTAGGTTATATAGTATGATGGGATTTATTACACTGATTCCATCTCAACAGGTTAAAATGTGAGAAATGACCAAAGTATACAGCAAGAGAACCACTGGTTACATCAGTAAAGAAACTCTCTTTTACCTTTTACTAACAGTGACCTAAGTACAGGGATCAGCCCCTGCTGGTGCAAATTTTGGTAACATCACCTAGTACACTACTCAATTGCATGTTTTAGGTCATGTTGAAGAACAAAGCAACTTCAATAGTTCTCCAAATGGTAAGCACTTGTGATATAAGTATAAAGTCTTTACTGATAATACTACCACTAAAATTAATTAGCTGTGATAGAACTATATATGTGTTTACTGACTACAGTACCACTATTGTTCAACCACCTGTGATACAAGTATAAATGTCTTTACTACATACCTTTCCAATTAGACATCAAACAAATTCAGACCGAAAAACCAGCATTTTGTTAAGAACAAAAGTATTAACAGATGATATAAAGTACCTTGTAACTTCTTTTTTATTAAAGAAATTGTTAAATCGGTTGAGATTTTTGCTGACAATTGAAGTTTATCAACATCTTCTGACTTAAGAATTAATAACAGCCTAATTTTTACCCGACAATGTTCTTTTTGGGGGATCTGTTAGTCCATTTTAGTTCTCCTATCTTTTACACTAAACTAAAACTATCACATAAATTAATTAAAAACAAAAATCTCAAAACCAACTCTTATAATTCATGTACTTATGAAGCTTTCTCTTAAACACACTTAAATTTTACTGCTCCCACAATATCAAAAGGCAACCCATTCCAGAGGCTAATCATCCTATAAGAAAAATAAAACTGTCTTAGCTGAAAATGTATATTTACATCTCCTGGTCCTACTGTTCTCATTGTTAATCATGAAAAAGATTATGCATCAACATTATCAATTCCTTTATAATTTTAAACACCTTAGTCAGATTCCCTCCAACTCTTATTTTTCCAAGAGAAACCAATTTAATAAATCTTAATCCCTCCTCCTATGATAACCAGGAGATCCCACACAACATTCTGGTAACTCTCCTCTCAACCTTTTCCAACAATATAGTCCTTACTAAAGTAAGAAGCCAAGAATGAGCACAATACTCCAAATGTGGCATAACCAGTGACCTATACAATGAAAATATAACTCTTTAGACTTGTATTCAATTTCTGCAGATAAAACCTAAATTTCTAGTTGCCCTACCAGTAGCAACAGCACACTGCTTGGATGGCTTAAGAGACTGATTAACCATTACACCAGAATCTATTTATTGATACTCTTAAGGTTATTTCCATTCAAATTATAATTTAACTTATGATTACCTACACACATTATCTTGCATTTATTATAATTGAAATCCATCTGCTATTTATTGCCCAGCTCACTAACTGATCTAAATCCTTTTGTAAGGCACCCACTTCACAGCTATCAACACCCAAGACTTTAATATTATCAGCAAATTTAAGTAATTTATTAACCATTCCTTCATCCACATCATTGATGTAAATCAAAAAAGAGCAAATGTCCTGAGACTTTACTCTGAGATATCCAGCTTGTTACATTAATACAAATGGACTAAACTCCATTTGTAATGGCCCTCTGCTTTCTTTTATCCAGCCACACTTCTATCCAATTAGCTAACTTATTCCTCACACCTGGAGATATAAGTTAATATTTTCCTACATTGAAAATATGCTTCCAATAATACTGACCTCCACTGATACTTATAGCTAGCTATTTCTCGACATTCATTTTGCCCATTTAAGCATTGGTCTTGCTTGCTCCAATCTTTTATACCCCACTTAAATACCATTGGTGACTTTTGGCCTTGTGACACTCTCCATTTATGTCAATGTGTCTTCCATCCTGGTACTGTATATAAGCACCTCACTCAGACAACATAACCACCTTTTTGAGACTAACACTGGCTCTTAGTGAGGAGAAAGAGTGGGAAAGTGTCTGTTGCTCTAAGTATTATTATAAAGAGATTTTCAATTTAGGAAAATGTTAACTTTCAAAACATGCTTATCATCCACTGACACATATCTAGAATTCCACATTGAAAATGCAGAGTGACCAGTAAAGGCATTATCCATACAGAAACATTTGCATAGAACACAGAACACCAAAATAAGAGTGGCACATGAGTGTAGAAACAGCACTACATCCTGCACAGGCATGCTCTTCATCCAGAACTTAGTTTCTGTATTAACAGTGGAACAATACATAAGTAACCATCATTACAGGCCAATGTCAACTCAGGGTTGGAAATAAGGGGTCTTGGTGCCTATAAACTATGTTGATGGGTGGTAATGGTAATTGCACCACAACATTTTATATATAGATAAACTTTTAACTGGATCCCAACCTGTAGCCATAGAGTGATACATTCCAAACCACTGGATTTACAATGAGAAAATAAGCAACATCAAAGCCAACAAACTTTCTCCTCCACCTGAAGGATAAGAATGACAAAATCATGCATAGAATGAGGATACAGCTGAGAAATAGAAAGAAGAGTAACAGTCAAAAAGAAGGAGTTACCCTCCCTAGCCACTAAGGTTTTGGGAGGAAGGAACAATCTGGTTAAAAAAGACGGTAAGAAGAGTAGTAAATTGGACATGAAATATCAATGGCAAACAAATCAGACCCTCAACAACCACAGACTAAAAGGAGAAGGAAATACATTTTAAGAAAAATATGAAATATGGAACATAAGGAATGTGGTTCAAATGGTAGAAAATGCAGGATTTGAAGATAACATTAATATTCCAGTCCAAAAGAATAACTATCTAGGGGATGATGAATTCAGAAGGAATGCCTAAATATGGCAAGAACAGAGGAATGAGAAGCTTGATAATATCAGGAAAAACTAAAGTTATGAAATAAGTCAGCCCAATAACCGAAGGACAAGAAAACCAAAGACACCCAGTCGAAAAGCAATGCAAGAAATTCCACCACTCTAGCCACAGTAGGTTGGTCATCAAGAAATCCCTGAGATGTAGACCAATTGCTGAACACTTCCCATTTGTGCTGATACAGTTCTACTAAAGAACATACAGAACAAGCTAAAAAGAAAGCTACTCAATGGAAAAAACCTGATGTCTTTGCAAAGGACCAGATGAAAGCCAGGTGTGAGAACAAAGAATGTGAATATTTGGGTGCAGAATTGGTGATTGACAAAGAAGGAAAGAAGAGAAAGGATGAGGTACTGGAGGGAAAAATTGTAATTTCTGTAATTGTGGAAACTACAGTTGAGCTAACTAGTAATGAGCGATCAGAAGGACATGTGTGTGTTTGTATGTGTTTTTCTTATAGCAAAGTCACATCTGGCTATCTATTGAGCCAACCAAGGGGAATCAAACCCCTGATTTAAGCATTGTAAATCCAAAGACATACCGCTGCACTAGTGGGGGGCACAGAAGGACGTAACATGAAATAATATGGATAAGAGAGACCACCCACTGAAGTAATCAGACAGAAGGATAAATATAAAGGAATCTATGGGACTAATTCTGGATGCAAGTATACACAGCCAGAGCTAAAGAATTAGGTACCAGGGACCAAAAGAGGGGTAACTTGTGATGTAGGTATGTGGCAAATGCATTTACATTGGGAAACCCCACAGACTGCAACATAACTGGAAAACAAAGGGATCTAATAACCACTCTATTGGATATTTTTGGTTATTGAGGGAAAGACAATCCACTTTGATTGAATCCACCAGGAATATAACATGCAATAAGGTGAATGTAGAGTGTGCAGGATCCACAGAGAAGACCCAGTGCTCCAAAACACAGAGATTTTGAGCAAGTACCCTTTTGGTGATTGATATGTGCTACCACTATGGAATTGTTGGAATGAAACATCACAAGTGAGAGAAAGGAAGTATCTTAAAGCCTGACTGACTACAAGGAAGTTGATATGCAAAACTCTTTCATCTACCAATCAATGGCTTAAAGTCTGCTGGTGACTGATAAACCCAGTCCTGAATGGAGATGTCTGTGAAAAAATGGAAATATAAATGAGTAGAAAGAGTACGATGCTTGCCAATATGTGTGCCTTATCCAACCACCAATACAGATCATCCACTAGGTTAGGAGGAAGTGTAACAGAAGCTAACAAGGGATCAAGATTCCATTGATCATGAAGAGCCCTTTGAATGGATTGCATATGCACACATCTGAGGGGGAACAGTGATGTTATGGAAAACCACATCCCCAAAAGCAATAGAACCTCATGACAGAAAATGCAGAAGTTGAAATGGTGTGGCAAACCAACATTTCCATGGAATAAAGTTGTAGAAGAGAAGGATGGGCCCAACTGAGATTAGTGTCAAAAGAGACATTCATGTGGAATAGATATTTGGTAGGTCAGAGAAAGCACTTCTCCAATTTAATTAACCAGCCCACCAGAGCAGCCACTAGAAGGAGCTGATGAGTGTAGCTGGTTAGCTCCAGCTTGGAATAAGCCAGAAGCCAGTCATCCATATAATGGTGAAAGAGCAACCCCAGAGCATGAAGATGGTGAGCAAAAGCTATGACTACCCAAACAAAAATCATAAGGAAGAGAATCAAGCCCAAAGAATAGGGAACCAATTTGATAAACCACTCCATGATGGATGAACCAAAGATATAAATGAGACTGTGGTGATAAGCATTGATGATGTACATTTGGTCATCCATCAGCCTGGAGACAACACTGACTGTAGGGTGAGAAACAACTCTATGGTAAAATGAGGCAGGTGAACAATGCGACTAATGCAGAACAAATCAATAACAGGCCTCCAATCCATGGTTTTCTCATGAACAACAAAGAGTATGAAATGTAGAAAGGATGTACAAAAGGTTCACTGGCCTGCTGGGATAATAGTTTCAGAACTGCTTAAAACAGACTGACTGGTTCTGTGATCATAAGGAAAAGGGTATAGGAGACATGGGAGTGTGAAAAAATGGAATCAAAATTTCTTCCAATACAATGTAAAGAAAACTGGCACACCAAGCTTCCACTGGACCAGAACTTCTTGAGGAATTCTGTGCACTCCAGGATCTTCTCTATTTGTGGTCCAATGAAGACACTAGCTTTGACCTTTGCCTCAGATAGCTTAGGGAAGAAGTCTCAAAGGTACTTGAAGGCTGCAGACTCCTTATCAAAAGCTGTGATAAATTGTTTCATAAGACTCAATTTTATGTGCAATGGTGGGAGCAACACATTCTGGAGGTCCACCAGTGGCTCACACTTGACATTGTGCTTCCCCACAGAGAATTCAGTTCATTGTGGCCAGTGCTTCTTGTTGTAGTGTACTGTGGTGTCCCTGCTGTCCCAAAGGCAACGATAACAGGGAAACTTGGTAAAACCTCCTTGGAGACCCATCAGGAATGCCACCATTTTTAAGTCTCCAATAACATCCCAGCCATACTCATCACACTTCAAGGCTTCTAGCAAAGTCTTGATACTATTATATTCCTCTTTGAGATATTTAAATTTCATAAGGTCTAAAATTTGTATAATATAAAATATTACTATTCAAGAAAGCAAAAACAGTCTGTCTTACTTTCTAGAGTTTTTTTGCAGTGCTCGCAGGTATAATGAGGTGCCCAGGGTTTGTCTTGATCCCCAACAGGCATGCTGAAATATGCCTTGAAGGCTTCACACATTTTAGTAAATGCTGTCACAGAGTACTTTTTTGCTCTTGTCTTGATAAATTGGCCATATACATTGCAGAATGCTTGCAGCTTCTTGATGCAATCATTATAAATTCAGATAGGTCTATGTGTTCACTTAGGCAGTTAGAACTAAACTGAAGTGGTGAGCCCCTGTTACATATACATTACTATGGAAAGTTCTTGAAAATCCTTGTACGTTTGAGAAAATTTTCTATCAGCTACTCAGCACTGAATCTACCTAGAATGTCCTGGAAAATGGGTAAATTTGAAAATTTCATTACTCAGGTCACAAAAGCAAAGTTTGAAGAGAAAAATAGGTCTTTTCTATTTACTTTAGGTATAAGCAATTGGAAATAACACTTTCTGCCCAGGAACAAGAACAAGTAAAAATGTTGTTATATAATGTTATCTGCAATGAGCACCTGTGAAGGAGTACGTAGCTAAAACGAAACATTATTTACAATGTACAATTTGTTATGGAGTAACTGATTATAACTAAACCTATCTTATAACTGTATGTGAAGAAGTAATTAACCTGAATTAATCACTGCAGTGAAGATATTAAGAAATAATGAACTAGGATGAAATATTATCTGCTGTGTCTACATTTTAAGGAGTAATGAATTATAAGGAAATATTTTCATCAATTTGTTGCATGTGATAGGGGTTATGAACAACACCTAAACACAATCTTCAGTGTGTATATATTAAGGAGTAAATAACTAGAACAGAACATTATTTTCCATGTGTACACATTAAGAAATAATTAACAAAGTATGTACATCACCATCATCAAAGTGTTACATGATAAGGAAGAATAAATGATACTGAAACATTATCCCTTGTGTGTATATGGTAAGAAGTAATAAATTAAAACTAAACATGACTATCTATGGGTATATGTTAAAGAGAAAGAAATTTGATAGAAGCACTATCTAACATGCAAATATACTAAAGAGCAATTAGCTATGACTAAATATTATCTACTATGGGTAAATGTTAAGGAGTTATGAACTACTGTGTTGAAACATCACTTTAATCCTTTCGGCACAGTTGGGGACCGCAGTCGACTTGAAGGTTCAGCACAGCAGGTGACCTTCCTTTATTCCTGTTATTCTTATGTATTGAATTTAACATATATAGTATTGGATACAATCACTGAATATTTCAGTAACTTTTGTTGAGTTATTGCCGAGATATCATGCTTTTAGTACTGATACCGTAATTAGTTGAAGTATCAAACATATATGTTCAGCACCATGCCAAACATTAAAAGTTGTTATTCAGTGTTGAAAGGGTTAATATGTGACATAAGAAGTAAGTAATTACGACTAAGCATCATATTTTGTGTCATATGTTTAGGAGTAGTAAACTAGATCCAAAAATTAACACATAAGTGTACATCTTAAAGAGTAAATAATTATGTCTAAGCATCAACAGTTATCTGTACATGGAAAGGAGCAACGAAACATGACCAAAAATTATATTCCAAGTGTTACATAATAAGGAGTAATTAACTACAGCTAAGCATAATCTTCTGTATGTATATATTAAGAACTGATTCTCAAGCATAAAAGTATGAGTTTTGCTGCTTGATATATTAACATGTAGTAGCACAAATTCACGTGAACACGTGATATTAGGTGAAAGTTTTCACAAGCCTGGGGTATGTGTATCTTTCAATATGAATTTGCAAAAAACACAAAAGGAAATAGTTGTCTTTGTACAGAGGTTAGTATTCATTTTGGAATTATAATATGTTCATATGAATTAAACAAACAAGTAAAATGATAAAAATGCTATCCTTCTAAATGTTTAGGATAAGATTATTTTCAAAACTTATCAACAGACAATATCATGGTTGTTAGTCATTTCTAATAGAATTTTGCAGTGTAAGTATGAATAAATGATATGAAATAAAAAACTATATATATGAAAAAGTTATTACCACAAGTTAACATTAAGATTTCTTAAAATCTTGATTTATATACTACTGTGGCTGATAGAAGAAATGAAATTATTTATAAATAAAAACTGTATCTATGAAACATTTTATTCTCACACTTCAACATCCTGAATCTTTTTAAGATTCATTATGCTCAGGTAGTATTATGAGAGCCATGAAAGTACTTTATTGTATTATTTTCTTTATTTTTTTATTAAGTTTTATGTTCAAATGATCTACAAGGTAATATTATTGAAGTTTTAATAAGGTTTATCTCACTGGCCAAGCTTGTTTGAAGATACGTTTTCATATTATTTTGAAAAAAATTATACAAAACCTAGTCAAATTACATACTGATTGACTGTTTCCTTAAGTATCACCTTTTCACATAAAATGTTACTTCATATTACAAAAAAGGAAAATAAAGTAGCATATATATGTGTGTGTGTGTATTGAATCTTCATAAATTTTTTCTTGAAATGTATTTATTTTGCACTGAACAAGAATATAATTGTATACCTGGAACCAACTCATAGATTCGTGCTTATCAATTAACACTACACGAAGTGGAACCTCCATATCTGTTTCCATCCCAGAGGTGGCACTAGTGTGGAACACTTTAATGGGGTTGTTGAGTTGATAAGCTTGTTGAATAACACCAGCTGACTGAAATGTACCTGACAAAGATGATACATAAATCTGCATGTATTTCATACCCAAATACAAAATTTCTCTAGATAATTATCATTTAACTACATGATACATATTATTATTAATCACCAGTGAAATCTTTTGTGTTAAAGATTATAAAGAATTTTTGATGATATAATAATATGAAATTTTCTCAAGAATAATAACAATAAAAAAATTTTACCATTATAGGGCATAAGTGCATATGTGAACTGATGGCATCTCATATCAGCTTCACTGTCTGGAGACTTTGAAGACCTTAGAAGGGAAATTCTCATAGTACTGCCATGAACAGCATGCCCATATTTGTTTGTATTCAGTAAGGCCACACCACAATCATATTCTGATAGGGTCACCCATTTGTGACCACATACCTGATTGAAATATATTAACAGAATTAAATAACAAAAGTAGTTTACCACAACACAATTGTAAATATTTATTCAGCATAATAAACACAAATAAACCTTTTTGTGATATTAAATAATGCTACATGAATTGAAGAATTCGCTGACATAAATAAATCGAGATATTTTTGGAACTAAAAATACTAATAAGTTGATATAATAGTCTTTTGATAATTTAAAAAATTTTGAATCCTCTCTGGTATATTAAACTTTGTAACAATACCCTAGAATGAAAGAAGTTTTTGTGATAATTCACTTTACATGTTTGGCTTTGATGTCCTACAAAAGGAAAATACTTTCAACAACAACTAGCTTCAACACACTCATTTGATAATACTGAAAAGCTCAACCTCATTTAAAACATCATTCCTCAGTTGAAGCCAACTACTATAGCTATTCTTAGAGCAAGCTTAAAGATTTTTAGAAACTGTTTCTTTGTAGTTAGGCAAAAATCTACATCATGGACTATCTGTGCTGTGCCCACCTCAGGTATTAAAATCCAGTGCTGTGCCCACAGTTTTGGGCATCACAAGTTGCAATCTTACCACTTTATTACTAGAAATCCTTTGAAAGCTGAATTGGGGTTTATTATATCAATTTGCTAATGAATTTTCCATGCAGTGATGGTAAAATATTAAATAACTTTTATTAGAGTGACAGAATAAATTAATGTATTTTCAAATTTTTCATTACTTTGATGACATTTGCAGATATTTCTTGCAATGGACAGCAACTGCCTGTTGTAGAAAGAAATCCAGAGGACAATGTTTAAACAGTCTTCCACATTTGTCTTCAGGCAGGATTACAGTAAATTAGCCTATGTGACTTTGGGCATAGTCAAATACATCAATTAACCTTCTGAATCAAAAATTGTAATTAGACCTCAAATTACTTAAGAGCTGATGGAGATATGAGCTAAAAGTTTGTAATTGAAAAAAAACATAAAAACACTCAGAGCTATTCTAGGAGTTGCTATACCTCAGATAAAAATAGCATATAACAACATGAAGTTTGGTAATCTATACTTAACTGTCTCTAAAAGTAACTGCCTATGAGCATTTCTCTTATTGAATTTGAAGAAAAACAAAATAGAAATATACAAGTTACAGTTGTCTTTAGATACATTTAACTATGAATATGTAGTGCATACATGGTTTAACACTGTAACTATGTATTCTTCTTTTACTATTATACACTAACTTATTTTTTCACTTCTACTTTCTCCATTAAAGGAACAATTTTTTAAAAATTAATACCAAACAAATATACACTACTAATGTTTATTAATAAGCATGTTACATGTCTCTTTTTTTATATGTTTTACAATGTAGGAAAAACCTCTGGCAGTTGAGAAATGATGAAAAAGTGACATTTGTAACATTAATTCATCTGTCTTGGATTATCACAAGCAGTAATTCATGTTTGTGGCACTTACCCATTGAAAGGTTAAATTTAGAAAAAACACTACAAGGAGACATAGTATCCTGTCAAAACTTCAAGGAAAGCAGAGAAATAGCAGGGTTTCATGGGCACTGCACATTAGCACAAACTACACATATAAAACCCACTGAGGTTTTCGATACTGGCATTTAGTTGACCCTAGCCACCTTTAGAATGCCATCCCAGGAACTTTTACCAATAGGAATTCAAGGTCAAAGTAGTATGTAGCAATTACTCAGATACCACGGTCCTTTCCTCCTTTCAATAGGTCATCAAACACATTTGTGGATGTTTGTATGGCACAGGAGAAAAGTTGCAGGCAGAGCCTACCCGAAAAATTCTCCTTACTGTGTAAAGATACACATATTGAAGAAAACAAATTTATTGAAAAAAATTGTCTTTCAAAGACGTTAAGAGGAATTAAAAAGAGAAAAATGATCAAGCAGGAATAAAAGGAAGTAAAGGAAATCTACAAGCAAAATTCTTTTTGAAACCATCTACAAATGGTGGATATTAACAGATTAGATACTTCACAACCTTAAATGTCAGAAAGTTGAAAATTTATTATTATTGTGTAAAATGTCTAACCTAGTATATCAATGGTTTAACCCAAACTTGACACAAATTAGATTTGTCATTTTTAACTAGACCATAAATCTCACTTTTCTGATCCAGATCTCATCAAAAATTCCATACAGGTGTGTAATGTGATTATAATTGGTATTTAACTGATTCACAACACTTATTTTATCAAAAGTAATGTTGGTAGTCACAAAACATTTGAAATACAAGGGAAAAAATATCTCAAATCAGTAAATTACAGCCTTCTGAAGTTCATGTTTATGAGAATAAAGTATTATACAAAAACACATATCTTGTAATCACATTAAACTCATCTTGTACTAACCTCATATTTTGCCCAGTCCCAAGATGTGTTAAAGTGGGTTGGGCGTTGCAAGTGGCCAAACTGAATCTCATAAGTTGCTTGATTGGCAAGAATGTTTACAGGAAATTCAACCTAAATAATGACGTTATAAAATATAAATAGTTTAATTTAGGTCTATAAATATTTCACATTTACAAACCCTTTTTTCAAATACATTAAATGAAGTATTGAGGTAACAAGAGTGAAAATATACCGTTCAAACAAACTAACCTTTATGAAAAGAAACAACAAAACTTTTCAAAGTTTTATTCTAATGCTAGTTAGTAAATGTAATAAAAAGTACAGTTTGAATATTAAAAAATAAAGTAACTTGAAATTTTTGTATCTATAAGTTCTAAATGTATTGTTAAAGGATAATCTCAGTAAGTTACACAAATATTAAACAATTTAGAAATGAGGTTTAATGTTTTATTTTTCCTTGGAAAAATTAATATCTGGTTAAAACCCACTCAAAGGGGATTTCACTATACCAATTTCTCAGCCAGCTGGTACTAGAAAGCAGGTTTCTTCCACTTCAGTAGATGAAAACAGAATGGTTTGTTTGTTGTTAAACACAAAGCTACACAATGGGTTATCTGTGATCTTCCAACCACAAGTATAACAACCCAATAAAGGAGGAAAGAATTTGAATAGAAGAGAACACACGAGAGAACTTCCCCATCATCTGTACAAAGTCTTACTCAGATAAACTGTGCACTAGGTTACTACAAGTAGGGATAGCAGACATATTCCACATGTGAGAAGAAGAATCACATTTTGTGATGTCAATTTGTCAAGTAATAGTATAACTTAAAATGTAAAATATATAAAATGTTAAAGTAATCTCGCTCAAAATTCTGTCTCAATAACAACTACTGAAAAGTAGAAGAAAAAGCTTAACACTTTTTGTTATCGCCAATTTTATGGAAGTATCAGATGAAGGGAGTATTACCTGTAAAGCAACTCCAGCCATAAGTATCAGTATATATATATATATATAATTTTTTTTTTTAACTTTGAGGGGTTTCCTTTATTTTACATGGAATCTTCACAGAAACAATTAACAACCCACCTTTTTAGATCCTCTGAGAACACTGGAGAATGGCAGCTGAAGGGAAATGAAACCCATAAGTAGAAAAAAAATGGGAATGTGGTACCAGTAATGGGTCACAAAGTTATCATGGGTATTCTATATTTTTGCCTGCAATAGCAGATACTGTCAGGTTTACACGCCCAGATTCTTTTACAGTAAATATCTGTGATTTGTTGTCAATAAATGTCAACAATAAACAAATTCCACATAATCCACTTGTTTTAAAATAATATATTCAAAACTAGACAATCATATGTACAAAAATTCTTTAAACTATAGAATATCACAGTTTTATCTAAAACTAAATTATTTTCTCTTCTTGTTGAAAGTCCATATAGTCTGGTTCAGTTACTTCAGAACCAACTGATAAGATGAAATATTTATCTTTAATCTGTTTCCATCAAAACAGTTGCATCCAAAACTTTAAATAATTTTCTCCTTTTTGTTAATGTAAAAACAGGGAGGGTTCAATTATTTTAGAACACCCTTTAAGAAGAAAACTGTACTCTTCATCTCTGTTAAACTGTGAAACTCAACATTAAAATATTAACCATTTCAAATAAACTAATAACCACACAGTCTATCTTTGCTTCCAGTAACTTAGAGTCTTATAACTTTGACTTCTTTAGAAATCATCCATCATGGCTAAACAGCCAATCACTCAGTCTAGGTATGTCTAATTATGTATCAGTTAATTTGCTCTCTATAACTCCACATAATTACAGCATTTGACAAAAAAAAATCTAGAAATATCTAGCCCTCTAGTGATAACACTATTACACACAATGATAAAAATTTAAAAGATTCAAGTACAATGATGTCAACAATATCACAAAAGCCTAGTATAACAACACTGCACACACAATACTTGTTTCAAATTACGAAACAAAATTTGTCATAACTATTGCCTATAAAATAAATAATTTTTACACTATTGTCATGAAAATCAAACAATCATTAAAAAAAACTAAGTAATAACTCTTAATCGAAACAGTTTTGTATATCCAATATATACAGAAGACACTGACAGCCACAAGAGGAAAAAACATAATGAGAAAGGGGAAAAAAGGGAAGGTAGAGAATAAAGCCAATAATACTATGTAACAAAAATTTTTACTTGTTTTTGTTCCTGGGCAAAAAGTATTATTTCCCAATTGCTTATGCCTAAAGTAAATAGAAAAGACCTATTTTTCTCTTCAAACTTTGCTTTTGTGACATGGGTAATGAAATTTTCAAATTTACCCATATTCCAGAACATTCCAGGTAGACTTAGTGCTAAGTAGTTGATAGAGAATTTTCTTGAAGTTAGAAGAATTTTCAAGACTTTCTAGAATTTGTAGAACTTCCAAGAATTTTCTAGAATGTTGTAGAATTTATGAGAATTTTCAAGAACCTTTTGGAAGTTTCTAGAACTTTCCATAGTAATATATATATATACAGGGGATCACCACTTCAGTTTAGTTCTAACTGCCTAAGTGAACACACAAACCTATATGATTTTATCAGAGATGGCATCAAGAAGCTGCAAGCATTCTCCAGATGCATTCTGCTATGTATATGGCCAATTTATCAAGGCAAGGGCAAAAAAGTACTCTGTGACAGCATCTACTAAAATGTGTGAAGCCTACAAGGCATATTTCAGCATGCCTGTATGGGGATCAAGATAAACCCTGGGCACCTCATTTTACCTGCGAGCACTGCAAAAAAACTCTAGAAGGTAAGACAGACAACTTTTGCTTGCTTGAATAGTAAGATTTTATATTATACAAATTATAGACCTTTTAAAATTTAAATATCTTTTGGTGTACCTCAAAGAGGAATACAACAGCATCAAGACCTTGCTAGAAGCTATTAAGTATGATGAGTATGGCTGGGATGTTATCGGAGACTTAAAGATGGTGGCATTCCTGATGAGTCTCCAAGGAGGCTTTACCAAGTTTCCCTGTTATCTTTGCCTTTGGGACAGCATGGACACCACAGTACACTACAACAAGAAGCACTGGCCACAATGAACTGAATTCTCTGTGGGGAGGCACATTGTCAAATGTGAGCCACTGGTGGACCTCCAGAAGGTGTTGCTCCCACCATTGCACATAAAATTGGGTCTTATGAAACAATTTGTCACAGCTCTTGATAAGGGGTCTGCAACCTTCAAGTACCTTCGAGACTTCTTCCCTAAGAAGATCCTGGTTGCACAGAATTCCCCAAGAAGCTCAGAAGGAAGGAAAAAAAAGCTTGGGGCAGCTTTGTCACAGTGTTTTGGGGCTTCTTGGGCAATCACAAGGCCAAAAATTATGTGGAACTGGTTGAAGCTCTGGTGAAAAACTATGGCAAAATAGGCTGCAGGATGTCCCTGAAAGTCCATATCTTTGATGCTTATCTTAATAAATTCAAGAACATGAGAGCGTATTCAGAGAAACTAGGTGAGTGCTTCCACCAAGATATACTAGACTTTGAATGCTGTTGCCAAGGAGTGTATAATGAAAACATGACGGGAGACTATATTTGGGAGCTGATACATGAAAGTGATTTACATTACAGTTGCAAATCTTGAAAAACTACTCACTTCTAAACATTTTAGTTAATTTTTGTAAAATTTAGTATAAATACATGTAAATCTTGATTCATATGTTGTTTAATTCAGTCCTTATGTAAATGAAAATGTGCAAATTTGCTCATTTTTACATAAAAAATAGGTTAATTTCTAAATTTCATTATATAGGTCACAAAAGCAAAGTTTGAAGGGAATAATGGCCATTTTCTATACTTTTACAACATAAATAATTAAGAAATAACACATACTATCCAGAAACAAAATTTGTGTAACATAGTGTAATGTCATCCTCTAGTCTACAATAGTCAATAGAAAAGAATCACTGTTAATCAAACACCCAAGTGAAATATTGAATGGTGAGAAATGCAAGGACTTAGCTTCAGGAATGTTGCAACCATGTTGCAGACACCAATGGCAAAATATTCATTGTCTGTTGTAAGCAACCAAGAAGAAGGGGTGTATTGAATAAGAAAAGAGGTTGCCATACATGCAGAGAGTCTGGATCACTCCACAAGGAAATAGAGAAAAACTAGGCATAAAGCCAGATTGTGGGTAAGGCAGGATCAAACACCAATAACCAGTACTAGAAGATAAGTGACTTGAATAGAAAAGAGTCAGTGGAAAAGGTAACTGAAGCAGTAGTAAGATGGGAGGGTAATTATATCTGTAATAGTTAGTCCAACCCAGATTGAAGGCTTTCATCACCAGGGCCAAC
Source organism: Tachypleus tridentatus (assembly GCF_004210375.1). Lineage (NCBI taxonomy): Eukaryota > Metazoa > Arthropoda > Merostomata > Xiphosura > Limulidae > Tachypleus > Tachypleus tridentatus. The sequence continues at coordinate 45,068,908 of NC_134833.1, read as the reverse complement.
AAATGAGGAATCAAAGATCAGAATAGAGGGAGAGCAGCCTTGTTGTTTTTATTATTATTATTATTATTATTATTATAAGTTATCTATTTCAACAATCAGATTACACAGAAATTGAGAGATAGCTTGCCCAGTACATCTTTGCATGGAATAGCATGAATGCCTGTTTCATTCTTCAGCTGCTTGAGGCATGCAGTGTTTAAACAAATATATCATGGAAACAGCTTGTTTACATGTGATGTGTGTTGGTTTTCCAGAAAAAGATTGTTTTCACTATGTTGTACACTGCTGTCTAGGGCATGTGAATGGCTTATGCTATTAACCTTTGAGCTCATGGATTATCATTTGTTGTAAATGGTACACTTTAATAAGCACAACTGAAGTGTAACTTATTGCAGATCTCTTTCTAACTGGTCCTTAACCAACATTGATCTATACTTCATTTTACAATGGTGTTAAGAACAAGGAATATCTCAATCACACAAATTATAAATACTAAATCTGTGAGTGCATAAATATTTTCAGAGGCAAAGCTAGATGTATCCATATACATTTATACATAACATTAAAATTTCAAGATACAAATTTTCTTTGATATTCAATGCTAAACATGTTACAGATTTAGTTATTACAGTTAATCTCTCATAAAGCAAAAGAGACTAACGCAAAAACTTTTGCATTGTAGTTGTATGAACTATTAATACTAACTGTTTTGTAACAATAGTGTGGAAAATAATGCCAAATTTAAATGTTTACAAAACTTTATATATTGCCTATATAGTTAAAAAGTAATCAGAATGTGGCATTTCAGATTTAAATTTTTAAATTCTCCCAAAGGCCATCTAGACCCACACAAGCAAGGGGTGAGAGAATCCTATTTCACGCTTACGTGTAACTCAGGTTTACACCTAGCTATGTTCCTGATTATGTACCAAAAAAAGCTAGTACAAACCATTATCAAAATAAATCAATTCCATTGGCATCACACTATCTAGTAAATGGATTATAATGTCAAAATATTCTTGCAACACACACACTATAATAACAACTTTATATCTCAACAAGCATATATGTATGACATAACCTCAGTTTATTGCACTACTTCAAAAATACAAGTAGCGAGAATATTTACCTTATACCAAAGTTATGTGGTGCATATCCCTTCAAGGTAAAGTAATATTTTTGTCAAAGGTATCAGATGACAAAGCCTTCACATTGTGCGATATTATTAATATGCATATATATAATTTTTTTTTAACTTTGAGGGGTTTCCTTTATTTTACATGGAATCTTCACAGAAACAATTAACAACCCACCTTTTTAGATCCTCTGAGAACACTGGAGAATGGCAGCTGAAGGGAAATGAAACCCATAAGTAGAAAAAAAATGGGAATGTGGTACCAGTAATGGGTCACAAAGTTATCATGGGTATTCTATATTTTTGCCTGCAATAGCAGATACTGTCAGGTTTACACGCCCAGATTCTTTTACAGTAAATATCTGTGATTTGTTGTCAATAAATGTCAACAATAAACAAATTCCACATAATCCACTTGTTTTAAAATAATATATTCAAAACTAGACAATCATATGTACAAAAATTCTTTAAACTATAGAATATCACAGTTTTATCTAAAACTAAATTATTTTCTCTTCTTGTTGAAAGTCCATATAGTCTGGTTCAGTTACTTCAGAACCAACTGATAAGATGAAATATTTATCTTTAATCTGTTTCCATCAAAACAGTTGCATCCAAAACTTTAAATAATTTTCTCCTTTTTTGTTAATGTAAAAACAGGGAGGGTTCAATTATTTTAGAACACCCTTTAAGAAGAAAACTGTACTCTTCATCTCTGTTAAACTGTGAAACTCAACATTAAAATATTAACCATTTCAAATAAACTAATAACCACACAGTCTATCTTTGCTTCCAGTAACTTAGAGTCTTATAACTTTGACTTCTTTAGAAATCATCCATCATGGCTAAACAGCCAATCACTCAGTCTAGGTATGTCTAATTATGTATCAGTTAATTTGCTCTCTATAACTCCACGTAATTACAGCATTTGACAAAAAAAAATCTAGAAATATCTAGCCCTCTAGTGATAACACTATTACACACAATGATAAAAATTTAAAAGATTCAAGTACAATGATGTCAACAATATCACAAAAGCCTAGTATAACAACACTGCACACACAATACTTGTTTCAAATTATGAAACAAAATTTGTCATAACTATTGCCTATAAAATAAATAATTTTTACACTATTGTCATGAAAATCAAACAATCATTAAAAAAAAACTAAGTAATAACTCTTAATCGAAACAGTTTTGTATATCCAATATATACAGAAGACACTGACAGCCACAAGAGGAAAAAACATAATGAGAAAGGGGGAAAAAAGGGAAGGTAGAGAATAAAGCCAATAATACTATGTAACAAAAATTTTTACTTGTTTTTGTTCCTGGGCAAAAAAGTATTATTTCCCAATTGCTTATGCCTAAAGTAAATAGAAAAGACCTATTTTTCTCTTCAAACTTTGCTTTTGTGACATGGGTAATGAAATTTTCAAATTTACCCATATTCCAGAACATTCCAGGTAGACTTAGTGCTAAGTAGTTGATAGAGAATTTTCTTGAAGTTAGAAGAATTTTCAAGACTTTCTAGAATTTGTAGAACTTCCAAGAATTTGTAGAACTTCCAAGAATTTTCTAGAATGTTGTAGAATTTATGAGAATTTTCAAGAACCTTTTGGAAGTTTCTAGAACTTTCCATAGTAATATATATATATACAGGGGATCACCACTTCAGTTTAGTTCTAACTGCCTAAGTGAACACACAAACCTATATGATTTTATCAGAGATGGCATCAAGAAGCTGCAAGCATTCTCCAGATGCATTCTGCTATGTATATGGCCAATTTATCAAGGCAAGGGCAAAAAAGTACTCTGTGACAGCATCTACTAAAATGTGTGAAGCCTACAAGGCATATTTCAGCATGCCTGTATGGGGATCAAGATAAACCCTGGGCACCTCATTTTACCTGCGAGCACTGCAAAAAAACTCTAGAAGGTAAGACAGACAACTTTTGCTTGCTTGAATAGTAAGATTTTATATTATACAAATTATAGACCTTTTAAAATTTAAATATCTTTTGGTGTACCTCAAAGAGGAATACAACAGCATCAAGACCTTGCTAGAAGCTATTAAGTATGATGAGTATGGCTGGGATGTTATCGGAGACTTAAAGATGGTGGCATTCCTGATGAGTCTCCAAGGAGGCTTTACCAAGTTTCCCTGTTATCTTTGCCTTTGGGACAGCATGGACACCACAGTACACTACAACAAGAAGCACTGGCCACAATGAACTGAATTCTCTGTGGGGAGGCACATTGTCAAATGTGAGCCACTGGTGGACCTCCAGAAGGTGTTGCTCCCACCATTGCACATAAAATTGGGTCTTATGAAACAATTTGTCACAGCTCTTGATAAGGGGTCTGCAACCTTCAAGTACCTTCGAGACTTCTTCCCTAAGAAGATCCTGGTTGCACAGAATTCCCCAAGAAGCTCAGAAGGAAGGAAAAAAAAGCTTGGGGCAGCTTTGTCACAGTGTTTTGGGGCTTCTTGGGCAATCACAAGGCCAAAAATTATGTGGAACTGGTTGAAGCTCTGGTGAAAAACTATGGCAAAATAGGCTGCAGGATGTCCCTGAAAGTCCATATCTTTGATGCTTATCTTAATAAATTCAAGAACATGAGAGCGTATTCAGAGAAACTAGGTGAGTGCTTCCACCAAGATATACTAGACTTTGAATGCTGTTGCCAAGGAGTGTATAATGAAAACATGACGGGAGACTATATTTGGGAGCTGATACATGAAAGTGATTTACATTACAGTTGCAAATCTTGAAAAACTACTCACTTCTAAACATTTTAGTTAATTTTTGTAAAATTTAGTATAAATACATGTAAATCTTGATTCATATGTTGTTTAATTCAGTCCTTATGTAAATGAAAATGTGCAAATTTGCTCATTTTTACATAAAAAATAGGTTAATTTCTAAATTTCATTATATAGGTCACAAAAGCAAAGTTTGAAGGGAATAATGGCCATTTTCTATACTTTTACAACATAAATAATTAAGAAATAACACATACTATCCAGAAACAAAATTTGTGTAACATAGTGTAATGTCATCCTCTAGTCTACAATAGTCAATAGAAAAGAATCACTGTTAATCAAACACCCAAGTGAAATATTGAATGGTGAGAAATGCAAGGACTTAGCTTCAGGAATGTTGCAACCATGTTGCAGACACCAATGGCAAAATATTCATTGTCTGTTGTAAGCAACCAAGAAGAAGGGGTGTATTGAATAAGAAAAGAGGTTGCCATACATGCAGAGAGTCTGGATCACTCCACAAGGAAATAGAGAAAAACTAGGCATAAAGCCAGATTGTGGGTAAGGCAGGATCAAACACCAATAACCAGTACTAGAAGATAAGTGACTTGAATAGAAAAAGAGTCAGTGGAAAAGGTAACTGAAGCAGTAGTAAGATGGGAGGGTAATTATATCTGTAATAGTTAGTCCAACCCAGATTGAAGGCTTTCATCACCAGGGCCAACAAATGAGGAATCAAAGATCAGAATAGAGGGAGAGCATCCTTGTTGTTTTTATTATTATTATTATTATTATTATTATTATTATAAGTTATCTATTTCAACAATCAGATTACACAGAAATTGAGAGATAGCTTGCCCAGTACATCTTTGCATGGAATAGCATGAATGCCTGTTTCATTCTTCAGCTGCTTGAGGCATGCAGTGTTTAAACAAATATATCATGGAAACAGCTTGTTTACATGTGATGTGTGTTGGTTTTCCAGAAAAAGATTGTTTTCACTATGTTGTACACTGCTGTCTAGGGCATGTGAATGGCTTATGCTATTAACCTTTGAGCTCATGGATTATCATTTGTTGTAAAATGGTACACTTTAATAAGCACAACTGAAGTGTAACTTATTGCAGATCTCTTTCTAACTGGTCCTTAACCAACATTGATCTATACTTCATTTTACAATGGTGTTAAGAACAAGGAATATCTCAATCACACAAATTATAAATACTAAATCTGTGAGTGCATAAATATTTTCAGAGGCAAAGCTAGATGTATCCATATACATTTATACATAACATTAAAATTTCAAGATACAAATTTTCTTTGATATTCAATGCTAAACATGTTACAGATTTAGTTATTACAGTTAATCTCTCATAAAGCAAAAGAGACTAACGCAAAAACTTTTGCATTGTAGTTGTATGAACTATTAATACTAACTGTTTTGTAACAATAGTGTGGAAAATAATGCCAAATTTAAATGTTTACAAAACTTTATATATTGCCTATATAGTTAAAAAGTAATCAGAATGTGGCATTTCAGATTTAAATTTTTAAATTCTCCCAAAGGCCATCTAGACCCACACAAGCAAGGGGTGAGAGAATCCTATTTCACGCTTACGTGTAACTCAGGTTTACACCTAGCTATGTTCCTGATTATGTACCAAAAAAAGCTAGTACAAACCATTATCAAAATAAATCAATTCCATTGGCATCACACTATCTAGTAAATGGATTATAATGTCAAAATATTCTTGCAACACACACACTATAATAACAACTTTATATCTCAACAAGCATATATGTATGACATAACCTCAGTTTATTGCACTACTTCAAAAATACAAGTAGCGAGAATATTTACCTTATACCAAAGTTATGTGGTGCATATCCCTTCAAGGTAAAGTAATATTTTTGTCAAAGGTATCAGATGACAAAGCCTTCACATTGTGCGATATTATTAATATGCATGGTGTAGCCTTTATTTTTTTTTAATCTACATCACTGATATAAAATTGATATAACTTATCAATTTCTGGAATTGAGAATTTACTTCCACTAATACTTACCTACTCTCATCTTGTAACTATTACTGAATTGCTAGGACCACTTCTGCTGCCAGTCCAAGAATTGGCCTGATTTTTTTTTTGCTTGCTTGTCTTTTATTCCCCACTTAATTACTTATGGTGATATTTGTCTTGTAACCCTCTCTACCTACATCAATGCACCCTTTATCCTGATAATGTATATAAGCATTACATTCAGATAATGTTATTATTTCAAGACTGGATTCAAGCTGTTGTCTCTAAAACCAGCTCTTAGTGGTAAGGAAGAGTGGAAGTGTGTAAGAGAAAGTAAGTATTATCGGGAGTACATTTTCAATGTAATAAAATGTTATCTTCCAAAACATTCTTACCTTATCTTACACTACAGCTAGAATCCCACAGTGAGAAAATGGAGGGGCTGGTAAAAGCATTATTCATACAGAAAAAATCTGTATAAATCATGGGTGTGTTCAATGGAAGATTGGCAACCTAGGTGAAGGGCATCACGCTAAATCCAGAACAGGTTTACTCTTCAGACGTAACTTAATTCATGTATTTTGGGTGGAAGTTTACAGGATTTATCATCACTACTGGCCATCCTCTAATCAAACAGACAAGGCTACACTGCTTGAGGTTAAAATTATAGAACCATGGTTTCTATATCCCACATTAGCAACTAGGGTAATTGGACCACAATATGTATTATGACAAGAAGGTAGGAAACACTGCAGAGAACAAACCTTCTCAAAATAAAGAAGTCTGTAAAGCTTTCACCCCAAGCTCAGAATGTTTGGATCCTATATGAAACATTCAACTTGAGTAAACAGAACTCATCTGGTCTGAAAGGAATTACAAACAAGTGAGCAAGGTAAATTCTTCTTGTCTCTGGAATTATGAGGAGGGTGTCAAACATATTGTGCTCAACAAGGACCCAGAATAGAACCACTCTGAATTTGAAATTACAAGGAGACAGTGGACCCTCTTCCAGGAACAATGTATTGAACTAATATTGATGGCCATACTAAACCCAACCAGATAGTTCAGCATCAAACCTAAACTAATACTACAAATAAGCTCCCATGTAGGCTTCCTACTCCCAGGTAGAACAAAGTGGAGTAAATTCTCTCTAACAATCTGAAGGCAAAGTGACTGGAATATGGGTGGGGGAAGGCTTCCCTAAGTACACAAGTAGAATCTCGGAGGAGAGGGTGTCCTGAGGAAGTGTGCTCTGGAAACAGTGCAACAGATGAACCAAGTTCCCATAATTTTTAAATGCAAACTGACCCTAATTTGTTCAATCCAATGGCTGGCAGAGATGGGCAGGATCCACTTATGCTTTATTAATGATAATCCAATTGTTGAGCAGGTATCACCAGGCATCAGAAACGGGACAGGAGAGACCTGATTTGCCTTCATGCCAGAAATAACAATCCAGAAATTCATGCTGTTTATTTCTTTTATGACAATTAACTGAGTAACATGAAGAATACTCAAAGTATTTCCAATGAGTGTAGTACAGATAAACCCATCAGTGAATGCATTATTCAAAACAAGTGATAATATTATCTGAATGAGGTGCTTATATAGTGTACCAGAATAGAGGGCACACTGACACAGGTAGAATGAGCCAACAGACAAATATTATATGAATGAGGTGCTTATATACAGTATAAGAATAGAGGTCACATTGACGTAGGTAGCAAGTGTCAAGAGACAAATATCTGTAGGGACAATTAAGTGGGGTATAAAAGACTGGACCAAGCAAGAAAAATTCAGACCAATGCTTAGATTGGCAAAGGAAAAAATCCTGGCAGTTATTTAATAGCTGTAGTGTGAGAGGAGATAACTGTGTTTTGGAACTTCATCTTTTAGTATTACAGAAAGATATAAATGTGATGTAATGTTGAGTTGTAAAACTACATCTGAAGTTAACAATAGCTATTTCTTTTCATTTAGCTTACTTCTGTATAACTACATGCACATATGTGGGGTAGTTTTGAAGGATTTTGGGTGCCCCTATTTTAATGATGTAAGAAAATTATGCTTATATAGTTACAGCACAGCTGCTTATAGTATGTAACATTTTCCACATTGTCTACATTCTTCTAATGAAGCATCAAGATTTTTTGCCTTGAAACAGATCCTTGTAGCATTAGCAAGGTGATAGTGCTTCATACAATATGTGTTAGCTTTGACATATATATCATTCACCAAATTGATAAAATTCATATGCACACAATTACTGGGGGCCTATTCCTTTGGTTGCCCAACTGTACATGCCCCTCCTTTCAGCAGACTTTTGTGATATAATATATAATTTTTTGTTTAAATGGAGTAAGCATGTATATATTTACACACACAAGTACATAGTTTTATTTTACAGACTTTGAGTTATGGAATACATCTACCATTAAGGGATAAAACCCAGGTTACTATAACAGTATGCCAGTATTAAACTGTTGTAGCCAATTATGTTCAGTGTTTCATAAGCCTAACTTATAGCTTTAAATTATCTTAAAATGGTACATATCTACATTCACTTAACTATGAGAAATTAAAAGGTAAAAGTATATTCAGCAACTTAAAACAATCCAAACTTTATGAATAATTTATCTAGACACTCAAGGCACATACATCACTCTGTTCAGAACAACATTAAGATGTTGTACTGCTAACTAAAACTTGGGTAATAAAATAGCTAGTGTAATGCTACTCGTAAATTTCATTTTAACAACGTGATAAATATGTTATTTATAAAGTAATGCAAATGTAACACTGAAAACTCATTAAAGATAATTTTATAATTATTCTATTACATCACTTAGTTATTACTTAATACCTTGAACTTTTTATAAGATTAATCATTCAAACATTTCAAATAAAGAATGTTCACAGTACATGCTGAAGTAAATTTCATTGTCTACCTTTAAAAATTTGTGAGATTCAAACCATGAAATGTCTGTGTCAAACTTCAAGTAAGGATGAACTGCATCCAGTGTTAATGTTTGTTTCAATTCACTATAATCTCCTACTTTAACTGACATCTCTAGTTTTACTTCAAGAGGTCCTTTCCTAATAATCTTCAATGGATGAATAACCTGAAATAAAAATAAAAAACCTTTATCATTTTTACAAAGGTAATAACTGTTTAAGTTTTGCACCACTGAAACAAAGTTTGTAAGCACATTTAACAATAACATAATACTTCAAACATTGATCTCTTCACTATCAATCTACATGTACAGTGAATATTGAGCAATACAAGCTAGAAACAACAGTAAGTACAAAATCTGAATAAAAACAATTCAGTGAATACTGGGCAATTCATTTCAGCAATAGTGATAACTATAAAATTTAATTAAATTAGCAACTACCACACACTAGTAGTTGAATTTTAGGCTTTCAATATTTATAAAACATTATAACAGGAATATAAAATTACCAAAGTTAAATGTCAGGAGAAAAAATAAACATTTACACAATTTCCTAACATAGGAAATGAATGGCAAGACAAGTGCAGTATAACTAAGAATAAAAATGACATGTTAAATATCCAGTATCATATCGGAACTTGCTATTTTCAACCTATAACTTACAGACTAAACAGCCAGATAAGAGGCCCCAAGGATCAGGTATAACTACCCTTAATTAAAACCTGTTGGCTAGAAGAAGGATAACTATTAGCACAACATGCATTTCCTATACTGAGCCTTGAACACACTAGGCCACACCAAGCCCAGTATCATAAATGAATATTTCCAGCTAAAACAAAAATCAAATATTAACAAAAAATATAAAAATCATAAAATAAAATGGAAAGAATGAGAATCTAGATAAATCACAAATTATCCAAAAAATAATCAAACACCTAAATGTGAAACTACTTATTCCTAAAGAGCAAAACAAACATAATAAAAGTTTTAATGAACACTTTAATTGCAAAACATGAATATAGTTAGTGTACATAAATACAAAAATTAACATTAAAGAAAACTGTAACAATGATAAATATTCTAATATTCCATCAAATATTGTTCTAACTTATGATAAACAAACCATACTTTAAGAAATTGCTTCCACTAACAGACATATGATGGAATTTCATCATATCTTCTAGTTTGTTCTGGACAAAATATACTCAAAGAGGCTTTTTTTGCTCATACTAACTGTCAACTGCAACTCTCTATAGTGGGTGTCTGTGATTTCTTGGTTATAAATTTCAACTATAAATGGACAGCACACAATCCACTTATTTTAAAATAATGTTTATACAAAATACATCAAACATATGTACGAAAATTCCTTACACTATTGTTTACCACAACTGAATTAGAAGTTTTAAATAGTTCTCTTTTTAATCAAAAGTCTATACAGGCTGGTTCAATTACTTTAGAACCCAAATGACAAAATGAATAATTGCTCTCTATCTTTATTACTGCCATACAAACTGTGAAACTCACTTCAAAATCCACACTATAACTGTTGGTTACCACATTTTGTATACAGAGATTTAAATAGTTGTCTCCTTTTTTGTCAAGGACCACACAGGTGAGTTTACTTTAGAATACCCTTTCATAAGACAAATTATTATTTTTATCTCTGTTGTTACATTACAAGCTGTGATACTTTTAAAAATCTATCTCCATTACTGTTCAACTGACAATTATGCAGTCTAAATTCACTTTTGCTTTTCCAAACTTACTTTCCTTTCTATATCTGCACATATTCATAACACAAAACAGAACAATCTCTAAATATCTAGCCTCTAGTAAGTACCTTACACATAATACAAAAAACAACAGAAATTTTGAGTGAAGTGATGTCAACTATTACAAAAGCCTCGTACAGCCATCATAACTATATACATAACATCTCACTCATACAGAGTAACAAAACTTGTCATACCTATTGCTTTTAAAATAATTATAACACTCTTAAAAGCTAAATAATCAATTATTATTAAATCACTAAATAAATTATACGATAACTCTTAAACTTAACAGTCTTGTTTATCCAACACAGGGCAGTATGGCCTGAGGACCTTGTAGTTCATCAATGCAAAAGAAACATGTTCTTCGAGAAAGGAAAACATTATAACATGTAAATCCAATAGAAATGTCCTTTCACCAAAATTCATGTAATTCTGTGTCTAGAAGTAGTTTTTAAAGAGGAATAATAATTGTCATGGTTATGGATCCCTTTTTACCAAAATACCTGACTGACTTTTTTACTAACTGGAATTCATGACTTGGATTTTTAATTTGGACTCTTGCTATGTAAGATCAATTTATTGACACTATTCACAGTTTGATACTTCAAATTGCTAGCGATGTTCCATATCTCTTGTGCACTGAAGCCACTTGACTTTCAATATCTGCCATGAAAAATTATATTTTAACTAAACAGTGATGGCTTAAAGTTATTGTTATTATGAAGGAAAGGTCAGATTCAGCCATGACTGAAGAGAAGTTTGTGGAAAGAAATCTCCAACCGGCCATAACCTCCACCTTGCAGGCCTTCTCAAAGGTTGCCAAAGGTTTTACCTATAATCCAAGGACTACAACACTAAGTTGACAACATTAGAAGGGTATTCAAGGTATAATGTTGGTGGTGACTTCTCTGAAATGAAACTTCTACACAGCACAAGCCATGCAATTGATGCATGTTGTGAACTGTTTTCATTTTTTTTAAAATTCTTTTTGTGTTGTTACTAGTAGTATTGTTAATAAATAACATTAATCAAAATGTATAAAAACTCCAATACAATATAGTATTCAGTCATGTTTTTATTAAAGGGAAGTAAAATTGTCCATCTTTATTAAAGGGTTTATTTTTGCTTTTATATTGCATTTTCTGTCAAGGTTATGTGAATTAAATGCTATTCTATGGTATTTTTGTTGTATTTCTTTTTGATTAATTTGTCTCATTTTCACATGCGAACCCATCCATTTTTTTTATTATTTTCAGATTTTGTGGTATGATTAAAGGGTTTTCTTTTCTTTGCATTTTGGTGTATTCTAGCATATTTTCATGGAACTATGATATTAAATTCTTTATTAAAAAGTATTTTGGTTAAGTGAATTAGTAATTTAGGAGTATTTTTACATGACTTCTGTTCTGCACTTCAACATTCATATGTTTTTCATATGCATTATTTTTACATTCAAGGGTGGAGATGCCTGTGTAGTGAGTGTTTTGGAAAAAAAAGAAAAAGAGTTAATGCAGTTCTTGACCAGAGGACAATTTTAAAGTTTACTAGGTTTAAAATCTAAAGTTGATTTTCAACCTGAGGACAAGACTAAAGTAGAGAATACAGGAAATTGCCATATATATATATATCATGAGTTTTTATATTCTTGTAATATTATATATTCATTCTGAATATGTAAAGGTTTCAAACAACACATGGTTAAGAAAGCAATTACGTTGATCTTACTTTTATTTCTTTGTTGTTCTCAAAAGTAGGTAATACCTGTTATCATTCAGAAAAAACATTGCATAAAACAACAATGTTCTTCAACATTTGTGAAGATGATATCTGTAGGTTATGGCTCCAGGTGTGTTGTGATGAAAATGACGAGAGGTTAACAGCAGTTATTACGATGGATAAATGCAAGTTTACTAGGGTTACATTTTGTACAACATCTCAACTGATAAGAACTAATAAAAGTGTTCATCAAATGTATGTTTATAATTCACTATATAATAAAATTTTCATTTTGTATTTTGCTTTATATTCAGTCTCACTTTACTGTTTAACATCAACTTATAATTACAAGTATCAATGTCTTGAACAAATCTCTATTTATTTAGCACACTCTCTCTGAAATTTTTAACATTGATTCAGTTGATTGGGATACATCACAATTGTAGAAGATTCCTAAAAATATTTTTACCACATAGTAGACTTACTTGTACTTTGTAAAATCTCATGTGCATCTTCTAATTTTAAAGTTTTTGTTTCATTTTCTCCACATCAATTTGTAGCTACTACTCTCTGTAACTCATTTCTCATTTTTATATTATTTCATGTTTCAATATTTAATCCATATATATATAGCTGATTAACAATATACAACTCTTATAATATTGTTATAACCATAAATTTTACAAGTACTTATTTGTTTATGTTGTAGCTTCATGATATAAATATAATCATTTATTCAGTTGTGTTTGTAAAAGCTAAAAACCTGTGGAGATTTAGTTGTAGGTTACGAGTAGCTTGTACAGTTCAAAGGTGAAATGAATATATAATTAAAATTATCAAAGATATTAACTAACTATTGTGAAATAAAAATATTATATTTCTAATACTTTTATATAAATTTCTCAAATTGATTAGTGGCTAAAAACGTTTTTTTCACATTTTAAATTTCAAAATAATCAATATTTTCTTATCACAGAACTAGAAATGAAAGCCATTTTCTCCCACTTATCACATTTACACTATCAATAACAATTTCTTTAGAAACCACTTACAAACTCAATGATTTTGAAAAAAATATAAGCAACACTAATTTTTAACAGCCCAGAGTTGTAGATTTATTGAAACCTCCAACTTATATCAAAATAGATTATCTTTTGCCAAGATAATAGCCTGAGCTTGGCATGGCTAAAACTTAATGAAATGGTAGACGGGATCCTATGTGTTTGTATATACAGACTATTTGCCAAAAGCTATGACCTGAATTGGTTCACAGGTACTGACAGGTAATTAATATGGCAAATACTAAAATTAAGTATTTTAGCAATTTTTAGCAGTGTGATTTAGTGACGTACTTGGTTGAGAAAACCAAATGAAATATTTCCATGTTCTTGGAACTAATTTCCATAATTACAGAAAAAGTAAATGTGGCATTGTGAGGAAGACAACTGAAAACAATGATATTAGAGATTTATTTTCTTTTTTTATTGAAAATAAGCCTTCATGTTTAATCAATGATGTAAAGGCCTAATATATTCATAAATGAAATGACAATCCACAAATGAGGATAAGCTGAATTATGGAATACAATACGACTTATGCCAAAGATTATATATTGAATTTTAATTTTGGTGAAAATAAATATGAAATATCACTATTAAACAGTTGGTCGACTTTATAATACCAAGTAATAAATTAGGTACAATGCCATAACATTATTCACACACTTAATTAGGTTAATTAGGTTACTAAATGGCAAATTTGTCAAGTTTTTTACCAGTGAGGGGACAAAATTCTTTACAGTAAGTGTATGTGACTTTTTGACAATAAATTTCAAAAACTAATGGTCAGCACACAATCCACTTGTTTTAAAATAATATATTCAAAACAAGCCAAATGTATATCAAAAACATTTGCAAACAGTTAATCACCAAAGTTGTACCAAGAGTTTCAAATAATTGTTTCATTTCTTTGTCAAATTTCACATATGCTGGTCCAATTACTTTAGAATCCAATTGACAAGATGAATTATGTCTCTCTACTCTGTTATCACAAAAAAATCAGTGATAAATTCACTCATACTATCCCATTGGTTACCTCAGTTGTATCTAGATTTTTAAATAGTTTCTTTTACAATAAAAGTCCACACAGGTTGGTTCAGTTACTTTAAACAATGGATAAGATGAATTATTCTTCTCTATTCTGCTATTACAAAACACAATGCATTTATTATTATTCAAACTTCACCTTTATACACTTTTCATGGCTAAATTAACAAACACATTCTAGATCTATTTGACTGTAACTCTCACTAACTCTAGTCTTACTTTCTCTGTCACTAACTTACTTGTACTAACTTAGTCACTGATACATATATTGCCCAACTGAGGCCTAGAACTTTCTACAAACTACAAGGTGTTATGGTATAACAACAATCACTTAAAGTAATAAGAAAAATTAAGGTTTGAGTAACATGGTGTCAATTCACAGAAACTGTATTATACAATAAATAATACTTGTGAACAGTTATGTAAGCTAACTTGTACTAAATTATTACTTTTAAATATACTAAATTTAACACTCATGCTTTACAACTATCTAAATCATGACTCTTGTATTAAATTTAAATAAAACAGTTATGTATATATTAAACATAGTTAACAAAAGATTTAAATAAAAACTATAAATGTTGACAATTATGTTCATGAAGTATATTCTAGAGTTTATTTGTCCTTCTAAAAGATACAAAAGGACACTATCAAATTAAGAAGTCTAACATCAATGCAACATGGTAATAAAGGCACATTACCAACCATAAAATATTGCATGTTGTACACCAGCAATATTTTCTGTGACTATCTGAAAAAATGTTCCATTAGTGGAACACTGTGTTAGTGAACTTCCACTTCTCCAGCCAATCGAGTGCATTTATGAAAATTCCTTATGCATTACTACTAGTTAGGTATGTGTTTTCTATGGTACATGCACTGTCTGATGTAGTAGTCCCTCTACAATTCTGGCCAATAGAGATGTTTCCTCTCACTTCTAAACATTTTATTCTTAAGACAGTAACTCAATAAGCAATTTATGTAATCTGCATGATGGGAAGAAGGTTAATTTTTCTAATTCATTTAACCCTTTCACCCCAGATATCTTTCACTAAGCATGACAAAGTTTTTATGTCTTACTTTCAAAACTTTATTAAACTATTTTTTGTTTATGTTATATTAATTAGTATAGTATAACATTTGAGTAAATAACCCACATTTCAATATTATATACGTTTTAAGTTCCTAATTCTACACGGAAATCTTTTTAAAAATCTTGAATTTTCCCTAGTATGACAAATGTAATATATT
Organism: Tachypleus tridentatus; assembly: GCF_004210375.1. Classification (NCBI taxonomy): domain Eukaryota; kingdom Metazoa; phylum Arthropoda; class Merostomata; order Xiphosura; family Limulidae; genus Tachypleus; species Tachypleus tridentatus. The sequence continues at coordinate 45,053,181 of NC_134833.1, read as the reverse complement.
TTATCCAGACATCTTGTCTTTTCTATTTTTCCCCCACTCCTTGAAAGAGTAAGGAATTAAATGTAAGTTGTTCAAACAAACTATAATTTCATATAAGTTTTCAAATTTGATTACAGAGCTGTCAATAAAAAATCAGACCCCACCTGCCACACTCTTTCTTACAGAATATGTTAATAGTTCTCACTTACTGTTAATTACATATTACATACAATCAACAGAAAACCAAGGTTTTCATCTATCAAATAATGTATTGAACAGCTTTTTTGTTCTGAAAAGATAACAGTCAATTTCACTCAGAGAACAAGTAGCATTCCAGTAAGAAACTTAACAACTAGCTTGAATGACTTTGTAAATGCTCTTGTCACATAGTTAGAAAGCCAGAAAAATTGTATAAGTTTGGGGAAATTGTTTACTTTTTTGTGTTATTAGTCTATATTTTTCAGTGCATTATTTACTGCACTACAATTATTAGTATAAAAAAGATAGACAGCATGAATAAAGAAGTTTGGATAAGTACATTATTTCCTATTTTCATATTTATTCTTTATGCATTATTATAGAATTAACTAAAATGTAAAAATAAAGATCTTTTTAGGTTAGTTAAGACCAGATTAGGTAAAATTATTAACATAATAAAAATGTTTCATGAAGCTATAGAGGACCAGCATGCTGTATAATTTTACAGCATAAAGTGAACTGCACTGGCCCAAAGTGATTTACAACTTATAGTAGCATAATTGTTAGACACAGTTCAAAAGGCAATAAAATTTAATTATAAATACATGAATACTACTGTCATGAGTTGGGATAAACAAATGTAATTTGATATTACAATTTGAAGTCATTCTAGAAAGAATAAAAAAAGGATAACTTAGACATGTTTCAATTTCACTTTTGGTGATTATGAGTTCAGCCAAACTGACCAATCTAATCCTCAGTTAGGATAGCGAAAATAAAAGATGAAATATAAAGTTTTACTGAAAAAGAATAAAAACGTTTACAATGTATTTAGGAGATTTTAGGGATTACAACACAGAGGAAATGTGAAATATTTGAAATGATGAAAAGTTATTTTTAATCTTAATATGAAAATAACTTTGCATATGGACTATTCAAAACAACTACTTAATATATTCATGAACAAATCTTTATTTTAAGCTATTAAAAATGCTTAACTGTATTTTGGTTTTCATAAGATTTCCCTTGTGTGATACACTGCCAGGAAATATCCAATTCTACATCACTGATATAAAATTGACATAAGTTATCAATTTCTGGAATTGAGAATTTACTTCCACTAACACTTACCTACTCTCATCTTGTAACTATTACTGAATTGCTAGGACCTCTTCTGTTGCCAGTCCAAGAATTGGCCTGATTGTTTTCTTGCTTGCTTGTCTTTTATTCCCCACTTAATTACTTATGATGATATTTGTCTCGTAACCCTCTCTATCTACATCAATGTACCCTTTATCCTGGTAATGTATATAAGCATTACATTCAGATAATGTTATCATTTTTTCAAGACTGGATTCAAGCTGTTGTCTCTAAAACCAGCTTTTAGTGGTAAGGAAGAGTGGAAGTGTGTAAGAGAAAGTAAGTATTATTGGGAGTACATTTTCAATGTAATAAAATGTTAACTTCCAAAACATTCTTACCTTATCTTACACTACAGCTAGAATCCCACAGTGAGAAAATGGAGGGGCTGATGAAAGCATTATTCATAGAGAAAAAATCTGTATAAATCATTGGAGTGTTAGTGGAAGATTGGCAACCAAGGTGAAGGGCATAACGCTAAATCCATAACAGGTTTACTCTTCATACATATCCAAATTCTGACAACTACTAATGAAATTGTTCTTTAAAGGAATAGTTTTATGCACTCTACAAACTTGTCTATCATATATTTCCTTCAGTCTGTCACCAGAGATTAGTGGCCAGTTTCTTTCTGTTGACAGATGTTTTTGAATGACCAGTAAGAGAACCTGTCTTTGATGGCAGTTATCTTGCTAGATAGGCACACACTGACACACTCATTTAAAAGTCAAATATATCCTTGTTCTTACCCACTGCCTTGAAGTCTAATAATAATAATATGATGATGACAGTAATAATAACATCTCTATAGATCTAAAGCCTAAGCAATCATCTGACACATCATACTATCAGTTTACTTTTGACATTAAATATATGGACTGTAATAACAATGAAAAAAGGAGGGAACTTTGTTCTTACTTAGTATCTTGCAGTTTACCATTAATGTGATTATATCTTCATAGAGTCAAAGCAATTACCTGACACATCACACCGTCAGTTTGTTTTGCATATTAAATAAATGAAGTGTTATACTAATGTGTGTGTGAGTGCAGGGAATAGTAATAAAATGTACAGTCAGCATATTAATATGCATTTATGCATTCATTAAAAAAATATATATACTAACAGACAAAATATTCTTTTCACTTCAGTGTTTCATTCTGCATGAAAAAAAGTCATTAAAAATATACAGCATCAACTCAGTTGAATGTAGTAATTAAAGATAAAGAAAACGTGTTTTTGGAATTTTGCACAAAGCTATACGAGGGCTCTCTGTGCTGTCTCTAATTTAGCAGTAAAAGACTAGAGGGAAGGTAGCTAATCATCACCACCCACCGCCAACAATTGAGCTACTCTTTTATTAATGAATAGTGGGAATGACCATCACATTATAATGCTCCCATGGCTGAAAGGGCAAGCATGTTTGGTGTCATGGGGATTCGAAGCTGCAACCCTTAGATTATGAGTCATGGGCCCTAACCACCAGGTCACGCCGGGCCCAAAATCAATATAAATATATTAGTTATCCCAAACCTATTACATTGATGCTATTTGCAGTCTTCTGTTATCCAGAAAAATCCATGTTACATCAACAAGTGTTTTAAAGTATTCTCATGTTTTTTTTACAGAAAAAAATTTAATGGTATTTTGTGGCAGCTTGTTTTGTATTTATTTGCTTTTTCTTTAAACAGACACTGCGGTATGACACGATTTTTGACTTAGAAACTTAGCTGGAACCTGGTGAATAGATTCTCACATAACAACTTCTGACTATGCCAGCCCTACAAAAGTGAGAGAAAGATTGTTCTGAATACTCTTCTAGATGGTCACATTATTTTTTTTTCTTACTTTTAAGACATGCACAGATGCATACATAGTGCAGTTCTATTTTAATTTTCCCTCATAATACTGCCTAACTAACAACTGTTTAGCTTGTAATCTATAAAAAGTAATAGAAAACTTCAGAACATATTTACTTTATTGCATTAAAAACAAAGATATTTTGCTACATGTTTTGAGCAGACCTGTTTGAGCCCTCATTAGGCAGAATGAAAATTAACAAGACAATGATATATATGTTACTATTTTAAAACAGTTGTTTTAGTAACATGCTAAATATACATTTTGGATTAATGGATAAAACAATAGCAATACATACATGGATATATACTATACATTTTGTAAAATATTCCACATAAAAATAAAGCAAAGATACAAATTTACACAAAATAATGCAAGTACAATTGGAAGGAGGAGTAAAATGAAGGTATAAGACAAAGCTGCCTAATCACCCATAATCAAGGGAGTTGAAAATCCACAGTTGAAAAACTAGGGGAGAAGCCCTGCCATCTGAGATACAAGGGGATCTATGTGTAGGAAACCACTGACACATAGATTAACTGCAGAACATTTTCCATTTATGCCAATAAATACTCACTAAAGAAAAGTTAATTGAACAGCCAAGGAATGAATATGAGCTAAGCATGAAGGTAAACAATGAGAATATAGAGTACCAGAAAACAGAGTGGATGAAGTAGGGTAGGAGACAAAATCAGAGGCAGTGAAGATGGAAGTTGGAGCCATGGTTGAGTTTGTCATTAAAAAGAAATCACAAGGACCTAACTCAGAATGGCAGAGATGAGGAAAATCACCCATAGAAGTAAGATGATAGGGGAATAAACATACAGGAACCTATGAGACCAATCCTGGCCAAAGATGTTAACAGATCTATGCACAGGAGAAGGTACTGGATAACAAATACAGGTAATGGAAGGTTAAGAGATATAGTAAAGGAATCTATGTAGGGAGAATCCTGTAGAAGACAGAGCCACCAGAAAACAAGATAACCCAGAGACCACTCTAATGGATATATTGAATCAGAACAAGAAAACGCAAACTGTGATGTGAGCAAGAGTACCCAGAACTTAAATAAAATTAAAAGCCTGTAGAAAGTAAGGTTTGTAAGTACCTAAATGAAAATGATATGTGGAATTAATACTCTGCAAAATGTCTCCAAAAATGTGTAAAGAAGGTCTACAAGATGCAGTGATAGAAGTATGGAAGGCATTCCATGATAAGGTCGGAGAGAAATGACAATTTTTGGATGTTGAAAAATTTGTTCAGCTATTAGATGGGGAAGGAAAACAATGGAAGCAGATATGGCAGACCCCATCTCTCAAGGACCTACATATAAATTTAAATAACTGGTGTGAAAGATAAATTATAAATGGCATAAAATGAATGATAAGAAGTACAAAGCTGAGATTAAACAAAAGTAACTGTAAAAAATATAAAAGAAAAAGAAATAATTAACGGGAGGAAAATAAATGGTGTAGAGAATGCATTTCTTAAGACGTTGTATTGAAGCCATTTTAAAGAGTGAAAAGAACATAGACTCTCCTTATTGGAAACAGAGACTGCATAATGGAAATGAATAACCAAACACTTAAAACTGGTAGAAAATGACTGTCAAGATTTTCGTCTGCTTGAACAGGGTTGGAGTCTACAGGAAAAACTGGGGGCAAGAACTTAAGAAAGAGGCTGACTGTTTAAATGTTTAACCTCCCAAAGGATAAATATCAATAAAAACCCATCCTGGGTCCCTGCACCTGTGGCTTGTGACATAATGGTAGTTGTTGGCACAAGCACTCAAGTGGTAACCTCAGCTTTGGAATTCAACTGGAATAAGTAGTAATAAATGAAGACCATTTCATAAGTATACTAAATACAAATGTTCAACAGTAATGAATGACAAAAAAAATCCAGAGTACAAGTACTGCCAAATGAGAGGTGATAGTCTGGTATGGACACATAGAAGGTGCCACGTGTATCATGTGAGTGTACTAAACTATTATTATTGGATAGGTGATGCATAATGATTTACATCAAAGACACAATGAAATCAATTGATTCCAATGGGAGGGGTAGAAGACTTGTGGCATGCATGAACAAAATGTTGCACATAATGGGACCAAAAAATGAGAATGGCTAGTCTTGTGAGAAGAACGAAGTCCAGTTTCAAAATAAACCAACATCTGTGCAATTTACTAAGAAATTAAGATGATCTATATCAAATTTAAATGTATTTTTTACATTCATAAAAAATCTTCTTGGAAAGGTTACAGGTGTTTTCTTTTAAATACATTAAGGTACCTTAAAGATGCCTTCTGGATATAACCTCTTAGTATTGAAGAATATTGAGTGTATTGGCAATTGTGTATGTAATGTTTGTCTATTTCAACCAATGTTCAACAAAGTATACTGATAGGTTTATATTATAAATTACACATGCTAAGCTGATTAACACGATCAATAATTAAAAAGTAATTAAACCTTTTTGTTAGCCTATTATACTTCTTTGATAAATCAGGACAGTTGGAATCATCTAAAGTAACTGAGTTTAGTTCATCATGTAAACAAATAGGCCTATTAAACTTACCAATCATCTTGTTGATGTAAATAGTAACATTAAAGTTATAGCTCTGCAAAAAAAAAAAAAAAAACTGAAGAAAAATGAAAAATAATGGCATATAAAATGATGCATTTTATCTATAAAATAATATTTTATTCAAGCTATTACAAAGTACCTGTTTGTTTTGGAATTTCGCACAAAGCTACTTGAGGGCTATCTGTGCTAGCCGTCCCTAATTTAGTAGTGTAAGACTAGAGGGAAGGCAGCTAGTCATCACCACCCACCGCCAACTCTTGGGCTACTCTTTACCAACGAATAGTGGGATTGACCGTCACATTATACACCCCCACGGCTGGGAGGGCAAGCATGTTTAGCTCGACGCGGGCGCGAACCCGCGACCCTCAGATTACGAGTCGCACGCCTTACGTGCTCGGCCATGCCAGGTCAAGTACAAAGTACCCAAGTAATTAGATAATTATTACTGGATATAATAGAAGAGTGAATAATTGAAATCATATTAAAATATATCTTTATTATCACAGTTAAGCAGCGAAATATGTATGAAGGCCCTGAAATGATGGGCAGAACAACTTTCCCTGACTTTTCATGTTTTGAGATAATTCAAAATTGTTTCCTAAGATTTCAACTTCATGGCTGCACTATAAATACATTACAATACTACTGTGTGAATACTTTAACTGATTTTTATGAAACATCTTCACAAACCTGTTACTGTAAATGAGTTTTAAAACAAATAATTCTACTTGTTGAATCATCTATATATTACATAACAGCTGAATATTTCCTTGCACATGCACAATGTTGATTAAGAGTCTGTCTCTTTCTTTCATTCAAATAATATTTCATATCCCCAAACAGGTTTTCTATAAGAAAATAAAAAGTTTAATAAATATTTCCAAAATTACACATGATTCTAAATATTGCAAATTCACAGAACAGAATATGAGTAAGACAAATAGAAATATCTTCCATCTGTCCATAAAGACTGACGAAACTAAATGTTTAATTAAAAAATTACTAGTGTATAGTCAAGTAAAAGCACACTGAAAAGCAAATCTAGAAACTGTTCTCATAAAACACAGCAACATATTTGTAGTTAAGTGATTTAAATGTAAATGTTCCATAAAAGTGGTACATAATGTTTTTTAAAAATACCTTTCTGATGGCAGAGTGTTTTGTCTCTAGATGGTAATCCATCACATCCCATGCATCCCAATAGAGAGGAATATCATCAAACATTACAAGTTTATTTCCAACTTGGCCACCTGATATAAGTTCTCTTGGTTTTTCCAGGAGTTGCAAGGAAGTAATCTCTCCTTGGTGGCTCACTATTGTGACTAAGAATTGGTTTTTTAAGCACACAGAACCATCTGATCGTTGATCTGGAAAACAATAAATAACCATTTTATTTTCAAAATTTGTAACTGTGAATAGATTTTGTTCAATGATATAAATGTTTAAAGAACACATTACTGAAATCAGTACAGCAGTTTCTTTACAAAATTAAGCATATACCAAAAAGAAAGTAAAGTTATAATTTTCCTGAACTGAAAATGTATGTCAGATAGCTACTTTCCTCCACTTGCAAGATTACAACATGAACAGACAAATCTGATTGAGAAAGACAGACAACCTAAAATATGGGTGAGGACTTATACTGACTGGTTCACTCTAAATCCAACAACAGGTCATGGGGTACTGACATCCACATGAGGATAGGATGAGGGTTTGCAATCAAAGGTGTGAACTGCATTTTGATGTGTCACTCCATTGTAATGATTACTGCAAATAGAAAGATGATATATCATCTACACCAATGGAACACCACTATCCTACACTACAATGAATGTTTATAGCAATTTTTGTGTGCAACTCATTCAAGAAGGTGTCTCCATGTTCAACCACATCAGAACCTTATAAATGGTAACTGGTCAATACTCCCATACTCCACTTACAGAACAGAGGGTGAGAATACATTGTGGGTTCAGAGGAATGTCATCACCTGAGACAGTGCAATGAGTGATTAAGGAACCCTATTTTGAAAAGCAGACCATACCAAACTACGACAAGGTATAACAAGGAGGAGGAGTTATCTCCTCTGTTTTATCCAAGAAGCCCATGGGTGATAGTCTGAAATAGGCAAAGTTATGAAACAAAAAACATGAGATTATTCACCTACAAGTGATTTTGTGATATACTCCAACTCAACAGTAAACACTGTGAAGCCATGGAAGTTAAAGCTTAAATCAGTATTGCTGTTTATATCAATATTGAGGATTCAGGGTTAAAGAATACTTGGTCTAGCATCTTAAGCAATAGATCAAGATCCAAGGAATAAATAAATGGAGGATGGGCCCCTAAAAGAAAGCATTAATACATACTTACTCAGTCTCTGAGTAGCATCAAAACCTGAAGAACAGCCGCAGGTGGTAGGTAAAACCTGAGGAAATTGAAATCTTCGTATGATGTAAATAATGGGAAATGAATGTGTCAGGGTTGGTCCACATGTTCAATTGCAGAACTTCCTCCAAAAGCTGGCAAAAAATGAGAATTGAGGGAAAAGGTGAGGGGTTTCATTTGATGAGAAATGACTCTGAACAATTTCCATTGGGAAGGTAACAAGGTGAAATAAGCCAACTGGATCAAATGACAAATCCAGTAGGTGAGTGTAGAAGGGTAAAGATCTTGAGATGAAGAAGAATGCCACAGGATAAGGAGGTGGAAAGAGGAACCACAGAAAGAAGTTGTGTGGGCAATATAGCAATGAGAAGCATGCACTGGTCACAGAAGTCTCCTGAACTGAGACAATGGCAGAGATGAAAAATAGAAGAATGGAAAACAGGCAAAAAAGAAGCACTTACCCTCTTTAGCTGCTAAGTTTTTTTTGAGAAAAGAATGATCCAGATATATGAAAAGATAAATATATACATAAAAACGGCTGGTATGGGTAGAGAAAACTCTATGTAGAGGAGTAAACAATGTTTCAACCTTCTTTGGTCATTGTCAGGTTCACAAAGAAAGAAAGAGGTAACTGACCGATAGCTGACCACATGTTTCAAAGCAGTTGTGTAATTGAGTGTAGGAATGTAAAGGGTGTGCTTAGATGTTTGATTATATACTAATATAGGTATAAAGGTGTTCCTTTGTATTGGTTTATTTTGGGCTTGAATTGTTGTATAAGTAAGGCTTCTTTAATTTTGCATTTGTTTCTGTTTGTTTCTTTATTTAGTATTTGGGTGTTTTCTATGGTTATGCTGTGTTTACTTGATTTGCAGTGTTCAAAAATGTATGTAGGTGACTTTTTTGTGTTCTTTGAATCTGGTTTCCATTTTTCTACTTGTTTCTCCAATATAGAAATGTTGGCAGTTGTCATATTGTATTTTATAAATAATGTTGGTGTGATGTTTGTCAGTGTGGTTTTACATAGTATATACCTTAGTTTTGTGCCTAATTTTGAAGAAATTTGGTATTAACTTCTAATTTTGAGGTTAATAAATGATATTTCATTGCTTTCTTTCTGTTCACATGTGAAGTTAATGTTGAAAACAGAAATCCACCAAAAAATCACCCATACTGGACTATACATTCCTTGGGAATCAGCACATGAAACAAAACAAAAACTCAACATACTAAGAATCCAAATAAACACAGCATAAAACTATGCTCACCTGATTAAAATTAACAATGAATTAGACAAAATAAAACAATACTTCACCAACATCAATAAGTTTCCTCCACAAACCATAGAAAACATTATACGCACACACCTAGACAAAAAAGTAAACTCAACTAACAAAAGTAAATATACCCCATGATTTAAAAAATCATGAAACCATATACTGCTGCATACTATATATTCCCAACATCAACAGAAAAATAACCAACATTTGGCAAAAACTAGTAACAAAATATAACATTCCAGTTAATAACAAATTTATTCAAAAACCAGGCACAAAACTAAGGTCCATACTGTGCAAAAACTACACTGACAAACAAAACACCAACATTATTTATAAAATACAATGTGATAACTGCCACGACTTCTATATTGGAGAAACAAGTAGAAAAATGGAAACTAGATTCAAAGAACACAAAAAGTCACCTACACACATTTTTGAACACTGCAAATCAAATAAACACAGCATAACCATAGAAAACACCCAAATACTAAATAAAGAAACAAACAGAAACAAATGCAAAATTAAAGAAGCCTTACTTATACAACAATTCAAGCCCAAAATAAACCAATACAAAGGAACACCTATATACCTATATTAATAAATATATCTAACATCTAAGCACACCCTCTACATTCCTACACATAGTTACACAACTGCCTTCAATCATGTGATCAACTATTGGTCAGTCACCTCTTTCTTTCTTTGTGAACCTGACGATGACCAAAGATGGTCGAAACGTTGTTCACTCCTCTGCATAGAGTTTTCTTTACCAATACCAGCCATTTTTACATACATATATTTCTTTACAAGTGAGTTTTCTCATCATCACAAAATGAAAAGATAGGTATGATGTAAAGAGTGCATGTAACATTGATGGCAAACAGGTCAGAATGTGTCAGCAGCCACAGGCCAAACAGGAAAAAAAAATGCTTTAAAGAAAAGTTGAAACAGAGAACATGAAGAAAGAATATTGAGTGAAAATAAAATAAAGGAATACATGAACACATTGATATCCCAACCCAGAAGGGTAGATCACCAGGGAGAATGATGAATCCAGAAAGAATAGTTTAACATGGCAAGAACAGATAAAGAAAAAAACTCTGAAGTTACAGAAAAGAAGAAAGGTATTAGACAAGGCTGCCAAATAACCAGAAATTGAAGAGACTAAAGACCCCAGACAAAAAGCTACATGAGAAACTCAGAAATATTAGCCACAACAGATGGTACAGCTGGAAATTTCCAAGCATAGGACCATGTGTGAAAGACTTTCCACTTCTAGTGATATACTTCCATGAAAGAAGATCCATGTGGATTGAGCAAAATGTCATGCTGCCTAATGGGAGAAACCAGATCTCCTCCCCAAGAACTGGACAAAAGCTAGGCATGAAGATGGAGGATGGGAACTATGGGATGTAGAACTGGTGACTAGGATGAAGGTAACTTTTGACTTAAGATGGTGGCAAATGCACCAATATTGAAGAAAACCTTGGTAAAAGTGAGGATGGAGGAATCACTCTGCATGACTGTATGACATGAAATTAAACAAATGTAGTGCACATTAGCTAAATATAGGATATCCAATGTAAGAAAACATAGGTATCTTGACTGGATGCCATCTTGATGACCAATATAAGCCACCATCGTAGAATTATTGGAGTGGATCATTCCCAGACAATGTTAGGTTAAAGGGGGGAAACAATCCAAAGACTAATGGATGGCTAGAAGCTTTAGGATGTTGATATGTTATGACTTCCCATCCACAAACCAATGATCTGAAGCCTCCTGGTGGTTGACTCATGCACCCCAAGCCCTGAAAGGATGCATCCATAAACAGATGGAAATCTGGACAAGAAGGAAAAGGCAGGACTCCCACTGATGTGCAATGTCCAACCACAAATTAGATCATCTGTGAGAGAAGAAGAAAGTGTAACAGAGGCATCCAAGAGAAACTTAGCAAAGTCCATTGATCAACTGATCGTGTAGAATCCACTGGAAAGAACACATGTGCACAACCTAGGGGACCAATGGTGTCACAGAAGACCATATCCACAAAAGCAACAGAAACTTTCATGTAGAATGTGAGGGAGCAGACTGACAATCCCATATATCAGAGGTAAAGAGGAGAAGATGGGGCCTGACTGAGGTGTGTGTTGATAAAGACACCCAAACATACAAGGTACTGAGCAGGACTGCTCTAATTTGATTAATCAGCCCAATTGAGCAGACATGTGAAAGAACTGATGACTATGACTGGCCAAATTCCATTTGGAACATGTCAGAGAAAACAAACAAAAAAACAGTCCTCCTTGTTATAATGCAAACACAGCCCATGTGCAAGAAAATGAAGAGCAAAATTCCTGACCACCCACTGGAAATACAAGAATCCAAAGCCAGCATGAAGGGTAGGGCATAAAATTGGTACACCATCCTGCAATGGACAAATCAAACATGTGTACAAAACCACAATAAGATGTGAATATGCAGGAAAGTATTGTCAATGTCTGTTTTGGTCATTCACAGAACTGGAGAAAATACCCAATCGAAGGTGAGATAGGATTCTATGGTGAAACATAGGAGGTGAACAAAGAAATTGAGGTAGGACAAATCAGTGACAGGCCTCCAGTCCTCAGTTTTCTTGGGAACAACAAATGGATGGGAGTAATACCTTTGCACAAAAGGTTCAAAAGTCTGTTGAGTGAGGAGGTCCTGAACCACCACAGATAGATGTTGACAAATAATGAGATCCCAAAGGGAATGGAGCTGTTGAAGGAAACAAGGGAGGTGAGGCAAAAAAGAGAATCTTGAATCCTTCCAACAGCACTTGAAGAACCCAAACATAGTTAGGAAAGGAAGCCAGAAATGATGAAAAGCTGCAAGTTAAGCCCCCACTAGACCTGAACCTACTGAGTAGTCACCAGAATGTATGGTGATGTATTGTGCATTGTCAAGTTAAAGGCTGGAAAGGAGAAGGACAGGAAACTGTAACTGGTGCCATGCTTGGCTCTGATTGAGATAACTGGGGTACCAGATAAGAAAGAGTAAACTGTTGTTAAACTAGTGCCACAAAATTCAAAAACTTTGTATCAGAGATGAAATGCCATAAAATAGGAGACATAGAGAAGTCCTGGAGATGAGAAGAAGGTAAACAGGTTCTAGATGAAACAGCAACTTGACCTAGAAGGTCCCAACAACAAAAGAAACTACATTTGTAAAGCCAGAGCCAAAGACAACCAACAAGCCAACATAAGGGTAAGAAAGGAGAGAATGTCCCCAGAAAACCCTTCAAAATTTCTGAGAAAAGCATCATACAAGAGATGAATTGTAGAAACACACCATAATAAAATCATAAAAGCAAGATATATGTGAGAAATTTGGACATTGGTGAAACTAACAGGGAACTATGGGCCTGCACCTCAAATTAGTTGAACAGAACCCAAGAATTGGTAATTGAGATAAGGATACTGTGCTTGATGATAGGTGATAGCACAATGCTCCAAAGCCTGTGGAGAATGAGGCATACTAATATCATTATCCAACTGAGAGGCAAATATTCATACAGTCAAGAAGGATGTGTCATAAGAAATAGAGCCAAGAGATAAAATATCAGATACCTCAGAAATAAAATTAAAAAAAAACCTGGAAGGTCAAACTGAATCCTCAGGAAAGGTATGAGAGGACAGGGAAAACTGAGGAGGTAAAAACAGGGAATCAAAGTTGTCATCAGTCTACACATGTTCAACAGGTGCAAAAGAAAGTGAGACAATGTCTGGAGATAGAGCATGACCCATGTAATGTTCAGTCGTCCTGCAAAAAATGTAGACAAATCTTCCATCTTGCATCTAAATCTTGTGATAAAGTGCCTGTTGAAAATGAAAAACCTGAAGCAGTGACACTACCTTCAGAATTCTTGCTTCAACAGTTGACAACAGTAAATATATGAAATGAAGGTGACTAAAATTAGAAACAATAAATGTAATGTTACAAAAACACTAGGCAGGTTAAACTGTATAACTACTTTGAGAAATAAGTATTGTTGCAAACTGTAATCAGGACTGAAAAAAAAGATATCCAAGTACAAGTGCTGCTAAACGAAAAGTGGTAGTTTGGTACAGGAACACAGAGGGAATCAAATGCATAATGTTAAAGTACTATGCTCCTATTGGTGGAGAGTTGAAACATGATGATTTACATGAGAGACATGTTGTAATCAGTTGGTTCCAACAGAAGAGAGTGGAAGGCATTTGGCACATCTTAAAGTTTGTATATAGGGATCAGCAATGAATGAGAAGAGTTAATCCTGTGAGAAAAGGGAAATATTATATTTGAAACATGTCATATTAAATCACAAAAACTGTCAATAATTTAAGTGACATGTATGTTTAATATGATTTTGATTATTATCAGTATTATTGTATTTAACATCATATATGATACATGCTAATGATCAGCCAGGTTCAATTATCTATAAAAACTACTTTTTCTCTATTTAATTATGATAGAAAGCTAAATCAGCAGTGCCATGTAATTTTGGTAATGTCATTATAAAAATGTTACATACTATATCGAATCAAAATTTAATAAGTGATTCTTTAATAATATACCAAGACATTTTTTAACTCTTATAACCATAAAAAGTGCATCACACAACTTTAAAATACACTTTAAGGAAAAGTAACATATAGACTAGAATGTAGTATTACGAGCATTACAAATTTAGAATATTTTCTTGCTATCTGATAACATAGATAATATGATTTTATTCAAACAAGACACAGTTAGCCTTATACCAATGAACTGGTCAATTTTACAAACCTTCTAAAATCATGTACTGATTTCTCAATACTTCTTTTAATTTTCAAAGCCTTTACTAAGCCAATTTGAGTGCACTGTGATTTTTCATGCTAAATATAAACATACTTCTTTTCATCTTACTGTTTCATTTTTAATTTGCTAAACCTCTAGAACCTTGTAAATGAACATAAATAGTTTTTAAAGCAAAACTTTATACTTTGTCTAATATTTTCTTTATACTTACAGTAGCTAAATAATCAAAATACTATAAAATGAAAATTTTGAAATACAAATGAATGTACCATTTGTTGTCACATCTTCAATTAATGACAAATTTAAATTTGTAATCTTTTTGCAGCTGCTTTCTTTCAATTTTATGGTTTTTCAAGTCTGTTTTGTACCATCTAATCAGTTTATTCATCTGTGAAAGACATGTCACAGCAAGAATACATTACCACATTCAACATATTGAGTGCCATGAATTTGAGTACTTGATAGCAGAATTAAATAGTTCTGCTTTTTCCTAATTTATTGTCCAAAGAAAAATCAAATTTTGAAATAACCATTATTCAAATATGAGTTTGTAATGGTCAGTCTTACTTAATGTAGAGGTTAAAGAAAATGGAGTCATAATGCCAAGTTATAATTATAATTTAGGTACTGGTAAAACCACACATCTATAAACTCATCTTGCAGCCAAGCTCATCCCCCTACATAGAACATGTAATAAAGGAAGTCAAGGACTTCCTGGTTCCCTAATTTTCTCAGATTTCCATTCAGTCAGCTACTTATGACCATACTGCCCACTTCTGTCTTTGCTAAAGAATACAAACCAGCATCATCTGGTTGTCATATAAACAACTCTTAGTTCCAGTAGAAAGGAATGAGGGTCAAGACATAAAGTTAACAATTTTCTTACTCTCATGTTCAGAACAAAAAACTAATTCAGAATAAATATTATAATACTATAAGAAGAAAGAAACCAATAGTATATTCAAAAACCACCCATGAATGGTTGTGTAGAAAATAAGCTTATGGATCAATGAAACAAAAGATCAATTGTTTTTGCCAAGCAATAAAATATGTTTTTACTGCATACTTATTTTTCTGTTCCTTTCTTTAATATTGTTTTGGTAATCTTAATTCAACATGCAAGCTGATTCTTTATGTACCTATTTAATATTATTTTTTAAGACTACTGATAAAATATTTGTAAAATTAAACAGTTTCATTTTCTTTTTATCTTGCCTCTTAAATGAAAACTTCTGATTTTTAACTTTCAATCAAAATATTCTAAAAGCAAATTATGAAAAACAAACAAGCTCTTGCATCTTCATTGCAGATATACTTTATTTAATATGCTGTACCAATGAAAATATAGTATTTAAAGTGGTTATACCAAATACAAAATAAATATATATATACATTAATCTTACTCCACCTGCTGTTACAGGTATTTTGACTGCTGATATTCCCCGAAGAACTTCGTACCCAAATGGATTAACCAACACAGGGACAAGTGTTGTTTTTTCATCTCCTGCATCTTGCATAGCCTTCCCAACTCCTTCAATCCACACTCTGCGAGAAACTTCTTCAGGTGACCAGTTTATTTCAAGTAGCTCTGTTCTTTCCCAAGACAAACTGTTTACAATAATAAGTTCCTCTTCAATACCATCCACTGAACTCCCTACAGAGAAAATATGAGTATTTTGCATACAAAAAATATTGATACTGGATGCAAAAGTTTTCAAATAAATATACATAACTATCTTTAGAATGAAATTACTCACTAACTGTTAAACTAGACTTCTCCCATTACTTTAAATATTTTGAAATATGACTTCAAAAACTACCCTACACAACAATACCTTAGTTAGGATACATCTTTCTCCAATTCAATACATAAGCCCCAAATATTGTTAAATATTTTGAGCTTTCAAAAGAACAAGTCTGAATCTGATGTATGGGCAAGGATTTCATTATTTAGCAGTAAAATAAAAAAAAGCAAAGCAACTAAGGAATACATGTAAAGGAATAACAAGAAACCTTGAGAGTATAACTCAATGGGTAGAATCAAAATTCACTAAACAATCATGGTTAAATCTATTTTACTGTCTGTGAATTAATGCAATAAAAACAAACAGATACATGATGTCCTTATTGGTGAAATCATGGTCATTAATAAATGAAGATTTTGTAAAACATACAATTGTTTTTGTAAACCAGCTTCATAATGGGATGATCAAGCAGGATAAGTATGGAGTAATTATGATTTGACTAAACTGACTGAGTTTGAAGCTAAGAGAAATAATGAGGAAAGACTTGTTCCGTAAAGAAATAAATAATTTTTATTAATCAGTGAATAGAAAACAGTGTGAATACTTACTGTAGAACATAGGACGATCACTTCTATAGGATCATTGAATTAATTAACTGACACTCTTTCCTAAAGTTGTCTTCCTATCAACTGACTCACTTTAGTATTATTGTAGAACTATCAATTCAGTGTTCTTACCTAAAAGGAAAAACTGGATTTACCCATTGAAAAACTGGATTTACCCATTGCAACTACCAGTGCTCACTTTATATACGAGGTCTGATTAAAAAGTTCTAAGACTTCTTCTGTTACAGGTGCTGATTACTTACAGTCTCCAATTTACTGATTAAGACTGACACATCTATAACAGTTCCATTGTTTCTGATATCAGTACAGAAGCAGTGAGCTTCACCAAGGTTTGTAGAAAGTACAAATAGTGTTCTACCCCACGAATAAGCCATTGCTCCAGACCTTATACCTGTGTTGCAAAAAATGTGTTCAAAGACAGATGTATCTCTTGCCCCAGTCATGATAAAAATGGACAGAAAAGAAGAGCAAGTTTTGTGTGAAAAATGGTAAAGGAGGAACAGAAATCCTCAAAATGTTAAGAACTATCTTTGGTAATCACTGCTTAAGTAAGGCTATCGTTTATTAGTGGATACAACTCTTCCAAAATGGGTGAAAATTGGTAAAAAATGACCCACATTCTGGGCAACTGTTGACATTGTCCACTGATGAAATACTCACTAAAGCAAAAGAAAAAATTCAAACTATCTGGGAAAATGCTAATGAGCTGGACATTTCCTTTGAAATTATGTGAGGCGATTTTAACTGAAAAACTCTACATGCATCATCATGACAATAGAAGAAAAACATTCCTGTCATACCATACCTCTCATATTCTTCCAATCTTGTCCTGTGTGATTTTTTTTCTCTTCTCAGAAATCAAAATTAAGTTGAAAGGAAAAAGCTTTGATAGCATTCCAATCATCCATAAAAGTGGGAAAGCAGAACTTAGTCACATAACAGTTGAAAACTTCCAGCACTGCTTACAAAGATGGCAGGAACATTGGAACAAGTGTGTATCAGCTGGTAGAGACTGCTTTGAAGGGGATATCATATAACACTGATGTATGTACATTATTCTTTGGGATAAAAGTGAAGTCTTAGAACTTTTTTACCATACCTCATATGTACATTTATTTTGTTACAAGGTAATTTTCACATCCTTATCTGTTATAGCATCTATAAATTACTCATGTGCCAACAAATCTACTTCAAATGGAGCATAAAAGTAAGAAAATTAAGCAAGCCTTTCCAACTCTTTTGTAAGCTCAGCTAAGATCTCTTTTCCTCCATATTTGTTTCTAAAACTTTGCTCTAGATACCTTCCACTGTTGGATAAAGCAGCTATCAGTTCTTGGCAATTGCTATGGCTCTAAACTGGAAGATTACTTAATGTCTTAATTAAGCTTGGCCCTTTTAAAAATTAGCAGCAAGATTAATAATTTCTTGTTCACTATATCACCTTTTCACTTTTGAAGTTATTTTAAGTAAGCCAAACATGCTTCTCATGGTACCTTTCCATCATAGTCCTTCTGTTGGTTTTCTATATTAAGTAAAGTTATGAGTTTGCAAGATAATGTCTAGAATTGGATTTGACAGTGACATGGCTGGAATAATCATGTAAGGTCTTGTAGTAGTTAAAAAGATGTCACAGCATTAATGGTAATAAATGCACATCAGAGACATTTTTCTGTCACAAAGTTTGTAATAGATGGTGTTTTAGGCTGAAATTCTTTGGTGGATGCAGAAAGAGAACTGACTGGTTTACTCTTTACATTTATCAATTCATTTTTCAAGTGTCTTATTCTGTTTTCAATGTTCTTTTATACAGTTACGACAGAAAGTTTTCATACCCCTGCGTCACAAGTAGTTTTTCTCATAACTTAAAAAGTGTCATGATCAGGATAATGAAAGTATAGTACATTATACATATCATATCAACACACATCTACATAAATTTTTATGTAAATTGAATGAAGAATAAACTCTTTATAAACAAATAACCAAATATAGGAGGGTCAGAAAGTGTTTGTGCATCTACTTTAATGGTCAGTTGTGTAGCCTTTCAGGTGAATTACTTGGCGCAATCTCTCCTCATAGCCCTCCACGATCGTTTCACAGTACTCGACCGGTATTTTCTTCCATTCTTCTTTACAGAAGGCCTCCAACTCTTGCAAGTTTTTCGGATGACGCTGATGAACCCTGGTCTTCAACTCATGCCAAACGTTTTCAATTGAGTTGAGATCGGGTGACTGCGATGGCCACTCCAGAACGCTTATATGGTTCCTCTACAACCAGAATTGCACACATTTCGATGTGTGCTTAGGGTCATTGTCATGCTGGAAGATCCAATGATGCCCAAGCCACAAGTTCCAAGCATCATTTTTGATGTAAGTGCCTAATATATCAACGTACTCTTCTTTTCTCATGATTCCGTTGATGCGATGAAAGCTGCCTACACCAGAAGAGCTGAAGGAACCCCATAGCATGATACAGCCATCTCCGTGTTTAACTGTAGGGACGGTATTTTTTGGAAGATTTGATTCCCCCTTCTTACGGAAAATATTGCGAACATCATTGTGGGCAAAAAGCTCGATTTTAGTCTTGTCTGACCAAAGAATACTCTTGCAATAGGTAAAGGGTTTATCTACATGCTTTATTGCGTACCTCAATCATGCTTTTAAATAAACAGGCTTTAAATATGGAGTTCTACGAATACGGCATGCTTTGAACCCAGAAGAGCTAACATGTTCGTAACTGTAGAAGTGCTGACTTCAACCCCAGTTTCCCTAACCAGTTTCTAAAAGTCATTACGTGTTAAAGAAGGGTTCCTACTAACTTCTCTGAGAACCTTCCTCTTGGTTCTCTCAGAATTTTGGTTGGGCATCTGGAATGAGGGAGGTTAGCAGTTGATCCTGTAAGCTTAAACTTGGCAATTATGCTTTGAACAGTAGATTTCAGCACATTAAGTTGTGTAGCAATACCAAGAAAAGACATATGAGACTTGTATTGTACAATAATTCAGTTTTTTTAATCACTGGACAGTTGTTTCCTGTTCGCCATGATGACCAAGCAGATAATGACAGAGATGGCGCTAAATTGCCAGAAGTACATTTTTTGTTGGCTAAATTCCAATAATTATGGAATTCTAGTTCTGTGTCTAGTTCTGGAATGGTATAATGTAGTTTATTTGCTAAACTAAACAAAATGTTTACAGGAATATCAGTTTTTTCACACGTTATGAAGTGTACAAACATTTTCTACTCCTACTATTTTTAATTATTTGTTTATAAACAGTTTATCTGTCGTTTAATTTACATAAAAATCTATATAGATGTGTGTTAGTATAATATTTATAATACATTATACTTTTATCAGCCTACTCATAGTAATTTTTAAATTATGAGCAGAAACCACTCAGGACGCAGGGGTACGAACACTTTCTGTCGTAACTGTATTAAATGATCTCTTTTTTTTTTGTACTTCTTCAATTTTGCCAATACAACCCATCTTAATTTCTTTAATATTATTTTTGTTGAAATCAATCTCTGTGCATTTCAAATATCTTCATTGATCTTACCTTCAACCAGGTTTCCTTTTGTTTCTAATTTTTCTTTAAATATTATATCTCTCTCTTTTAACTCTATAATTAAATTCCTGTTATATTCCTCAATTTTCTGTCTCCTTCTTCTTGGTCTTTGAATTATTTATTTATTTCTTCTTATTGATGTTTTCATTTTTGGTTTCTTTCTTTTGACTTTCTTTTAACATTTTCACCATTTCACATTTTGCACTGGTTGTCATCTTAAAGTTCAGCCACAGTTTCATTTTATCATTGCCAGAAATGTGTCACTTCTGACACCAGTTTTAACACATTCTACTGATGGGCAAGTTCTTTTGAACAACTTGGTAAAAATAATATTAAGTCCACATATTAATATGAATAAGCTTATTTCTTCTTTAACATTTTATGTAGCCACTTTCACTTATGGGCTTGACTTCAAACACAAATTTTTAACAGAAATTCTGAGACAAATGTTACCTATGTTTAACTTAGCTTTGATTAATAAATAAACCTGTAACTCCATGAGCAAATGAATAGCATAAGTTAAAATTTTCTAACATTAAAAATGTATTTTGACAAGTGGTTATCTTCCCTCACCCTTAGCTATCTGGGCTTTCATTTGCCCTCTAATATCGGTAAATCTTATGAACAGTGTACCACTCTCTTATACTCTTAAATTTTGTCATCATTACAGCAACAAGTGCTGATCATGTAACCATCTTCCACCAATCTCATTGTGCCCTCTACACTAGTGCAGACAGCTCCCTCTATCATTGCAACACAACCTCACTTTCGAGAATTGGCACATACAAACTCCAAAACACCAACAAACCAATGGGAAGGAAGGGTGGGAAGTGGATGAGAGGAAGTGAGTACATAAAAATACATTTTCAGAGTGAGAAAACGTTAACTTTTGAAACAGTACTACTTCCTCTCCCCCTTAGCTAGAACCTGACATTGAAAAGATGAAAGGGCTAGTGAAGGAACAAAAACAATTAACCAAATGAAGGACAATCTCTGTGAAAAAAACAAGTATTCCATAATTAAAATATGAGGTATACCTGTGAGATACAACAAATGGACATACAGTCATGTGAAAAAGTTTGGACACCCTATGAAAGCCTGTGTATTTTTGAAACATTTTTGGATATATAGATATTTAATTTCAATTTTAACAATACTGAGAGATTATAGGAATATAACTAAACAATTAAAACTGAAGAAAAGACTTTTCAAGATCTTCTGTAAATGTAATTCTACAAAAATGCATATTCTAACTGAGGAAAAAATTAGGACACCCCCACATTTATTCCCATTTAAAATGGCTCAACTCATACACAAATGTATCACACCAGGTGCACATGTTTAGAAGATCATTACTCAGTATTTTGAATGAGGCTTGCCCTATTTAAACCTCAGACATTTAGTTTGGTGTGCTCCTGACTGTTGAAGTGAGAGTGAGCACCATGGTGAGAGCAAAAGAGCTCTCTGAGGCCTTCAGAAAGAAAACTGTAGCAGCTTATGAGTCTGGTGAAGAATTTAAAAAGATCCCAAAAGAATTTTAAATCAGCCATTTCACTGTCAGGAAAATAGTCAACAAGTGGAGAGCTTTCAAAACAACTGCCAACATGCCCAGGTCTGGTCATCCAAGCAAGTTCACCCCGAGAGCAGACCGCAAGATGCTAAAAGAGGTCTCCAAACACCCTAACATGTCATCACGGGACCTACAGCAGGCTCTGGGTACTGTTGATGTGAAAGTGCATGTCTCTACAATCAGAGTTTAACTTGCATGGAAGGTGTGCAAGGAGGAAACCTTTGCTCTCTAAGAGAAACATTGAGGCCAGACTGAAGTTTGCCAGAGAGAATGTAAACAAAGACCAGGACTTCTGGAATAATGTTCTTTGGACAAATGAGTCCAAAATTGATTTATTGGACACCAGAACAGAGGACGTGTTTGGCGTAAACAAAATACAGCATTCCAGGAAAAGAACCTCATACCAACTGTGAAGCATGGAGGTGGAAGTGTCATGGTTTGGGGCTGTTTTGCTGCAGCAGGACCTGGACAGCTCACAATCATAGAATCCACCATGAATTCTACTGTGTATCAGAGGATGCTTGAGAAGGATGTGAGACCATCTGTATGAAAATTAAAGCTAAAGTGGAACTGGACCCTGCAACATGACAATGACCCAAAAAATACCAGTAACTCCACCAAGGACTGGATGAAAACTAATAAATGGAGAGTCCTGGAATGGCTGAGTCAAAGCCCAGATCTTAATCCCATTGAGATGCTGTGGGATGACTTGAAACAGGCCGTACATGCAAGAAATCCCTGAAACATCTCACAGCTGAAAGAATTCTGCATTGAGAAGTGGGGCAAACTTTCTTCAGACCGATGTCAGAGACTGGTAGATGGCTACAAGAAGCATCTCACTGCAGTTATTTCAGCCATAAGGGGTAACACTAGCTATTAGGGGGTAGGGTATCCTAACTTTTTCCTCAGTTAGAATATGCATTTTTGTAGTATGAATATTAGATAATGATGACCACTTGTGAGAAGGAGAAAGAAACAGGTCTTATGAGAAAGGTGGTATAAAGAACATGTAGCAAGAGATTCAAAAGGAAATTGGTCAAGGGCATGAATAATAACATTGAGATCCTAATTCAGAAGCCTAAATTGATGAAGTTGATGAACAGTACATAAGGAGCAAAAACAAATAGAAATAACAGGAAAGAAAGACATATGAAAGCAGGAGAAGCAAAAAATGTGTAGCAACAGATTCAAATGGAAATTGGGCAAGGACATGGAGATTAACACTGAAATCCTAATTCAGAAGCCTATATTGATGAAGTTGATCAACAATACATAAGGAATAAAAAAGAATAGAAATAACATATAAAGTTACATTATTTTGAAGAATTAGTTACAAATTAATTTCACAACTATATGAGCATAAAGCCAAGAAACTGCAAAAGTGATAAGAGTCATAGGTTAACAAAATGATTGTGATAAATATATGGATAAGAGAATTTTTCTAATTATTATCAAACTCACCAAATAACTCTAAAGCAGCAACATTCTCAAGTTCAGTTGCACAGTCAAAAACATCATTCAGCATTTTAAAAGCTTCTTCATTTACTTCATTAATAGATGTTCCAGGAAGCACATCATGAAACTGAGTAAGGAGTAAAGTCTTCCAAATTTTTCTAATGCAAAACGTGGATAATCTGTTTTTGTTTCTTTCTTTTCAGCCATCAAAATGCTAAGCAAAATCTCAGTTCTGCGAAGAGCAAATTCACACTTCCTATTCATAGATTTTAATACAGCTTGGGTGGTATATGTGGCATTATGCAACTCTAGGTATAAATCACCAGACCAAAAGCAGAGGTTTTTACTGGAATTTTCCAAGCAATCAAAGAAATTTTGAGGAGTTGACAACTGGACTCTGCACAAAAATATATAATTTATGTGAAATTTATGAAATACTACTAAAATTAGTAAAACAGTGCTTAAGACCGAAATGTAGATACATATTTTTCATTTATCTTTACAAAAAACTAGTTTTAGTTAGCTATTATTGTCCATATGCTTCTGTCAGTAGGAGTTAATATTGTTTAGAATTACTTATTAAAGTATAAATCTTACTTGTTTCAATATTTAAAACTAACATAGATGTAAGATTATTAGAAATTTTGAAGTTATGAGATTGGAAAAAAAAGGTATAATTGCACAAAATTATGTTAACTGATGCTCATGAGAAAGGAATAACTACTAAGATTGTGTTGTAAAATATACTATAAAACTTAAATACCACTGTATACCTAAAAAATGAGCATATTAAAGCACCAAACAGTCTGAAAAACAAAAGTACTATAGTAACTCACAACCTTTATTGTCACTTTACCACACACACACACACACACACATACAGAAATATAAACAATAATAAAAACACACTAAAGCTATACAAATCACAGAATATTTGAAATAAGCATGAATAACTATAATAACATATGTACCTGTAAAATTCCTTCTGCAAAAATCCCAAGTTATAGCTTAATGGTATTCTAACAACTGGAATGTAAAATGCAAAGCCACTTGATTACTGCAGTGACAAAAGCTTTGCATGTTTAGCTGGCAGTAGGACTGATTATATTTTAATTTGTTATTAGCAAAATAAAGGAAATCAGATGTAAGAAACAATAAACAAAATGCCTTACTGGCAAATGAAGACACGACAAAATTAATAGTGGTGGAGAATTAAATTTCTTAAGTGACTGAATGAATTGGAAAAATGAAACCCTTAACACAAACTAAATTAAAGTGAGCAATGAGAATAAGGTAAACATACGCATTAAGCTAGCTTACTATACAAAAGGTTCAAGCGGTACAGTACTTTCATACAAGTCTTTTTTTTTTTCCTTTAAAACTCAAATCAAACCACCCTCACATTTCAATCAAATAGAAATTCTGGAAAGTTAGTTACCTTACCATTCTCTTGGGGGATGTTGATTATCATTATAACTATCATATATGATTTTAAATACAATTACAATTAGTTCACACTGAGGCTAAGCTCACCAAATGCTTAAAATCAATTTTCTGTATCAGATCCAGCCATCTTCATTGTCTGCCTTGCCTGGTCTATTTATACAGACATTTGCATACTTGTGGGTCACTCTTCTGCTTGCCAGTCAGTTCTTTACATTTGTTGACATCCTTGTACATCTCATCTCTATCCAGTGATTTTGAATCTAATAAGTCTTCATTTTCTATAACAAAGTCACTGTCTTCGGGTTTTTCCTCTTGACAGCCACACCTGCCATGTCCATTTGTACCTCAATAGCTATACCTATTATGCCTTATTCCATCTCAAAATACCTCTTTATAGATTTGCATGGTAGATCTTATCTCCTCATCTACTTTCACTTTATAGTTAATTCTGTTTATAGCTTCCTGTATGTCAAACAGCCCTTTCCACAACAAGGAAATGTCCTTGAAATGTCAATTTTTTGGCCTCTGTTATAAATACTCCTTTCCAATCCTCTATTTTGTTAGTCTCTTTCCTCTTTGTCTTGTGCTTTAATTTCTCTTGGGCAATATACCAAAGTTTCTGCAATGATGGGCCATTTTTTCTGTGCTTCCTTCAGTTTAATGAGAAATTAAGAAGCTTTATATCCTGTTTATTTCTTTTCTCCCCTTGAGCTCTTTTGGTGATTGCAAATGCCTTATCAATCCCTTTCTGTTTAGTTCCTCCAACTTTCTACAAGCTGATATATTTCCAATCAACAAATTATGGATTGGTGCCTTCATGCTCATAGTTTCAAGGTCTTCCACACAATATGGAGTATCCACCTTTCTTGTTACTATGAAAAACTTTCTCACTGTCCCATCAGTCAGTTCACACAAACATATTGTGTCCATCATCTGGTCATTAGACAGTAGAATGATTCTCATTCAGCACTAGAACAACCAGTGTCTCATTGTACCTTCACTTTTTTTCCCTAATATATCCTTTGCCTGCTGGCATGTTATGAGTTGCTGTCACCTCTTGACATTTATCACATGCTTCAATTACTACAGGCAATTTTAACATGTTCACAGGTTTGAACTAGTTATCAATCATATACTGTTTAGTCATGAAGATAACAATTCTTTCTGGGATGAATCTAATGAATTACCTTGATTTTGTTTCTTTTGGCAGCAGCATCCATGGTGGTAGCTGTTCTTTTCTTCTTTCTTGTCAGTATCATCTTTGTAACTAATTCCAGCTGCTTTATGTTGTGATTTCTGCTACTGCTTGTTGGTTATAGATTTGCATTCATTTGCAATCTATTCCATTTTATAACAAGTATAACATCTCTTCTCCTTTTTGTCTACCTTGGATAGGATCCTGCTTCTGGTCAGCCACCACTAATTTTGACTTTATACTGGTTATTATTGGACTTGCTAAATATACTCCCTCCACAAGAGTTTGAAATTGTAAGAAGAGGTATAAACTCTTTCTGTTAACCTAAAGATTATCTATGAAGGTTGAAATATTGTTCTGTACTTTATTTCAATTAAACTTTTAATATCCAAACCAGCTGTCTTTAGAATATTTTTGAGAGTAACAGTTATTGCAAAAAAAGATATTCTACACTGGCTGAATTTATTCTTATGCAAATAAAAGGCATATGCTTCAGTTTTGTTGCCTTTTACATAGCTTTTGTGAATAACTCTAAAGAAATAATAAATATGTACATTAGGCCTACTGTAAGATGTTGACTGGATAATGTTTTGCTGAAAAGTCTTTATCACAGAATATAATTTTAAGTTAACACAACCAAATCAAAAGATTACTCTTATAAAAGGTTCCCTCAACTCAAACCTTTATTTTAAATAAAATAACTATGAAGGTAAAGACTTGACTACAAAGTTATCTGAAATAAAGTGAATTTTATATCAAAATTTAAAATGGAAAAAAATGAGTCCAGATGGAACAAATTTTCTAGAATGAAAATATTGGTTTATGAATTTAGCACACTTGAAATGGGTTAAAATATTCAGTTTCCATAGATTAACTAAATAGCAATATCACTTTACACAGGCCTCCTTTTCAAAAGTTACACCCACCTATCAGGAAGATTCAAATATTTCAAGTCATATAAAAAAAATATTATAAGGATAGTTTTGCATTATGTAAAATTATTGATCAAAAATTCTTCTAAAAGTCTTCCACTTGAGAAAGTCCAGAAAACACTACTTAGTAAATATATATTTCCATACAAAATCAAGAACTTGAGAACAAAATAAGTGTTTGAAGAATCAAAAGAAAAAAGGTTTGAAA
The DNA here is from genome assembly GCF_004210375.1 of Tachypleus tridentatus. Lineage (NCBI taxonomy): Eukaryota > Metazoa > Arthropoda > Merostomata > Xiphosura > Limulidae > Tachypleus > Tachypleus tridentatus. Next base: position 45,026,183 of record NC_134833.1, on the reverse strand, counting down.
CTATTCTGGAGAGGGATATGTTTAAAAATTCATTGAATTGTTTTAGTTTTCTGTATTGACATGAAAGAGATAAATACTTCTTACTTGAAGATTAGTAGGCTTAGATAAATCAAAATGTTCCAGAATCCAAATCTTTATGTTATTCACAAAGACAAAAATTACTTACCCTTACTACAAATTATATATTCTTATTCTCACAATACAACTATCATATTACACACAAAGCAGCAGTAAATGTTGTCTAACTTTTCAAATTAGATCAAATAACAACTAAAATCAAAATAACTAAAGAAAAATTATCTTCTACATAATCTATAACACACAAACTGTTTAAAATTCTCCTACATACTAATCAAACAAGAGTGATATTTAAAAGTGCTGAATCTAATAACTTGAGTGCTTAGAATAAGGTTACAGCAGGTTATGTACACACTACAGAAGCTCGGTCTCGTTGATCATACCTGTTGTCATCGATCAACTCCAGTTTTACTAAGGTGAAAATACATATCTCAAATTTCTGTAAAACTAAAACGTATAAGTCTTTATCAATGAAAAATTATATGTTTTTCAAAACATTTTCTCATGTATTTTTATCTATGCAAAACCAACAGAATGCATTTGAATAAACACCTGTTCATCAACAACTATAAAACACTACCTTGGTACTCCATCCACATTAACAAGTCGTTTCTGCCTTTCTAACATATCTTGAGTTGGTCCACCACCTCCATCTCCATAACCAAACAACATTAGGCTACAAGAGACACGACCTTTGTCTTGAAGATTTTGAAAAGTCTTCATAGCCTATGATGACACAATATAAGAAGAATTCAGAATTCCTTATATACTCTTAACATACAAAAATAGTTCAATTTCTTAGTTTCACAAGAAAAATAAAATACTATGAAAAAAAAAAAACAGACTGGAATAAATGCTCATTCTTGGAGAATTAAAAAATAATATTTGCACAGTAAAAAGTGATCCAGAGGTGTGTGTGTGTGTGTGTGTATATATATATATATATATGAAATATTTTCAGGAAAGAAAAATTTTTAACTTAAGAAACATATTCTCAATTTCCTACAAAACAAAATAAAAATCCCATATTACTATGATAATGGAGATTCTTGTGGAGAGAAAAAAATTACAAAGATAAGTACCTTTTTAAACCATAGGATCAGAAAGGGAAAATCCAACCAGCATGTCACTCATGAGGGTGTAGTCTAGTGAGGCAAAGAGTAAATTTCACCATATAAAAGTTAACAAAGATATTATAAAAAGAAGCTTTCACATGGTGATAAAATGTCACAAAGGTGGGCAAAATGTAAAGTTACTCACACACCCATTATTTCTCAGACAGACAGATAAATACTTGTGGGTAGTATGGCTATGACAATAAATCAGGTCCTACTGTATTGGAAAAATGCTTATATTGGATATTTACCAGCATAATTAGATGCAAAGCTACATCTTTAGAAGAATGCAAAAAACATCAAAGTGGCGTACCGCCTGAGATGGCTTACCAGGTAATGTAATAATGGTTGAAAGCCCTGGCAAAAAATAAAAATAAACAATTACCCTTAGAGAGGATCTTTGAAGAGCAGAAAATGGCAACCAAAGGAAGATGAAACCCAGGGTAAAAGAAATCACAATGTGGTATAAGTCATGCAACACTAATCTGTCAAAAACTGTTTACATCACAACCTGCAAGATTTCATACAGAGAATGTGAACTTATAAAGGCAAGAGAAGCTGTGAGATAACACAGCTGATGGGAGGAGACATGAAAAATAAGAAAGGTTACCACCCATAAAAGAATAAACTAACCAGGTTAAGTGTATAGTCCAACTTGTTAAAGTAATAGGAGCTATATTATTACAAAATGAATCCAATGGTATGAAAAGACATTGTCAACTGCCATCATAAGGGGCAGTTCGAAACAGATAACAATGATTAGTTTTATACAGGACAAAGAAGATACGCTGGATCAGAATGACCATATAGGAAAGAAATGAAAGGGAGGTGAAATGGACAAAACATCCAATAACCATCCCAAATTGCTCAATTTCTGGAGGTGAAGGAACATTCAGGGAAAATATTAACCTGACCCCTTGATATATAATGCCAGAGGCATCTAAGGCAGAAAAGTTGAGAATGATGATTCAGCATGTGAGAAGAAGAAAATATTCCTGAAATATATAGTAAAAGACTGAACTATTTAAGACACAAAGCTTAATCTGCCACAGAGGTGCAGTATGTGATTGAAGAACAAAAAGAGAGGAAGAAAGGTGTTGTAGAAAAGCAGTGACAATAGGACTATTGCAGTGGAATAAAATCCATTGAAAACACAGGGCAATAGAGAGACTACTCTAAAGGGAAGATCCAGTCTAGATGAGATAGCGATTTTAAGCCCAAAAATGAAAGTTTAGAGCAAGAAAAACAGAAGTTCTAAAAGCAAATACTTCCCTATACTATAATTGGATGCGAGAAACGACAAGGGTTTCTGAATGAATCATGATAAAAAGACAAATGAGATAGAAGATTATGGTAAACCTGATAAGCAGCCAATATCTTCAGAATTTATATAAAGGGGATTAACATAGTGGAAGAAAATCCATTTAAAACAAAGGAGCATGAAGAGTCCACTCAATGGGAAGGATCCAGTTTAGATGAGGTGCTAATAAAACTAGTCCTCTGGAAATCAGACTCAAAAAGGAATCAGATGTCCTGAACTGTATCTCACCATAATAGGTACTGGTTTACTGATTTTGCTTTTAGATTTGATTGTTATTAAGTACAAAACTATGCAATGTGCCACTTACGCTAAACTCGCCACCAACATGAAGATCTGCATATGTGAGCATTATAACCACTCAGATTTACTGCTGAACACTAAAGAGCCACCAACAAATGTAAGTCCAGGTTAGGAGATGAGAAAGAAATGTCCAAGGTCATGTGGGATCAAGTGTGACAGCAAGAGGTGAGAAGATGACATAGGATCTCTGGACATACTTAAGTTGATTGGCTGGAATTAACTGAAGAGGATGTGGATAGACATATTCAAGAGGAAGAAAGTCCCCAATATAAAAATATTAACTGAAGGAAGTAGAAGGCAGGCAGACAAATAGGAAATCTCAATCTAAGTTATCCATATCACAGGAAAGTATTCATTGCAGAGTAAGAAAACTGTCCATCTTTAACAGAGGAGAGACCAAAGTCACTTCAAATGAGGCACAGTTATTTCAAAATGCCAGCCTCCTGTCTTGTAGGAATGAGAAAAAATGGAAGGGAGCAAATCTCAGAATACAGTTAAAGAACTGTTTCACAGCATTCTAATCAGGTAAGATGGTGAATGGAAGGACAGGTAAAACTCACAAAGAAACCATTTCAAAAATCAAGCTTTCTTCACCAAATGGAATCCACAAGTGTGCAAAGTATGAGACCTAATCTCCCACTGAACCAGAGCTAATGGGCAGCTTCACAAGCATAGTGTCCAAGATTCAAGATGATCAACCCTCAGAAACAAGGACTGTAATATTAACAAGAAGACTGGAAACAGGAGAGGGTGCGAAGCTGTAGACAATGAGAAATATGGTGGGGTCTCCTGTCCAAAAAAAGCAAGAGATAAAAGTGAGCAGAGGCGACTGCTGATGAAAAGTATTAGCTCAAGATTCCAAAGTATAAGAAACACCCCAGAAAACCTCACCACAAAGAAAACTTGCAACACAGGATCCATGAGAAAAGACTGAGGAAGTCAAATATCAGAAACAAAGGTAAGGCAACCCACAAAGTACATCCCAGAAACAAAGAAACCAAGTTAACTAGGACTCAACAGAAGAAGAAATTAAAGGGAAAGTAGAAAACAGGTATGTACAATATTCTCTAGCAAAGCTGGCATGGTCACTTATAAATCCTCCAAAAGAAATGAAGCATACACAGATAGGAAAGAAGCTTCATAAGTAGGTGATCAAGAGAAGTAAGTAGAAAGTAAGAAAGATAAAAAGAATGAAAAAAAAGACTCGAGTGATGGATGCTCATGCAAAACTGTAGCCTGAGATTCTTCAAAAAACAGCTGATGTAAAATAAAACAAGTCATATACTTGAGTAATATACACACAGAACAACAAACATCAAATTTCTTGTTTATTATTGAGGAGATAAAAGTAGAAAAAAAGCAGACATGGGAACAGCAACAGAGAAATTCAGCAAAAGATGGGCCCAGTTAAAGTAACAGAAAAAAGTATCAAGAATCCTTAATCTGAGAACATAATGGAACAAACTACCTGGTACATAATGACAGTAATATCATGAACTGTAAAAAAAAAAAAAACTTCCATTTACCATACAGTATTGCATTACTTCTGTTGAGGAGTCACAATACTTTGAGAGATAGATAGCAAGAAAAAAGTTTTTTTTGTTTTTTTTTTAGAAATAAAAACTGGCTTGATACATCAATAGTTTATAGACCTGGTACAACAGGCTACTAATGACATTGAAGATTAAGTAATAAAACCTGTACACTGGGTTAAAACAACAGGAATTAGTATTGTCAAATAACTCTTACCACAGATAATAGTGGCACATATTCAAAAATTAAAGATTTGATTAAACACCTCATTATGGATCTTCCTATAGTTGGGGGTCAAAAAACATGTAATCACTTTTGTTGATTTATGTTAAAAATTTTATTGTAAGTCAACAAACACAATGACAAACTCTTTGACACTTGTTTAAACTATACATATTACCTAGAATATCTACTTGTTTAAAATATATATTGCCTAAAACATCTACTTGTTTAACCTATACATATTATCAGTACTTCATGAATGAATTCAAAAAGTTTGGCATCAAATTGTACATTATAATTCAAACTTTAATTTGATATGTTAATTACTTTCTTAGCTTAAAAATAAATATTAAAAAAATTCTAAATATTGGTTTTTGTATGACATGTCATATGTTGAATGCCAATTTTGTTCAAATTAGATGCTTATAATGTCAAAGTACAAAATCTATAGTTTCTTACAATTTAAAAACTCAAATTATCAATAGCAACAAGTTGGAATATATAATAAAAAATCCTATATTTTCTGCTTACTGACATATCACTATATTTAGCAAATCAAACAAAGTGGCCCTTCCATTTTTGGAAATACTTCCTTAGATACACCCACTTCACTTACTTATGGTTTTATAACCAATCAATGGCTCAGAATTTTTCCCATGTGGCTTTTTCATGCTCTTGGAGTTGAAAAGTTCCTGAAATTATTTCTTTGGTGTCTTAATTTAGAGGGTAAGGGTGACAGAAAATATCATTTGAACTATCAAATATTTTAGACCTAAATACAGCTTAATTACTAACACTGATAAATTATAGTGGATTTTGGTAGTATTAATACAGTAATTTATGATGGTTTTGTTATTTAAAAATGCATATACATAAAAAAACCTAAAAAACTGTTTTGTTTTACATTCTCCACATGTGAAATTTGACAAGACTTAGCAAATTAGAGCAAGCAACAAATGAGTTCAAAGTTAGTAATCAGAAGAGATCACTTTTCTTTGCATCTTTATTTACCATCCTATGTTTTAAGAAAAGTAAATAAAATTTGAGAACTTAATTGCAAATAGTAATAATATACATATATATGTGATGTATTATAACTGAAATGTAACTGTATTTTACAAAATACTGGCCCACTAGAACAAAGCCAAGAGAGGTCAATTTGTAAAGGCCAATTTTATATACTGGATATGGTAATGAGTACACGTGCCTTTTCTCTGCAACTTCTGTAATGTTAGTCAGACACGGCTGAAAGATCAATAAGATGAATATAATAAATATATATGTTATTTCTTGTCACAATGTACAGTCATTCTGGAACAAAAAAGTGCAACTTATATGTATTTCCTACGTTTTTATGGTTCTTATAAGGTCAATCAAACCCACACAGAGATACAGTAGTGAAAATAGTAAACAAAAGATAAAGTTTTTCCAAAACAAAAACATTATATAATTATTTGGAAGTTATTTGTGAATTATCTAGACTCTGTATGTGAAATCTGACCATTTTCTGATGCAAAAAAAATACTAAACATGTTGTATAGCTCTACATAATACTCTGGGTGAGTATAAATTATTCTCACGCAGTGTAAGGGTTTGGTCACATAAGCAAATTTTTAACAAAATCCAGACCTGTGTTGCTCACATTTTATCTTGTTTGATCACTCTGGCCAACAAATTCTTGACATTCCCTCAACAGTTCTAGCCAACAATATTTTGATAAGTTCATGACACTTATATTTTGCTGGTAACAAAATGGCAACAAACTCATCATATTTACTAACAGTGTAACATGGTACAGAAATAGTGACTAAATATACACTTTAGAAGATTGATTTTTTGTTGTTGTTGAACATTACTTGCTATGGTATACAAAGCACAAGGACTACTGCAAAAGAAACATAAAAGCTGCCCTTTAATGGTTATGCCAGGAGTCAAAGGGAACTATTCACTGTTTTGTAAGATGCTTTTATTGTTATATTTCTTATATTTATCATTGTTTCAATTCAGAATATGATGCCATTACCTCTATTATGGTTTTATATTTATAATACAGTGTCATTAACCCCTATCATTATTATACATTCAGAAAAATATCACTATAACTATTACTATTATTATATTCAGTTTTATACTCATACAAGAGTTAATGTCCTTAAACATGCTTACCATGCTTTATTAGTAATGTCAAGGATATCTTCTTCAGATGGTAGCCAAGTCATGTGAGATAAAAGGTTATAACCACGACCATGCATATCCATGAGTAAGGCAAAAGACATCACTCCCAAGTTTAAAGGGCTCAGCAGAAGAACAGATGGACTAGTTTTTGGAACTGCTTATAACAGCTGATCTTAGAGCAGCTTATACAAAGCCTTATCTTGAATATAGATGGTCTGGTCATAGACTCCGTCAAGAGCTTGAGTGAGGCACAACCTTGGAACTGTGGGACATTTATTGCTGAGATGCACTAAAATCTGACAGAGTAAAACTAACCACTCTATCAAACCAAATTCAAAGCTCACAAAAGGGTGCCAGAACAGCTTGGTTGCTTATATGGATAATCTGTTATTTTCATGGTAAGACTTACCTTGCAATGACATCATCATACCACCTGTATATCTTCATTGACAAGTTTATGTAAGGGATATCCACCAAAATTATAAAGCAGCTGCATGTGAGAGATCTGTTCATCCTTACAAAGATAGTCTGTGATGATATACAAAGTGGTAAATTCAAAGGGTTACAAAAGAAGAAACCTGCAGCAGCACATGCAGTGGCTTTAGTTTAAACATACCATCCTATCCAGGTGTCCACGTCACACCAAACTTGAGTTCAGTCAAAGGTTAATCAGCTAACCATGAATTCCAGCAGCACTGTAGTGCAATCACACTGGCATCCACCAAATAGTGAGTGCTATCCTAGTATTCCCATAGTTTACATGGTACAGCATATGCAAATAACACCAACCAAACATTGCCCTAGAAGAGAAAAACAAAATGTTTCCTTTACTTGTGAAGGTTTGGATTACCTTCAATGAGTCACATACCTTTCCAAGCAGCAAGATAGAAAATAAGTTAGATTTTATCCAAAGGCTCAACAGGTGAAGCATAGCCAACAAAAGATAGTGAATAATGTCACTACAACTGCAGAAAACTAAGTGAGTACAGGGATGGTCTGGCCAACTACTTGGGGAAGTGCAATGAACAATTTGCACCAAAAGGTATGGTTTCAATCCTAGGTTTCTTTTAACTGTATGAATCTTGGTATATGCCTTTCAGAGTACTTGAGTAAAAGAAAGTTTTCCTGGATTACACAGAAGCAGCTAGTACTCTAATAAATCTTGATGTGTATCAGACATTCCAAGCAAAACCATCACTTAGGCCAGCTAATACAAAATTCATTTTTGTGAATGAAGACAAACTAGGCACAAATGAAGCAGCAAATCTGACGATATATATATATAGGAGAACAAATATATTAGTCTGTGATTGTAGTTGTGGCAAGTTGGATGATAAGAAAACACCAGAATACTTTCAGCAGAAAAAAATGGCTTGCATGAGTTGTCATAATGTCATACAGTCTGTATAAAACACCTGCATCTTTCAAGAGGCTAACAGAAATTATAATGAGAAAGTGCTTGATTTTTGTTAACAATTTCTCAATGCTAGGTTGCATATTCAAGTTTGTGGCTGAGAAGCTACAAAACATTTTTCAGCAGATAAAAAGAAGATAAGCTTACAAATGAAACCAGGAAAATATGCATTTATGCACATGGAACAGAAACTCCTTGTTAACATAATAGGCAAAGACAAAATCCCTACAGATTCCAATAAGTGAAGTAATGTAATATTGAATTCAAATGTTACCAAATTAGAAGTATTTAATTTTCTCAGTTTTGCATTGTACCACAAATGGTTTATGGCCACCTTCTCCAAAGTCACCTCACAATTATGACTTCTCACTATAAAGTTGATACATTTCAGACAAAGTGAGAAATGTAACCAAGTATTCCAGTTCCTGGAGCATATTTTAAAAAAAACCTTGATTTTGGTGTATTCACAACAGGAATGTAAATTCTTAATACATACTGATTCCAGTAGCAGATTTTACATAAACAGCATAAAAAGGTCACTTTATGATGATAAGACAGCACAGAAATAAATGTATGACAGCTGAAACTGGTATGACTTTTGTACATTACAGCAGCATAAAAACATCACAGTTCCAAGTAGACATCACCTCATCATGTGCTCTGATGATCTGCTCCATTAATGTATGAATTAAAACAATCTAGAGGCACACAGAAGTTAATCAACTGCTTCCATATACTATTAGCAATAAAAATTTTGTGAATTAGCTTGACAAGTAATGAAACAAAACCAAAAAGTCAGAAAAGGACAAGAGGTCTATTTTATTCCACTCTAACCTATAAAATATCTAAAGGGCTTTATGAGTACTTATCTAATCATTAAGAATGAACTAAACAAGAAGGTATAGAATCTGAAAAGATAGCTTTAAGAGTCAGTTGAACCACCACCAACAGTCACCCAATCAATTCGGTTGGGATTAAATCCAATTAGGCAATTAGGACAACTGTATGGTTGGAAAAAAAACAATGACTGAAAAAAAATGGAATTTCTTGCTTTTAACATTATGATGTGATGTGATGTAAGCATAGCATTGTGTAATTTCTACTCAATTATGGCATGTCAGCAAATGTAATGCTTACTACATTAACAGTTTCAAAACTCAGTTCAAACAACTTTGCAAAATTTTGATTGGGTGAAATTACCATATTAGATTAACTGTCATATGAAATGTGAGCTTGATGCACTCTATGTTTTATTTGATAGTGGCAGAATATTTTCAATTATTAGAACTGAAACAAAAATATTCTGTTAGCCCAACTCTTTTTATTTCAGACTATAGCTACTAAATTATTACACATTGCAAATAAATGTACATTTATATTCATTGCAATGACTTCATCAACAGTATCAGAAACTAAAATTAATAAGATTTACAATAGTATATGTAAAATAGTTGTAATATCTATATAGTGGTTAATCAGTATTCACATGCAATAGAACTGTACTCCTGACACCTCCAAATTATAATTTAATAAAAATGTACAAAAATATACACAAAATAATCAAAACAACCACATAAGAGTCCAATCTTTTGCACACCTTGGCCTTTCTGTTGTCTCTTGCAAAAACATTACAGAGTTTCAAATGAATAGTGGGGGTCTTTTTGTTCTCAAATATGGCTGTTTAATCCCATATCAAAAACACCTTCATTTAAAATAACTAAAGCATAACTCTATTAACAGACACTTTAAACGGCAGCAACTGCACCATTAAAAGCAAACCTTTTTAGCCTCTTTCTTTTTCTCCTATTCCAAACCACAATAAATTTTGCAATAACAGGCATCTTAATATTCCATATTAAGGGCAGCATCTTTAGTCTTATTCTTTATACAGACACTCGATAAAGCAGGCAGGAATCTTTGCAATTCCATGTAAAAACTATGACTATCTCCTCTGATGTGACTGAATATACTTTACATACTCACATGGGGAAGTCTGTTAATGCAGCTAGTTATCAGAATATTGTGTATCTAAAGCATAAAGGAAAAGTAAATTGGAATAATAGATAATCACAATGAACTGTTAATTTCACAGTTTCCAAGATGAACTGTTTATCTATAAAGTTTTCAAAGGCATTCTTGGTTTGACCAGAAGGATACAAGTATCATAAATTTGTCCCATAAAATGGTAAGCATCCAATTAAGACATGACAACCTGCAAGTTGATCAAATTAAATGTAAATAATCAGACACTTTTGAGCTACCCAAGATACATCATTTTTATAAAACTGATCATCTGGCACAAAATCCTAATTTCTATCACTCTTATTTGCAAGTGTCTGTATTTTTATGGCTACAAATAAATATCTGAGCAGATTAAGAAAAAGTTTACAGATCAACTAAACATTATTAAACAAGGCCTACAAAATGTTCACAAAATCTTTTGACAAATCAACATACATCACAATCAGAACGGTAAATAGTACATACATCTTCAACAGTAACTTTCATTTCATATGAATCTCCAGGTGGAAGGTGTGTTAATACAGTACTACCATCTATTCCCTGCCAAAAGAAGTTGTTATGTGGGAATCTATTCACCAGATTCCAGCTAAGTTTCTGAGTCAAAAATCTTGTCATACCACAGTGTCTGTTTAAAAGAAGAATCAAAGACAGAAAAAAGCAAATAAATACAAAAATATCCAACAACATGCCACAAAATACCATTAATGTTTTTCTATAAAAAACATGAGAATACTTTAAAACATTTGTTTGTATAACATGGATTTTTCTGAATAGCAGAAGACTGCAAATAGCATCAACAGAATAGGTTTGGGATAACTAATATTTTGATACTGATTTCAGGCCTGGCATGGCCAGGTGGTAAGGGCACTCAACACATAATTTGAGGGTTGAAGGTTTGAATTCCCATCAAAATCAACATGCTCACCTTTTAAGCTGTGGGGCATTATAATGTTATAGTCTATCCCACTATTCATTGATAAAAGAGTAGCCCAAAAGTTGCTGGTGGATGGTGATAACTAACTGCTTTTCCTCAAGTTTTACACTGCTAAATTATGGATGGCTAGTACAGATAAACCTCATATAGGTTTGTGTGAAATTCAAAAAAACAAACAAATATCTATTTTCTTATGTTCTGATTAAATTTATATAATAAAAATGTACACTGTAAACTAAACTCATTATTTTAATTATTTTTGAATGTTGAAGTTTTCTTTGCAAACAAATGAAAACTTTTCTTCTCAATTTTACAATATTCCAAATCACAAGATTTGACACGCACACACAATTTTAATTAATGTATTATGATTGTCATGGATTTACTAATGTATATTTATTCTAATACCAATGTTTGTTTTAGTTAAATATATATTTAGAAATGAACATAACTTGTATTATTAAAGTGTATTGCAAAAGTACTGCCTATTCTTTACATATGTAGAAGATTTTTGAGCGTAAAGATCTACAATGTATGATGGATGTATGTAAAATACTAATTGTTTGTTTGTTTTTTAATTTTGCACAGAGCTACTCGAGGGCTATATGTGCTAGCCATCCCTAATTTAGTAGTGTAAGACCAGAGGGAAGGCAGCTAGTCATCACCACCCACTGCCAACTCTTGGGCTGCTCTTTTACCAATGAATAGTGGGACTGACCCTCACATTATAACGCCCCCACAGTTGAAAGGGCAAACATGTTTAGCGTGACTGGGATGCAAACCCTCAACCCTCAGATTACGAGTCACATGCCTTAACATACTTGGCCATGCTGGGCCACAAAAAACTAATACTAATACTGTTACCAACTAAACTTTTGAGAACTTTGTCTAAAGTTTATAAGTTGATGCAACAAGAGACAGCTTAATATTGTTAGTTTTCTACAGTTGGTATACTATGTACCTCAGAAACTATAATTGTGATTAGAGTTTATTAATCAAGAAAGTACAGATACTTGACCAGGAACATTTAAAGATTTCAAACATTACAAACTGCTTAACTTCAATGAATTAACATTTCTACATAACTTTTTGTGATAAGAGTTATTATAAAATGTATTGTTGTTTGCAGAGTAAAAGATATTTGTGTTAAGACAGAAAACTGTATGTATCAATCTTGTTGGAAAATATCATAAATTTGATACATAACAACATTCATTTAGCTTCTAAATTAAAATTAAATTTTGGGGACATCTGAAATTGTTGTACATAATATAATAAATTGTGGGCTCATGTCCAAACTCTAAATCAGAAACAAAATTAAATCTGCATTAAAATCCAAATCTTAATCCAATTTATATTTATCAGTGCCAATAAGATTTTGTCACATTTGATTATTAATGTTTTCTTGAATCACCCTTCCTTGAACAACTAGAAAGATACAAAAAAGAATTGCTAAAAATTGAGTTGAGTGATAATGATAAATTAAAAATCCAGGTAAAACTCAAATAAATTGAGCTTGAACAATCTCATGTTAAAGCTGAAAAACAAAAAAGAACAAGTCCATATAGATGGAAAGAGAAAGTAAGCATCTCAAGACCAAATAAGCCTCCATCAAACCTGAAAGAGAAAGTAAATGTTTTGAGGCTGAACAAGTCCATATCAAATTATATATTTAAAAATAGCTGATATTGGTAGAGAAAGCACTAGCAGAGGAGCAAACAACATTTCGACCTTCTTTGGTCATCATCAGGTTCACAAAGAAAGAAAGAGGTAACTGACCGATAGCTGACCACATGTTTGAAGGCTGTTGTGTAATTGAGTGTAGGAGTGTAGAGGGCGTGCTTAGATGTTTGATTATATATTAATATAGGTATAAATGTGTTCCTTTGTATAGGTTTATTTTAGGCTTGAGTTAATTGGAATGTCATATTTTGTTGCTAGTTTTTGCAAATGTTGTTTATTTTTCTGCTGATGTTGGGTTGATTTTGCTTTTTGTCTAGGTGTGTGCGTATAATGTTTTCTACAGTTTGTGGTGGAAACTTGTTGATGTAGTATTGTTTTAGTTTGTCCAATTCGTTGTTAATTTTATTTGGTGAGCATAGTTTTATGGCTGAGAAAGTAATCAGGGTGAAAGAAATTGATATTAGACTCAACCACAATTAACCAATACAAAATGGCAACTTTGAACTCAATCAATATTTAAAGTATCAACATTTAAATAAATTGAAGTTGAAAAATATTCCCAATATTTTGAGAAAGTTGTTCAAACCATGAAAAGGTTTATCAAAAAATTGTCATTATTATTATTACAAAGTGTTTTAACTGGTAAAGCACAAAAACCTTATGTCACTCTGTGTCTAGAAGACCATATGGATTATGATGAGGTTAAAGCAGCTATTCTCAAAATGTACGAGTTAGTATCAGTGGCTCATTTCCAAAAGTTTTGAAGTTACAGCAAGTAAGATAAACAAACTTATATGGAATTCACCCATGAAAAAGAGGTTTATTCTGATTGATGACATAATTCATTGCATATTGGCAATAGTTTTGACAAACTAAGACAGTCATGTCTAATTAAAGAATTTAAAATCTGTACAAGTGACAACCTCAAAACTTACTTGGATAGAAAAAAAGGTGAAACACAACAGGAAGCAATAGCTCTTTCAAATGATTATGCTTTAACACATAAAATCACTTTTCATAAAAAACAAATTCCTACCATTTTGAGAAAATCCTGTATCTGTTCAATCCATTAAAGTTGAAGATTCTTCTAAAATATCCAACTCTTCCAGTCAAAATCTTTTGACAGTCCTGATAAAACTAACAATCAAGCTATGTCTGCCATATTTGTCAAAAGACCTGGTCACGTTATGTCTAACTGTTGGTGCTTGAAAAAAGAAAGAAGAGGCAACATCCAGTGTGTTCATGTCCATGTATGGACATAGTTTCACCAGATAACCTGATATTGTTGATTTAGTCAAAAAAAAAAGGCTGATGTAGTTAGGGAGGAATTTAGATCTTTCGTGTTCATTGGTTCTGTGTCTTTGATAAATGACACTGTTAAAACCATACCAATATGTATTGTATGCGATACTGGAGTGACTCAAACTTTGTTGTTTGTAGGCATACTGCCTTGAGATTCAAGTTCTGCCATTAGTGAGTTGTTGATCAGAGTATTGAGAAAGGCCTTGTTAATGCTTTATAACATTTATTTAGCATCAGACCTAGTTTCTGGACCAATAGTGGCTGAAGTAAGACTACTCTGCCAATTAAAGGTGTAACATTATTGCTGGGGAGCAATATGGCTGAAGGAAAATTTGTTAATAAACCCAAAATGGTTAGCAAGCCAATCATCATCTCATCTAAGGATGATGCTGTTCTTCTTGTTGTCCCTGTGACTCAAGCATAAGCTTAAAAATTTAGCCAATAACAAAATATAGACATGTATTCAGAAGACAACATTACAGATTTGTCTCAGAAATTTTTGTATCATATAATTGTCACACTGACAATTCCTTGTCAAAGGATAATGATGCATGTGAGAGATCTAGTGTTTACTTGGTGAAATTCTGCTTGCTGGAAGTAAACTGACTGCCAAGCAAGAAAAGGATCCACAGATATCTTTAATATTTAAATATGCACTCCCAAAGAATGAACCAGGGAAAATTACAAATGGTTACTTTGTCAAAAGTGGTGATTTCAAACATTACAAACTGTTTAATTTTGGTGAATTAACTTTAAATGTTAACATTTGTGTGACAACATTACATACCTTCATTTATGAAAAACTCATACACGATCAGCGAAATATAGCTTACCCGTTAAGTGAACTGTACTAATATCAACACAGAATTAATTCATTTATCATGAACCATCATTAAAATATTCAGTTCCAAACCAGATAGATGACTCATTATTGTTTGTAAGCTTGTAAAACTCTTATATATAAATCATCATTTGTAATAACTATTATTATAAATTGTATTGTTGTTTGTATATTAAAATATACTTGTGTTTAAAAAGAAAACTGTGCGTGTCAAATTTGACAAATATAGTAAATTTAATACACATCAACATTCATTTAGTTTCTACAGGGTGTTTGAAAAGTCACTGTGCACTTACATATTTATTAACAGACAAAACTGCACAGTATATATGTAAAAACAGCTCGTTTGGGTTGAGAAAATTTTTTACATAGAGGAGTGAACAACTTTTCAACCCTCTTCTGTCATTGTCAGGTTCACAAAGAAAGAAAGAGGTAACTGACTGGAAGCTGACCACATGTTTGAAAGGAGTTGTGTAACTGAGTGTTGAAATGTAGAGGATGGGCTTAGATGTTTGAATATATAATTTTATATTATTTATTTTTATTATTATTATTTATTATATTACTTTTTAATATAGGTATTAAGGTGTTCCTTTGTATTGGTTTATTTTGGGCTTAAGCTGTTGTATAAGTAAGGCTTCTTTAATTTTGCATTTGTTTATGTTTGTTTGTTTATTTAGTATTTGAGTGTTTTCTATGGTTATGTTGTGCTTATTTGACTTGCAGTATTCAAAAAACTGTGAAGGTGATTTTTTATGTTCTTTGAATCTGGTTTCCATTTTTCTACTTGTTTCTCCAATATAGAAGTCGTGGCAGTTATCACATTGTATTTTATAAATAATGTTGGTGTGATGTTTGTCAGTGTAGTTTTTGCATAGTATAGACCTCAGTTTTGTGCCTGGTTTTTGAATAAATTTGGTATAACTGGGATGTTATATTTTGTTACCAGTTTTTGCCAAATGTTTGTTATTTTTCTGCTGATGTCGGGAATATATGGTATGCAGCAGTATATAGTTTTCATGATTTTTTGATTTGTGAGATATATCTGTCCATATATTTACTAAGATTTAAGTGTGAATCAATTTAATATATTTTGACTACAATTAAATCATCACAACAAGAAAAAGTTATTATACTAAGAAGCACACAAAATTATAAATTATTTAATTGTCTCAAAACATTAACTTTTTCAAACTTTTTATCAGTGCATGAATCATCCACATATCTCGCTTGCACAATGAATCAAAACAGGAATTATACGTAACAAGTACATACTACAAAAATGCACATTTTTGCTAAAATTCAATACAATAATAATTTGTCCATTTTTGCTCTCTTACTGCAAAAGTATCAAACAATTGTTGTTCACAAAAATTATCCAGTAATAAACTCAACTTTGTACCTGGAAATAACTATTTTCTTCTGATTACTAGAAATTAAAAGAGCTTGTGACTCTACGTGCAGTAATAAGAATAACTTGTTAGTGTAATTTAGAACATTAAAACTATTTCTGTTTCTATGAAAAAAACAAAAACGATTTTGAACAAAAAAATAATGGATAGTCTATGATCATTAACATTCATAAATGTATGAAGGTAAGTAAACAATGATTAAAATAATTTTGTTGGTACAAAAAAATTTCAAGTGATCATATGGGCAATTTACATCAGTTTTTTTTTTCCTAATATCAAAAACAGAAATTCAGAGAACAAAATTAAAATTTACATCAAACAATTTCAATTCTTACAAAGGGACAAAATTTCATTTGAAAACCACAATAAAGCAGTTACTTCAGCTGCATTGTTCAGTACTACTATCCATTGTCATGGACTGTTTCCATTTATAACACCATTAGAAATAATGAAGATCGATTCACTAAGTATAACCTTGAAACTATCAGAATTCATATGCTTTCAAATTCCCTAAGGCATACACTTAATATGAATGTTAGTAGACTCTTACACCTAAAACATGTTTGTGAAGTAAAATTCAAATATACAGAAACATAAAACTAGCTAAGGAAATGCAATGGTGATAAAATGTGACTTTTGGGATAAATCACCTAAACAATCTTTAGTTTTAGTTTTTTTTATTTTCTTAGTAATTTTTTCAAATAAATGTTCTTTCCAAAGTGAGAAACAAGGTTATACATTAATGACAAACTACTGCATGATGTTAGGAAAGAATATAATACATAAGAAAAGAGTTAGTGTTATGCAAGATAAAAACAAGATTTAAATAACATAGTTATAGCAATATACCAAAGTTAAAGAAATAACAACTGCAATTCAGATGCAGTGTGATAAAACTGATTAACAAAAGGAACTGCTTAAGAAAATTTAGATTTTGTCTAAAAGCAATTCATGCAAATATTTGTTGGCAACATGTGGACTTAAGAACACTGGTATATTTTAATTTAGGTTCACCAGATAAGTATTGTTGGGATGAACTGAAAGAAAATGGCATTCCATGTTTTCTAAGCCACTTAGTAGTGATTTATAAGTTGTGAATAGGATATCACTTGATAATCATTTGATTATGTATAGCTTAACATTTGATCATTTCATAAATCAACACTAAAAGGTTTTGCAACTTTTACTTTGAGATACTGAGCAACATCTGAAGGTAAGACATTTGTTTGATGCCTTGTGGTAACTGTTATACTCATGTAATGATGACACCATTTAAGAAGATAAAGTCATAGATTCCCAGTAAGTCTGTCAATTTTTCCCACATTTTTATGTTTAATAGCCAAAGTGGTGAATATTCAAATAGGCAAAATAAAGTATTGAAAGAAGTATATTATAGAGAGGTTGTAAGAAAAGTTTATGGTCAAACTAAAAAAAGTGCAATGTGTGATATTTTCTGATAAATACTGAGTTTGAGCTTTTTTATGACTAAACAACTTGCAACACATAATTAACAAAGACTATTTTTGTGTTGCAGACTTTTGAAGAAACTGTCAATAAAGTTCATGAACTGGTTATATATGAAAGAAAAGTATTCATTAGGAAGTTAGCAGAGAAAGTGAAGATTTATAAAAGTACTCTAGCAAGAATTTTAAGCGATAATTTGGGCATAAGTAAGATTAGTGCCAGATGGGTCCCAAAAACGTTGTCACTTCAGCAGAAATCAATCTGAGTTGTTGAAAACCAATGCCTACTACAAATATTTCAACAGTTTCATAACTATAGATGAAATATGAGTTTGCCACTTTGGCTCAGGTACAAAAATGCAAAGTTTGGAATGGAAAATTTAATTTCACCCACCCCAAAGAAGTTCAAGTTACAATCCTCTGCCAAGAAAGTAAGGACATCAATTTTTCTTATTCCATGAACATTTTATTATTTGAACATTTGGAAAAGGGTCAAACCATTGCAGGTGATATCTATGCATCCTTATTCAATAATTTGCTTCAAGAAATCAGAGAAAATAGAAGAGGATTGCTCAAAGAGTGTGAGCTCTTCCACCAGTACAATGCCCCAGCTCACAAATCACTTGAGCTTTGAGTACTGTCCACAATGCTGGCTCATACATCTCCATTACTCAGATTTACCTTCTTTTCTCCACTAAACTTAAAATATTTCCAAAAGGTCAAATATTTCATAATGATGATGATCTTGTACACACATCCAGTCGTGTATTGATGACCAAAAAGAATTATTTCAGAAGGACATAAAGGACTTACAACACCACTGGCACATGTGATAGACTCAGAGTGAAATTATGTTAAAAATAAATCTTAGTTTGACCAGTGTGTCTTCACTTTATAGTTCAGGCTGTGAACTTTTTAGACACCCTTTACAGTTAAACAGACTATTAGGGATAACAGTGACACTCCTTCACTCCAAAAAGGGTTAATTTTTTTACTTAAATTTACTATTTTTAGTTAATTTAATTAAACATGATTGATTTTGTTAATAAGTTTCTGCTTTAACTCATGTTTCTGCATTTTCATTTGTTCTCCATATAGTTAAGTGGCATCCTTTTAACCAGAATGAAGAAAAAGTCATAAATTTGTGTTAATTTTCTTACTTAGACAAAGGTAAGATACTTTTCTACCACAATTGTTCTATAAAGTTTGTGCTTAATTAACTGCATTTCTGTGTTACACTCTCTTGGAGTGATGCCATATTCATTTCAAAGGGTGTTACAATCAACAATATTGTTGACATAGATAATTCAAAAATGTGGGATATCACCACAGGAAATTTCTTCTAGCCTAATAGTGCTATATATCATTTTCTTAATGTTTTTTGCTGTTAAAAATTCCTTTCTCTACCCCAGCAGTCAGACATAATAGAAGTAATTGCCAATTAAGCAGTAGCAAACATTTATTACTGCAAATAAAAATCATGTTTATTCATTCAATTTATGTGTGATTCTTTTCATTTGTTGTTCATGTCCATTTTATTCCTACTAACATTTCCTAAGGATGTTATGTATTGTGCATACTTAATAGTTTCTATTAAACAGTATCTCAACAGGCAGAGTTTACTTCTAACAGCTACATAACCAAATGATAACAAAAACTGCCAGCACCCTCTGCTAAAAATATCAAATTATATTAATTTATTAAGAACACATTTCTCCATCAAAACCTGTACCTTAATAACCATACAAAATGTTGTACTTCTTACAACTGATACTATATCTGTTATAAGTAGTTAAAAGAGTTAAAGTCCTATGCATGTTAGTATCATGTTAATAAAGTATGCTTCACCAGTATCAAAGCATAGTGTAAGAAACAATATTTTCATCCACCTTAATTAGGAAACTGATTATATTAAAATGTTCAAAACTAAAGTATTGTCAGTACCTGTTTTTTTGTGTTTCTTATCACCTGTCATGGTATCACCATATTTTATGATAAACAAATTTACTGACAATAAACTATTTATCAACCTTTTGCACCTGGGCCTAGCTGTCTTGTGTATGCTATGACATTTTAAAACTCCATTCAAAATTTAATCAAATAACTTTATTATTAAATGTATACCAAAAACCTGGCACAAAAATGTTTCTTATAATTCAAATGTTTTTGTTATCTAATTTTGAATCTTAATTACACAAAGAAATATCTGAAAATTTCCCCACCTTAATTTTGCTACATGATACATCTGAATTTTTATCTCTCAGAATCAGAGCTTTATAACTTAATTTAAGCAGGCAGTATGAAGTAACAGATTTTATAGCTTGTAGAGGTAATGAACTTGAGAAGAAAAGGATAAGAAATAATGGAAAGATAAAAACAGAAATGAAAAACATGAAATTACTGTTCTAGGATATTCATTAGTATAGAACATGGATAAGAGTCTGCAAGGTAAATAGGAAGAAAAAATCAGATCATACTATCTCGGAACTGGGGTTGTAACCAGAGCAAATGGTATACTAAAGGGTGTTAACAGTGATAGTGGCCAAAAGGCTAATGATGTAGGGAAGGGTAGATCAGGTTATTAATAAACACATTAAAAAAATGAAGTCATAATAGCTTAATTTTGTCAGATGTACAGCCAAGACAACTGTGGGAATGAAGCCTATAAAAATTATGCTTTCCTTGAGCAATGACAAAAACTGCATTAAATTTTGTAATTTTGAGGCGTCGTAAATAAAATGAAGAAGAATGGACGCCTAGAGAGAAAATGTAACAATTCTCATACTAGGGGAAATTCAGGATTTTTTCAAACATTGCCTAGAAAAAATTAAGAATTTAAGATTTATGTTATATTAAAAGGCAGATTAATAGATGTCTTTGGATGCCAAATTTATTTGGATACTCCAAAGAAAATGCCAAGAAACCAGTTTAACTAAATTTTGAATGTAGCTTATAATATACACAGAAAAAAGATGCCTGTAGCAAAAGTGTTAATAGTGAGAATGGTAAAATTGAGGTAGATAGCTACAAGTTCTGAGAGAGTTGGAGTCATTTTCAGGCGATACAACTTTACTTCTCTAACAGGATGATTAGTCTTTAGAATGGGTTGCCTTCGAATGTGGTAGATGCAATTAATTTAACTTAGTTTAAAGGAATGCTTTAAAATGATAAATATTTGAAAGATATAGTATGCCTTTAAATTTTTTCATCTTGAGTTTAATTTAGTGGATAAGACAGTGTTGATGGACTAAAATGTCCTTTGTTGTTCTTCAATGTTATGATACCTTTTACAGTTATCAAGATAAACTATACTGAATCACAATCAAGTACCTGAAACTCCTACCTCCTTGATTAGCTGAGATGTAAAACAAATTTGTTCATCAGAAAAGCCTATCCCTTTCACCTCACTTCTGAGGTTTTCCAATGAATTTTACAAAACTGATGGGCATGTTTATAACCAATAGAAAGATAAGATTCTCCTCTCTATAATTTTAGAAACTGTCACTTAGTTTTCTAGCCTTTACCATTAGTTAGCAGGATTGTTTTGGTTGTTTGTTTTAATATCTTGTTGCTCTGAGTGCTTTAGAAATGTTTTAACCTATTTTAGCTTACTTACAAGGCCAGATAATTTATAACAGTTTTAGAACATTCTATTTTAGTCTTTGATATATTTTTATGTTCTGAAATGCATATTTGAAAGTTACTTTAATTAATTTTTGGATATTCAAACTTGAAAGGCCCAATTCAGCTTATTGAAGAGCATTTTCAATTTTCACTTGAGTGCAAAACAGCTCAACTGTGTAGTAAGTACTACAAAATCTTGTTTTCATACACATTTATTTTTATTATTTGTTAACAAAAGTAACTAAAATGTAAAAATGACAAACTTTTCTGCTTAGTATAACAATATAGTAGTATTACCAATCTCTGTCTAAACCTCCAGTTTTTTCCACACTATTTTACATTCTTGAAATTATTGTTCATTATAATGCTCAAACCTCTTGTCATTAAGCTAAAAAAGCCAGCTCTTAACCAGAGTGCAAACAAACAGCTACTACATTTTCAATTAAAAAACAGAACATGAACTTAAGTATGAGGTGGACTAAAAACTTGGCCAACTTCAAACTCAGGTTCTAGATGTTATGAATAGAAAATGTGAAAACTGCAAAACAAAAAATAAATATTTGTATCATTAGCCTGAAAATAACCTTTCACTCAAACTGACTTTATAAAAGGATTGGTTATTCACAGACAAATCTGTAATGTATACATCTTTTGTGTATAACAGACTTTCTGTGCTTACTAAAATTATGTTAAATTTTCAGAAACATCACTGTGAGTTAAAAATAATCAAAAGCATAGCATTATTTTATACAGCTTCAAAGATCTGGGGTCAAGCAATTTTAACAAAGGATTAATACAATCTTTCATTTTCAACAAATGCAAAAGATAAAAAAAATTATTTCTGAGAATTCTTCATAATTACTAAAATGCTCATGAGTAAAAAACAGCTTGATGTAGACTATTGTTTTATTTGTAAAAGGTTATAGGTATACATTTGATTTCTGAAATATATGAAGATCAGTTATCTTTTTTTGAAATCTTACATGTCAAGTTTCAAAGATATAAAAGTCAGGTGAAAGTGGAAACTGTTGCTGTAAAATGTGTACAAAGATATCAGAGTCCAAAGCCTAAAGGAAGGAAAGCAAAACCAATTGTTGTATGATAAGAAGGAAAAAAAAAATCATCAAACACTGGCATGCAAATGCATGAGCTCCAACTTGTTGTACATTGGGGTGTGGCAAGCAGAACCCCAGATGGAATTTATAAGCAAAGCATACAAAACAATCTGTTGTAGGTGTCTCAGGGAAGAGAAAATATTATAAGAGACAACAAAACAAAAAGAAGTAAAAAACACCAAAAACTGGTATAGAATAGTAACATGGCCATTTATCCAGAAAAACTGGACAAAAACACAACAGAGAAAACTGGGCCAGTCATTCTTGAATGTCTAAGAGTAATAGCACACAATTAGCAATTTTAGGATCAACAAAGAGCAGAGAGGGTTGGTATAAACAGTATAGTTAATGTACTGCATAGCTTCTATATGATCCAGAGCAAATGAAATAGCTACAACTCAGCAGTACACACAAACAATGAGAGCATCCTGAAAAATGCCTGAGCCACAACCTATCATAGCAAAGCTCACAGACTCACCTGATTTCAAACCATTCATAAAAACAGAAACAGCAGAAATGTTCAAAAGATGCTTGGCAAATAGAAGACGGTACTTCCAATTGGGAGTATCTGCTTTCTTCAGATAGCTCAGAAGTCACAGATGGGGATGGTAATAAGTCGTAGCAAGGTGGACTGATCACTGGACTCACTAACATTATCCAATGATAGACCCAATCAGACATGTGAGCCTAGATACAAAGGCCAAAAGAAGGAATAACACAGCCCATTGAGGAAAGAATATCCCAGGTGTGATGCTGTGAGTAGGATCAAATCTTTGTAGCATATTGCAAAAAAGGTGCAAATATCAGAGGTGAAAAGGAAATTCATAGGATTCAGTGTAAAAACACTAGATCTTTAAAGTGTGGAAAGTCCCTGTGCAAAGCCATGGTCCTAGATGATGTACAGATTCCAAAAACTTCAAGGCAGGGGGCTGAAAGAACCATAGACCAGCTTGGATCATATGAAGGTATGATAGAGTTTGAGCTAATAAATCCATCCATTTCCCAAGAGATGGAAGAAAGGACATGGAGATGTTCAGTGCTTGTGTACACTTGATAGAAAGCTGCTTAATGCGAGAAATGAAAGAACTCTTATGGTAAAAAAAGTTAAACCCCACAAATTTCACCACAGAAACCACAGTAAAAATAAAACCAACCAAATGGAGCTCAGGATAAGGATGTAAACCATGTTAGCAACAAAAATAAATGCAAATTTGATTAAAAGGAAAAGAAAGGGAAACAATTTGCTGTTGTCTATCCCAACAAGCAGTGAGAGTAGTCTGAAGCTTCTGCTCAAACTTTATGATCAACAACCTATATAAAATCTGAAAGCTGTCAACATAGGTGCTGTATGCAACAGTATGAGGAAAATTACTAGTGATAGCACTGATCTTTATACTGAAAAGGGTGGCAGTCAAGACACAACCCTGAGGGACTCCAAGTTCATTTGCAAAAGAATGGTAGAAAGTCAAACTCGTATGGACGTAGAATTTCCTGTCAAGTAAAGCCTTAAGAAGAAAAATGAGCAAATGGCCAAGCAACCCATAGGAGTGGAGGTTCTGCCATACTTCTGTAGTGTCAAACTTTCTCAAGTTAAAAGAATACTGATACAAGACATGTCCTCTTGAAGACGACTTCCCTCATTATGATTTCAGGATAAATCAGGTGGTTTATGGTGGAGCACTGCAATGAGTGGGTGAAAGGAGGTTTAACTAACTGTTTGTGTAAGGTTTAATTCAAGAAACCAAAACCTTACACAGGCAGCTAGTTAAAGCAGTTGGATAATAATATGAAGAAATCTTGGGATTCTTCTCAGGCTTTGAAAAATGGAAAATAATAGCCTTGTGACAAGTATCAGAAAACACATTCTCCTGCCAAATATAGCTAAAAACAACATGAAAAAGAGCAAGTAAGGCAGGAAAGAGATTGTGTAGCATCTCATAGTGAATCATCAGATCCAACAGATGTAATACCAGACTAATCAAGAGCAAGCTTAAGTTATACCAGTGTAAATGGGTGATTATAATCATACAGATAATCTGCCCTAAAGAAAAAGGGGCAATCTCTCAGCCCAAGTTTTGATGGCCAGAAAAGTTGGAGGAGAAACAAAAGTGTTGTAAAGGTGGGAACAGCAATCCCCAAGAGTATCGGCAATGTTCTGCACATCAACAGCTTCTGGGCAGTTAGAGAACAAGATGGAAATGGGATGGGAAACATACTTTCCACTGATTTTTCAAACCTTTTTTTAAGTTAACCTTGCAACTGGTGGTAGAAGAGATGCAAGTGATAAACTTAATCCAAGATTATTTCTGGCTTTGCGATTTGACTAACCAAGCATGGGCACAGTCCCACTGGAAAGTATTGTGGTTGGAAAGAATCATTTGTGAGCCTTCTATGCCTGCTGGGAAATAAGAGAGCACCACAGAGAAGTATATCATGGGAAATGTGTCAAGGTTTTGGGGATAGAATGAAAAGTTGCTAAAATAATACAAACAGTTACTTCCTACATGCAGTTATTAAAAGGTAAAATACTAATAACACTAGGATCAAGTTCAGAGAGAGAGGTGAAGGACAGCCAGTCACCCTGTTCCAACTTCCACCACAATGAATAGGTTGAGTGGCATTGATCACAGCCAATGTCCCTCAAAACAATGGGAAAATGATCACTGCTCCATTGGTCACTGACAACCTTCCAAAAAAAGAAAAAAGTGAAGGGAAACAGGCAGATAGATCAATAGCACTAAAAGATTGACTTGATGCATGAAAATAGGTAAAAAAGCCAGTACTGGAAAGAAACAAATAACAATCTGAAATCACACACTCTGCAGAACAACCCCTTCCATCAATGAAGAAGGAAGATGACAGCTGATCAATACAATCATCAAAACCTGATTGATTATAAGTTTCTTCTGGAGAGAAACAAAGAAAACAAACAGTTATGGCACAATGCATGAAGATACAGTTGACTACAGCCTCCAAGGATTTATTGAATGAAATAGACATGGTGGGCAACTAGCAGTGCCAAACCTCCATGAACTTGCCCATCACACAGTCTGTCATTCTAGTGTTAAGACACAACTGATAGTAGGTGGGAGCATTGGCAAATCTAGGAAATATTTTTCTAAGGAGAGACACACTATTATAGCAACTGATCAAAACTTTAATGCCATCCAAATTAGAATGAAAACCCCAACAGTTCCACTGTATTAGAGTGGTCATTTTTGTTCAGAAGAAGGAAAACTTGGAGAACCCTTTTCTTTGCATTCATAATGTTTTTTGGTTTTTTTCAGCAGAAAGAAGTCTATCATCCTCCATGGAACCTGCCATACAACAAATGAGCAAATCTGTGCCAAAATAAGAGGGCTCCAATGACTTAGAATATGACTGAATAACTATTTTACACCGAGGGACCAAAGGAGATGGACCCAAGCAGTCAGTGGAAGTAAGAGTGAGAAAAGAGACAGGAATAAACATATGTAAAAACGGCTGGTTTGGGCTGAGAAAATGTTTTTTCTATGTAGAGGAGTGAACAACTTTCGACTTTCTTCGGTCATCATCAGGTTAACAAAGAAAGAAAGAGGTAACTGACCAACAGCTGACCATATGTTTGAAGGGGGTTGTGTAACTGAGTGTAGGAATGTAAAGAGCGTGCTTAGACGTTTGATTACATTTATTAATATAGGTATAAAGGTGTTCCTTTGTATTGGTTTATTTTGGGCTTGAATTGTTGTATAAGTAAGGCTTCTTTAATTTTGCATTTGTTTATATTTGTTTCTGTATTT
This sequence comes from Tachypleus tridentatus, assembly GCF_004210375.1. Classification (NCBI taxonomy): domain Eukaryota; kingdom Metazoa; phylum Arthropoda; class Merostomata; order Xiphosura; family Limulidae; genus Tachypleus; species Tachypleus tridentatus. The sequence goes on along the minus strand of NC_134833.1, from coordinate 44,999,850 downwards.
AGTATTTGGGTGTTTTTTATGGTTATGTTGTGTTTATTTGATTTGCAGATATAGATCTATCAAGTCTTGCATCCACAGAGGGCAAAAGACTCTGACATGGCAAGAGAAAGACTGTTGTAGGCACGGAATGACCTTTCTGCAATCCTACAGCAACACTACAATGGATTGCAGCAGTAGCATATATCAGAAATGGAACTGAGGACAACTTCTGGGCCTTGGGATAAAAGACGTTGTTTACAGTACATAACCATTGTGCCTATTTTCCCTCCACCTACCTATGGCTAGAACAAAAAGATGAGGGGTAGAAACCAGCAAAACTTATATAGTGAGGGTCCCTTGTAAGGATCTTGGCCTTTGCAACTGCAATGAGCACATGATAACATGCCTTAGGATGTCTGAACTACTGACACTGAAAAAACACCAGAGAGGATTAGAAATATAAAGCTACAGCTTGGAGCTCATATAACCTACCTCACACTCATATGTGGCACAGTAAAGATAAAAATCAGAACAATAGTATGCTGCAGTATTCCATCTTTTTCAGTGGAAATGCATTGCACAGCTGAAACTACTTCATTGAACAAAACCAACAAGGATCTCCCATTCAAGGATGTTCTTTAAATCCCTTTCAATGAAAACTTCTCCTGAGAAATTCAAAGTAGCATGGAGAGTAGCCTCAAATGGTATGTCCTCAGTGGTCTTTGATTTCAGAATGAGTTTGTTGTGCTCTGATGTAAAGGTTTCTACCAAGATGTCTCCAAAACATAAATTCTTGACAAAGTTTGGAGAGCCAGCAAGCCTGTCTATTCCCTTCTGGATAAAAATGGGAGACATGTGCCCAATTGATTTCTCAGTCAAGAAATGTAAAATGAAAAAATGAGGTACCAGGAACTGACTAGGGTGTTGACCATGGAAAAGTCTTCCATATGTGGTCACTTACCTATAAACTACTTTTTTTTTTTTAAATTTGGAGCATCCATAAAAAAATATGATTCAGTGCCCCTCCCATCACCACCATGTAGCTCTAGGAGGGGACACACTACAATGCTAAACAATGGTGATGTAGTTACTCCAGGGTTTCATGAGCATAATACACATACACCAGCATTAAAAACAGTGTCCACAATGCCCAATAAGAATGTCAAACACTGGTACTTAGATGATCCTGAGGAAGCCACCCTAAGATCTCCTGTCTACAGAAATTCAAGGCCAAAGTAATGTACTGAAGTACCGCTGATATAAATTGACCCATATATGACCTCCTCAGCCACAAAGATCTTCTATGCCCTTCATGGTATGCCACACATAGCAAATACATGGATGGATGTTTAGATCCCAGAGGAGGTAAACTGAAAATACAGAACCTTCCCTGAGAGGTCTCTCACCACATACAGGAATTCACCTAATGGAGGACACAACAGAACATACCTATGTCTGATGGCTGATAATCAGACTGCATGGCAAAGAAAGGAGAACAAAAAAAGGTTGTTCAAACCTTACTCATGCTATCCCAGCATCCCCATGAAGGGAAGAAATAATCAAATGTTAGAAGATCTTATGGCCTGGATAAAGACATCTCCCAGCATTCTAGGATGAAAATTTTCCCAGCTGACAATGTTAGACCAGAAGCCTTTCAGACAGTCGTTAGTATATAAGCTGAAGAGAGAGTGACCTGAAACTGTGAATTCATGTCAAGTCATTCAAGAAAAAAAATACTCCACAGAAATTAGAAAAAGTAAAATAAACATGAAACAGTAAAAACGTCTATAAAAACAATGATAAACAAGATTACAGATATTTAAATAAAAAATAATTTTTTTAAGTCTCCAAAATTTCAAAGCTCCAAAACAACAACAAAAAGTTTCAAAGTACATTTGCACATACAGAGAGCAGTGTAATTCAAGGAAAGATGTTTTATGAGATGATGCAAACTATTTTTAAGGATTAATAAAATAATTATAAATACCTACAAGCATCTTTTATGCCTCACGTTGATCTAAATATTCAGCTGATGCAGAATAATTTAGTATACTACTGCAAGAAAACTAAAAAATTATACAAATTTATTAACAGTTAAACACACACAAGCCTACAAACCTACAGTCACGAACGCTTACTTGAAAAAAATTCTGTTTGAAATTCATTACATTACCTTCAATAAAATTACACATAAAATTGTTTTCTAATGTGTATCAATGATCAAGTTAAACAAATTTCCTGAAAAGAAAAAAAAACAACTGTGCACATAAGAGTCTGCCAAAAGTGTACAATATACTTTCACGTAAAGAAGTACAACTGTACCTTACCTCATGATCTGAGGAAGCTGAGCTGAAAAACCAAATGTATCTGGAAGCCACAGTTCTTTACAAGTTATTCCAAATTCATCTTGAAAGAACTTCTGCCCATACAGAAATTGACGAATAAAAGCTTCACCACTAGAAATAAAACAGATTCGTAAATTTTAAATTATTTCTTTCTGTTTTATACAACATAACTGTTTAATGTTTAGTTTGAATCCCAATCAGTATTTGAGTTAATGGAACATGTAGGTCATGTGTAATATATCAATAAAAAACCAGTAAACACTTCAGCATGACCACATACATAATTAAAAATTAAAGTATTTTTATGTTATTATATATGGACACAGTCAGCAAAACCTTCCAGTCACAGTGATGTAAATATGACAAAGTATTTTTGTTTTACATAGTCAATACCTTTGGTTAAATCAAATACATTCTGAATGTTTTGACAACCTGGAACAAAATTATTCTAATAAAATCAAACATAATTTGCAATTCATACTGCATAATCCTAAAGACATGAACTTGCTCTGCTTTACAGTTATTTCTGTTTATAAATATTCACGTATAGTTCATTTTGAACTATGATGAATATACCAGAAGAGGTAGTCAAATGTCTGAGTTAACTTTTTTCACATTCTGGTAAAGAGGTACACAAGGTTTGTAAATTTAGTTGTAAAATTAACATTTTCCTCAACTTAAAATGTATTTCAAAGAGATACTTACTTCTTTACACCACAAAGATATATTACATCTCATGCTTTGCCATATAAATGTTTACACATGCCACTATCTTGAACAAAGCGTCCACCTTTACATATGTCAACACGTATTGCACCAGCTTATAATATAATCATCATTAGAGTACAGCCCTTCATAAACAGGAGACTGACACATCCTTCATCCATAGTAATCTCCATGAGAAATAGTATTTAAACATAGGTTCATTCTTGATGAGGAATACTAAGTACACTAGAAGTGGGAAGGAAAGGTGAAAGATGATGTACGTAAAATGTTAACTTCAGAAATACTACTCACAACAAAGAGTTAAAATATCACAATGATGGTGGCAGAAAATCCAGTGCAAATAAATAAATTACAAAAATGAGATCATTCCTGACAACAACATCAGGGAGCATCAGCAGTATGTGGAATACTTCAGTGGGGTAGCACTCAGGAGATAGGCACCTAAAGCCAAGAATAGTCTTCTCCAAATTACATTGTTTTATTCATTGTAAGGAGAAGAGGTAAAAGAAAGTACTAAAAAAAAACTCTTTTTCAAGGTACTAAAATTTTGCTAAGGCAAAAGGAATGTAAGGTTTCTCAACCAGCTATTATCTCACAAGCTAAGCTCAAGTATCTAATATGGTTGGAGAAATAAGTAACACCATTCCATATAAAAGAAATATGCAAGATACTCACCATAATAATCTGGTACAGGAAAAAGCATCTCAAAGCTGTATCTTGAGGCAAACCTAATACCTATCCAGTTGAACCAAAATACAATGAATATCTCAAAACATGACAGTGGGGTATCCTTTACTACACTACAAGGTAACAACCTAGCCATACTTCTACAATGTTGGGGGTGCTCATTGAAGTCTCATACCAGTGGGAATGCACCAGCTGTTAAGAAACTCTTCATATTGATTTTTTTTAAGCAGCTTTAGACTGAGGAAGCAATATTTCTTCTGTACTCCACTACAATAAATGGGGAGAAAGAGATTTATGTAGAAAAAAAAAAAAGTGCGATCATTAGGTCCCACACTGAGAGACAATGCAATGTGTTACTGTGACCAGAGACAGCAAGTACAATTCAGGTATGAGGGTGGAAACAAACCTGAGTCTTTTTGTTTTTTGTTTCTAAGTACAGGACATCAAGGAAGATCAAATATAAGAAATATTGAATTAGTCTTGTTGAAAACCCCACCTCAACAGCAAGCACTAAGCAGAGACAGATGTGCTTAACACTTTCTGTTTAATGTGGATTTTGGTTAAGTGGTCTCTCTGATGCAATAATGGGCATTTGATGTGTCCCATCATTTCAATAAAGTATTTATATATACTGATGGTGGACAAAAAAAGTGGCCCCACTTGAAAATGTTGTTAATTTGTTATATCTTTTATTAGACAACAGAAAAATATGTAAAAACTATATGTTTTTATGATGCACTAGATGAGATCTGTTCAAATACAATCTCAAATCCTAATTTTAACACTGAACTTTCCATGATTTTAATTACATTTTCTCACAAAAGTGTTATGCACTTGCTATTGTTTCTTAGATCTTCTTATTCCAAACAGCCTACAATGATCAAACAAGTTTCTCTGCAACTGTGGAGTCATGAAAAGATATCTTAAATATAAGAAAATTGATGTTATGGAATGGCAAGGTCAATCACTTGATATTAATCCAATTGAGAATTTATGAGCTGAGATAAACCGAATAATGAAAGATTGCAAGCCATACATAGAAGATAATCTACAGAAGTACTCAAAAAAGAACAACTGTCAAACTTTAGTGACCGTAGAGTTCAGTGTTGTTCCCAAAAGTTTTGACATGGAGATGAAAGTCTTGAAGACCACAAAGGTCGCAGAAGGAAGCCATCCTTAGATGAAAACACATTAAGGGAAGCAGTTGAGACACACCCTCGCACAACAGTATGTTAGCTTGCAGAAAAGCTAGGAACAAGCATATCGAGCATTGCCAACCATATGAGTGTAATCGGAAACATGGAAAAGATGGGTAAGTTGGTTCTGCATGAGGTGACTGAAGAACAACAAAATTGGCATCATTAGACCTGCTCTTCCCTGCTATTGTGGAACCGAAAATGATCCATTTTTTGAACAATAGTATCATGCAATAAAAAGTGGATTCTGTGCAACAATTGGAAACAACCTGCACAATGACTAGATTACAAAACAACCCCAAAGCATTTCCAAAAGTCCAAGCTTAACCAAAGAAAGATCATGGTGAACTGAGCCAGCATCATTCACAAGAACTTTTTTACTCCAGGGGAAACAATCACAGCAGACAAATACTTCAAGAATTGGCCAAAATGCATTGAAAGTTGTGCAAGAAACACCCAGCTCTGGTCAGTCAAAGGGGCCCTATTTTTCTTCATGACAATACCCATCCCCACATGTTAAGAATGACTCTTCAAAAATTGAACAAACTGGGAATGAAGATTCTACCTCATCCATCTAATTCCCCAGATCTTTCCCTACAGATTTTCATTTTCTTCAAGCACTTTGCCAACTTTTTGAACAATAAACACTTTCAAAACCAGACAGCTGCATAAGAAGCTTTCTGGGAGTTCACTAACCATAGAAACTCTGATTTCTACAGTAGGGGCATAAACAGCATCATTACACAGTGGCAAAAGTGTGTTGAAGCAAATGGTGCTTACTTTGATTAAAGCACATTTTACAACACTAGTATATACTTTTCCAAACTTTGAGGTTCAAAAATGACATTAATTTCTTCCCAACCTAATACTTCTAACCTCCATTAATACACAGAACAGCATGAGCTAAATATGTGAAGTATGAAAAATAAAATTTTCCTGGTGCAATTTCCTGGAGTTACTAAAAATTTTGAAAAATCAAGAAATCCTGCTTGAATACTGATAAAAGAGGACCAAAAATATCAAATGAAATTAAGTCTTTACAATTACAGAAATCAACTCACCAAATAAAATAACACACAATTAAAAGTCCTATGGCTATAAGAAAAGTTAACACAAACGAAACTCTTTAAAATGATTAACTTTAATACAGAAATTTGAAAACTGGAAGAAACAGCAGCAGGAATATAACAATTATAGAAATTTTACACTTTTTACAAGATAAATTGTGTTTTTTTCAAGAAATATACAAAAATAAGTTTGATTGCAATAATGCTATCTTGGCTTTATTTTCTCCATAAAAATTTGCTTCACTAATACTTTAATATTATGCATTATTTTTAATTTTAATATGACTGTAGAAACTAAGGAGAAAGGAAAATCAACACAAAATTTCACATTACACAAGTGCCACTTAATTACAGCTTAAACTTTTATCAAAAGAAAAATAGCAAAAATAATGAAAAAAAAACAAAAAATTCAAATGAAACTAAACTGATAAACTTATGACTAAAAATAACAAGACTGAAATTACAACAAACAAATACTGCACTTAAAGTGAAAATTGGAACACCCATATCACACAAAGAAACACTGCACAAAAAGCCTATCTTTTCAAAACAAATAAAACAGTCAGAATTGAATTACCTTACATATATAGTTAATATAGTGTAAAAACAGTTTGTGACTCTTTTATCTCTCTATTTTGAAATGTAAAAAACATGTGCTCCAATTTATGATAATATATGGTTTTCATAAAATAACAGCCTATCACAACTTCCCTCTCCTTTATTTAGTCAGTCCTTGAGTCAAGTAACTTTAATTACTCATTCTATAACAAAATCCTTCCAGGCATGTAGTATTTTTAATGCATTATGATCCTTAGTTAATATAATATGATTCACAAAATTATTCTGTAATATACTGTATAACTCAATTTACAAAAGTAATACACAATAAATGCAGTTTAAATATAGTATTGAATAAACAGAATAATACAGTACAAAAAATAAACCCTTAAAGTATAGAAGTAACAGTAATCCCTTTCCACTTTAATCAGGATTCTCCATGAGTGCATGGTATGCAACAAACATATTTATAGAGCAAAATATTACTGGGTGGAACCACTGTCGGTCCTAAGAAACACCCCATAATCTAATCTTGTGACATGACTGGTTTAGCATAGATGAAAATTGAACAGAGATATACAACCAACACCAGGTGGCATCTGGAACTGTACATCAGGTAAAAAATAGGAAGAACTACAATATGTTTAAAATGGAGCATGGTCATGGAATGGACAGTGTGAATTTTCCAAAAAAAAAAGTATACCTGTTCAGGTACCACTTGCTAAAGAGTGACATCTTCTGTAATTAAATAAACAACTAAAATATAGTCCTCACCAGTCAAAATGACACTGCAAACAATAAACCTGCTGAGCAAGAAATTACCACAAAATGTAAATAATGTGAAACAAAGATAAAAAGTGTAGTCCACATACTGGCCCCAGGAATGAACTCCAAATGAAGATGGTCAGCCAGGTGAGGGATTTCATTAGAAGATACCCTTAAAAGGCCACATTCCTCAGGCAAAGAGGAAGAATTCACAAGCCTAATTAACTGACAAATCTACCCTGTAAGAGTAATGGGAGAGAGGTCCCAGGATATGGAAGAATTTCATGAAATAAACAAACAGTTATGGGAACCACAGAATGATGCACTGTGAGGAAAATATCACTGCAGATTCAACACTAGACACAGGTGATCAGGAGCTGAATTGTCATAAATGTATGAAATGGAGAATAATGAAATTGGAGACAAAGGGGGCAAAAAAAAAATTGTCAGAGAAGCAGAGAACAAAGGAATTGCAGATCAGCACAAGATGAGCATTAATTACCAAGATCTTTGAATGCTGCTGGCCACAAGCCAATAATATAAGGAAAAGGGGTTGTAAAGAAAGGAGACACATAGAACATGAAGATAAAGGTTTGAACAGAGGATGTGGGATACCACAAAAGGAAGGGGAAAATGGTGAAGGGTAAAAAAATGAAATAACAAAGACAATATGGAAGACTGGAAAACAAAAACACACATAGTAAATCTGAATATGCAAAACAATGTAGCTTTAAAGCTGGCAACTGGGTAAACTAACAGTCCTCTATCAAAGATTCAAGTAAACAAACAAATTCAACTGCAGTAGAGAAGGTTAGTAAGGATGATATTACCAGCAGTATGAAAAGCAGCAGAAAGTATAACATCGATGTTTATAAACTACCAATGAGGAAGGGTGTGCATGATAGGCAATCAATGAGGTAGCACGCCAGACAAAAACCACACATAAAGCACAATGGCAGGAATGAATGGATGATGCACACCTGATAAAGGTTGATGAAGAATTTTGGGAAACAATGGCAAAGGAAAGGGAGGTGACACCAAAAGTTTGAGAAGAAGCAGAAACTGTGACTGAGCAGGCTAAAACAGAGCCACTAAGAGCACACAACAGCACACAACACTGAGTGGACTGAATTAATGGAAGAAGACGAATTGGATGATATGCATATATGTAATAACCTATCCACTTTTTACTGAGAACATCCACAACTTCTGCCAAAGGATGTGGAAACTGAGACCAAAAATGGAGAAGTTGTATATTGAAGTGTGTGATAAAAGCATCCACACATCCAGAATACACAAATGAGCAAACAACTTCCAAAACACCAAAGGATCTAATGTTCATTCTGTTTGGAGATACCCAGAATATAAGAGACTAACACAATCTGATGTGACAATTGTGGGCCCAGTAGATGATATTCAACATTAGAAAACCAAGATATCAAGGCCTGGTAACCCTTTGCCAAGTGATATAAGAAACTACATTGAAATTGTTTGGAGGAGACCATCATTGAATGACACCTAAACACTGGACAAAAAGTGAAACAGATCATGATGGATCTCCAGCAACTTCAATATTTTGATGTGTAGAAATGAATTGATCAGTGTTCAATGACTCAAAACCTCTTTAGCATTGAGATACACACCCCAACCTGAAAGGGAAGCATCCACAAAAAATGGCAATCTTTTTGAGGAGACAGAAGAGGAACTCAGATGGTGGTATTGATCTGATCCAACCACCACTGCACCATAAAACACCAAACCAACCAACCACCAAGTGAAGTTGGTCAGTCGATCAAAAGGCAGGTTAATAAGAGCATCACATAATCTCGAATGAGACTGCATTGGTTAAGTATCATCTACTGAAAATGATTCACGTGGGTGCAGCCAAAAGGAATCGGGGCTTCAAGAGAAGACTACATCATTAAAAGAGATAGGGTATCTTTTGCAGTAAAAGAGGCTGATAAACTGCAAATGAAAAATTCCATATCCCACAAACAAAACAGATAAAGCTCTGTCCAACCAATGACAGAATTGAAAAACACACCTAGATGAATAAAATATTGTAAGGGGGTAGCTTTTCAAAGAAGAAATTAAGTATTAACAGTCAATTGGACCTGAGAGGATGTCATAAATACTCAGTTGTCTTTGTAATGGTGGAAACAAAGACCTCTGACATGAAACAGTTCAACCTGACTACATGGCCAAAGGATCTGAAATAAGACTAATAGTAGAACCTGAACTGATAAACATGACTGATGAACAAAACAGAAAATGCTATTATTCCAAAGAGATGTGGATGTGTAGATAGGCATCCAACACATCCACCTTCATCATACACAACCCACAAGCAAAAACCCAATAAAAGGTTAAGTAAGTCTCCAATATGAATTTTGGCACAACAAGGAAATGGTTCAGAGATGATAAATCTATAAATGATCACCAAAAAATGGGAGTAAAACCTCAGCTGAGACGTTTCCACAAGTTTTATGGCCTTTTTCTGAAGTAAGTCCTGAACTGCCTTTTATTGATACAAGAGAGAAACAGAATTCCTTGGTGAGAGGAAGACAATGGGATGAGAAAAAAAGTAGTAGGGAAAAGGAAGTAAATTGTTGGAGCCAGGAAGTGCATAATTCATAATGAATGAAGAATTAGGGACAACAATTCAGGTTCTGATAAACTCACCAGTGCATTATGGTTTGAACCACACAACAAAATGAGATTCTAAAGACTAAGAATAAAGACAAGGGAAGAAAAATCTATGAAATGCCCAACTGTCAGATATATGAAGTACATGAAGCAGACTAACTCCTGATTAAAGTTGAACCCCAGCATTAGGTGAAGGAAGGAAAATGAAATACTGGTACTAATATTCATCACAAAGGATAGCAAGTTGTGAATCATAGGAAACAGGAGATACGAATAAGACAGCTCAAACCTGATAAATAAATTCCATAAAGAATGATGCAGATCTGAATAAATTCCCCAATACCTCTAGTGGCAGGGAAGCATAGTCCAGGCAGGGAATAAATAAGCTATCCAAATTCTCGTATTCCCTCATGGACAACTTAGGAGCAGGCATGACAGGATATTCCTTGTGTGGTAGTGAAGGTTGCATGAACATTCGCATTTCTTATCAAACAATGGCCTTCATATCCTCAGCTAATAACCCATTGGTAGTGTTCAGTACAGCCACAACAACAGTAACAGCTGTGGTGGTTGTAACTAACTGCAACTACATACTGATAATTTCAATCATGGAGCAAAATTAAAAGAAAAACCCCTTCAAAATTTAAAAACACAACATATGAAAGAAAAATGATCTCTGTAGTACACAGAAAAATAGAGAAAATTTTGTGGACACAAAACAAGTGTATTTGTACAGTATTACTGTCAATCAAGAAGTAATTAATGGGAATAAATGTGAAGAGAGTACTGGCTACAGTAAAAATTGTGTTGAACTCTAATTCGTGGAGAACATGCATATTTGCATGTAGATATATAAAAACAGAAGGTGGAAGGATAGTGGTCAGCACTGAAAATTTGCATCAACAGAAAACAGTGCTAATGGTAAAAAACTATTTTGTGAGATGAGGTAAGATATACTGGAAAAATTGTTAACTATTGTAACTGGTTTTGCATTTGTTATTAATTATCATTTGTCATTTACTTTGAAAGCCATATATTGTTGTCACAATTATATCTGACAGAGATTTGTTAATAATTTATACTGTTAATTACTGAAAATATAACATCTTTAATGATCAGCACTGAATACTGTTTTATAGTTTGCAAATCAGGAAAAAGTAAAGCTTTGTCTTTTTAAATGAAGACTTTGCTTCAAAAGTAAACTGAAAGATTTACCAAAATTTTCTGCAAAAAACAGTATAAATTGCTTAAATACTAAAAATTAATGAATTATTAAAACTTTTTCTGGGAATGTTCTCTGTCACACCTCAGCAAGAGCATTTAGAATTGTAATTAGTGCAATAATTTCTTTTCTATAATATCAAAATATAGAATACAAGTTGCATATGTATATCTCTCAACATTACATTTGCTCTGAAAGCACTACCTGGGAATGTTACCATCCATCTCAACCCATGCCCCTCCAACTGGAATAAACTGGCCTTTAGAAATGTAAGTTCTTATCTGTTCATACAAAGCTGGATAATATTCCTTGACCCAAGAAAACTGCTGAGCCTAAGGAAAAGAAATTTGAGTCAATTGTTGACAATTAATTTACAATCTATACGAAATAAAGAACAATTAATTGGACAAAATATTTCTTAAATTTTTTATTTTTGAATTAAATGTCTTACTTTAACAAAACAGATCAGTAAATCAAAAACAAGTTAGTTCTTTACATTAGCTGAATTGCACAAATACATGTCATGATTTCTTAAAGCAACAATCTATACTTAATTAAACAATTTTAATATCACTGAATCACAATAACTATAGCACAAAAACATAGGTTATAATGCAAATTTTTATCTCATGTAAGTTTTAGCATATTAGTTTAAAAAAGAAACATTTCGAAAATTCTGAATATTTATTTTCCACTGTTTTGCTAATCATATTTTCATGGCTGATGAATGTGATAAAACCAATAGAAGTTATAATTTACCTACACTTAAAGTGTATTTCCTTCAGGTACTTCCGTATGCTCACAAGATTAGTTATTCTCTTCCAACGCTGTCCTCTAAATGTAAATGTTTCTTTATCCATGACTCAAACATTCTGCTCTCTTTTATTGGAGTTGAATGATTCCAACATGTCTCTCGTGTAGATCATCGTACATCACTTCTCCATCAATAGGAGTATAATAAATGTGACTCCCTCTATACACCTCTACTAAACTATCACTTCAAAGTCAGGCACAAGACATAAGTGCCAGATAAAAGTGGAGAGGAAGAGTGGAAAGTGTGAGTAGAGGGAATTACCTGTAAGAAATTCATTTACACTGCAGAAATTTAATAACTTCTGATACAGTACCTCCCTCGTCCCAGAAGATTAGCCAGAATCCTACATTGATTAAGTGGCAGAACCAGTGTAAGAGAATGGCAGAAGTACTCTGCAAAAGTGTCTAAAAAACACCTTTGAAATGAAAGAATCCAGTTCTAAAATCTGGTAAAAGGAACCACACAACTTCTAAAGCAGGTATACTCTTTTCTTATCCTTGAAATGTGTAGTAGATAAAAGTAAAAAATGAGAGAAGCGCATCCAAGTATGAGAAAACTGTGGCAGGATAATGATCTTAACCATGAAAATATATATATATGTAACTTAATCTTACAAAGTATACATGTGAGTAAAACAACGAATGTGCCCCTAAATATAGAGTGGCTAGGATTGATATAAGGTTGATGACAGGTTGCCGACTGCACATCTTCTTTAGTACTACAGATAAATGGGAATAAAAATTCTCAAGAGAGGAGTTGAAGTACTTTACAACATTTTCATGATGGCTTACACTTGACTAATAATTTTTAAATGTTATTGGGAAGTGTAAAAACAACTGATATGAGAGACAATGGAGGGAGACATGAAATGAAGAACTAATCCTCCTCATAAGAACTTGAATGACTCAGTGATCTGTGGAGAAGGTCTTCCATATTGACATGAACCATCTGCAAAGAGCCCCCACATCATCATACCACATAGGTGTCTTTTTTTCACATGAGTGGAGATACCCACTCATAAGGACAAAATTTCCCTTGTGTTCTGATAGAACATGGAGCTGACACAGGAGATCTGAAAACCCAAACAGGAGATGCAGGAAACCATCTGAAGAAAGGTAAGAGGTGAGTGTCAAAACAAAAGAGTGGAGACCAGCCACAACCACCCTTGATTCCATGAAACTTGGATAATTTGAAAAAATCAAATGTCTGAGAAAAGAAATTTTTCCTTCTCCAAGACCTCAATGGGCTAAAGAAAGAAGTCAAACTCCCTCAAAAAAGATTTCTCTCTCTAAACAATTCCTGCAAATAATCAACCAAGAGATCAAGGAGAGAGCATAAGCTGATAGCCTTACCAAAGTAGAAGTCAATAATTGACTAAAATCCTCTAAAAATTAAGCAAGAAACCTGTGATAGGCCTAAGATAACAGATGATAAAAAAATACAAAACTGTTGTAGGGGCTAAACATTTATGAAAATTGAGTTAGTTTCAGGTGAGAAGACCATAATCCCAAATAATAAGAATCTAAATAAGAGTTCTCCAAATGATGGAAAACTAAAGCATGCTGATACAAAAAAACAAACAGGAACAGGCATAACAGCATCCTCTTTCAATTGATCAACAAAATCTTCAAGCATGCATAGCAATGTCTGGCAAAGGTGGAAAGACCAGGAAATCAACCAAATTGCTCCCTCCCAGCAAAGAAGGAGAAGAGTTGTCAGTTACAGAAAAATACTCAAGACATTACAAATTTGATGTACCATTTAAAA